>NC_057869.1:15307895-15613729 GCF_019740435.1 Gambusia affinis
CTTCTGCTGAAGGATGAGATTTTTTTTGCATGCATTAGATTATTTTTTGTGTATTTATGCTATACATATATATATATATATATACATGAGAGGTAAAGGAGAAAAAGCAGAGTTCACTTTAATGTGATTTATACATTTGGCAGAAAACTTTCCTGTCAGACTGGGAGATTTGTCTCCAAAGTAAAGAACAGAAATGTGTTATTAAATCCAGATTGGTATCATCTTCTTCTTTCTTTTCAGTTTTTATCAGCTAAAGATCTGATATATGGGAGTAATGGCACAATACTGCACTGGAACTATTTCAATAATTTAAACAGTGAAACTCATTTAGCTACTATTTAGATTGCAGAGTGAAATATTTTGCCGTAATTTTTTTATACTAAATTGAACTGCAAAATTTCGTTTCTCACAAAAGTGGTAAAACACACACAAAGTTTGCAACAGAAATGTTATGTTAAAAATCAATTAGTTAATTAATAGCAATAAACTGAGCTCAATAATTGATATTCTGATGATTAATATTTTTGAAGGAGTTTTCATAATGCTTTTTGTTCACGGTTTCAGTGGTAAGCGCTTCTTTTATTTCTGTTTTATTTATTATTTTTGGTTGTCGTCTTTTATTTTTGGACGTTTTAAAAATCTTCCAATTCCAATGCTGAGCGTTCTTTACAAAATTAAAGTTTATTAGCGTTTGACTGGATGTTTATGCTATTATCAATAAGTCACTTGAAAATCGTCTCAAAAAGAAAAAAGAAAAAAACAATATTATAGTTTATTGGGATAATTATTGGGACAATTTATCCCCCAGTAAAATGTGCTATTGTGACAACAACACAATTACATGCTGTCCAGTAAAACAATAAAGCAAAACAATCCAGAAAAGAGTTTTTATCCAAGGAATATGAGAGAAATGTTCACAGGCGGCAGAGATAACTGCAGCCTTGAGACGGTTGTTGATAAAAGCCCAGATGATGTTGTTCCACTTCGTGAGGTCAAGTCCAAGGTCATCGCCGCTCTGTACCAGGACATTTCAGAGCACTTCATGATTCCCTCTTCTGAAAGGTTTTATAGAGAGCCAGCAGGACCCGGAACCTGCCCACACTGACAGAAGTACTAAAGACCAAGCCTGACCACAATGCTGCCGTTGTGCAAAACCCCATTCAGAGTTTATTTCCATCCTTTGTGTTGTTACAGGTAAAAGTGAAAGGGCTTCGTTTCTTGGCTACGGGAGGGATCCTGGAGCATCTGGCTGCCAGGTAGGTTTCATAGACGAAAACATCATACTACAGTGAAAACTCTTTAAATCAAGTGAGATTTGTACTCCTAGCTGCTGTGGGTTGTCTGTTCAGAGAAAACAACTGAAAGTGGTAAATCTCAGAACAATAAAGTGTGTTGTAAACAAACTCACTGATGAGTCAGATATTGTTGCAGCTCTTCTAATAGAAACTGAGACGTTTGGTGAAAAGGAGTTGCTTTTACGTTACTGCTGCAAACTGGAAGTCATTACTTCTCCCTAATAAATAAAATTTAGTAGAAGAATTAAGCAAAGACATTTCAGGTAAATAATTCGTAGCTTTTTGTTAAGGAGGTGAAAGGCAATCTGTTTAGAATCCCAAAAAATGTCTTGTTTTGAGAGTAAAATCAAATTAACTTAACTTAATCTTCGGCAAACTCAGATACATACTATTGGTAGACAAAAATATGAAAAGAAGGTTGCTAGGATTGCTTTTACGACAAGATCTTCATCTTAAGTAAGAGTTTATAGCTCTAAATCAGCTATAAACTCCCTCAAGCTGCAGGTTATGTGTGATCTTTACAATCTTCTTATTGTTAGTCAAGTTGCCTTGCTTAATATAGTTGAATATTATTGATAATATGAACTAAAGAAGAATTAATTAACTCAAAGCATGAACAGGAAGACAGTTCTAGTGATCTAAAAGTCGCTAGAGGTTGTGATGTTTTTGACAGAAACTAAAATGTTTGACCTTCATTTCAATTTTTCACTTAAGAAAGTTTTTGTTTTTGTAACTTAAGATAACTTGTGTTTACCTAACAGCTCACAGCAACATGAGTTGTATTTAAACATTTGCTTGCTACAGTTGAAGTAATACATAATGTGTTTGTACTTCCTCTCTGAGTTTGTTTGGTCCAGATGGATGAACAGTAAACACAAATTTAATCAGGCTCTCTTCAACTTGTTCTTTTCTTTTTTGTTTGATTTATTTTTTATTTATTTGGTTTGTGTTGTTTTCTCCTACCGTAATAAAACTCGTATATCTGCTGAGTTCTTGGCAGAGCTGGGAGAAGAGAGTGCTGTCCTAATCTGTCGTATATCACTTCACTAAAACTGTTTCTGTTTGGCTTCCTTCCACATCGGGTTTTCTGTGATACATCTGAGAATTTTCTGCCACAGAGTCTCACACAAAACTCAGCTTTTGCACATTTACACTCTTCCAAGCTGTGAAAATTTGACTCCTGGTTTCTCCTCTTCTGTTGCCTGTCTCTCTCTCTCTCTGCGAGGTGAACAACTTGCTGGTAATTGTATTAAATTTTAATTCACAGGAATTTGGAGAGAGATAATCCTCAGGATTTACATTTTGTTCAGCTGGGAGTCCAGCAAATCTGGAGATTCCTCACTATTCTTGAAACAAAGATTTTGTTGAAACCTGTTTTTTTGTTTCTCCTTTTATGTTTGATGTTCCTATTTTTTCACACAATGTTGTGAAAGCAAACGTAAGAATCCTGATCCAATTTTGTCCTGTTTAAACTACAAACTTTATTATATTTATTGGGATTTTTATGGCGTAAAAATCAGTTTTAGATGAAATTTGTGACATCCATTTTATTTTTTCCAGCCCACCAGAGTAAATACTTTGTTGAATCACTTTTATGGAAAATGTTCCCCCATTGTTCTTTGCTAAATTTCTCAGGATGAACCAGACTGGAAGCCTGTTAGCATCGATGTTCCAGGTGTTGCCACAAAATAAAAATGGGATTTTGCTCTGGACTTCATCTGAACCTTTTTGATATGTTTATGTGGTTGTTCTTCATCTGACAGGTTTTCTCCCTGTATTTATCTGCATTCATATTCTTGTAAATTGTAGCCCCAAAGCATGATGCTGCCATTACCGTGTTGATTTCTGAACTCTCCCTGAGTTAAAACTTCAGTTTTGTTGTTTCTAAATGAATATGAATTTGTTTTGTTTTCTTTACTTTATTTGAGGTCCGAAATCACTGCAGCTTTTTTTTAATTATTTTGACCATTTCTCATTTTCTGCAAATAAATGCAACATTTTTGCTTGGAATTGTGGAGACATGCTGTCAGTAGTTCATAGAATAAAAGAACAACGTTCATTTTACTCAAACATTTACCTGTAGAGAGTAAAATCAGAGAAACTGATCATTTTAAGTGGCCTCTTCATTTTTTCTTGGGCTGTATTATCCCAATAAAATTCAATGAAGCTTGTTGTAATATGACAACTTGTGAATTACATGAATGCCCTTGCAAGACACTTTTTATCTATTGTTATAAAAATAAAAAGCTTTTTCTGTGAAAAGTCTTCGGCTGACTCGGCACGTTTTCAAGCCAACTACTACACATCACTCTGATTGGTACTTATTCCCATGATCCTTACTCTCTGCAGCAGATTAGTCTGATGAGACCAAGCCCTTAAATGGCCGCTTAACCCAATTTGGTGAGGCTGTAGGGGGTCAAATATATTCGCGGCAACATGATATAGAGATGCTTCAAAAGCCGCTGCGCCGTTATGGTTGAATTTGTTTTGGTCTTTGTAATTTTATAAGTGTCTATACTTGTGCGTTACTTATGTCATTATGTTTTCTTTGCCTTCCAGGCGTCTCTCAGGCCAGATGCAGCTTTGACTAGTCCCAATGCTGTGACTACGTCGGGGAAATCCACTGCTCCGTTTTACTCCTTCAACGCAGCCAATCCCAGAAGACGTTCTCTGCAAGACGCTCCACCCATGGGTTAGTCACAACGACTTCAAAGAAACCTCTGAAATGTCTGGTAGAAAAACATAAAGCAGACTTTAGAACAATATTTAAAGTTTCCGAGGCAGCGTAGGTTTTAATGTATACAACCGTGAGGTCTGAAGCTTTTAAAATGTTTCTTATTTATTCCACTTCTGGTCTAGAGAAGTGTTTATCAACACACTGCGCTCAGGGACGCATGTACAGTAAATCTCAGTGCCCTGGTTTACAAGCAGGCAGCTGTGTAAAGCTGTAAAAACCACTGCTACCTTTTATAGCTGCAGTGATTGATAAATTAGTGTTGAGGCTTATCAAACATACAGAGAAAAATCTTAAGAGAATTACAAAGTAAAGCTAAAAATAGGCCCTTAAAATGACATAGAAAGCTATGTAGATAAAGTGTTTCAGGATATTTAATATGGGCGAAAAATTTTCTAATTTCCAGAATAATGAGAGAGAAAGATTAGTTTCAAAATGTTTAAAAACTTTATTTTCTGAACTTTATGTGCATATTGTTAGCTTAGTTTAAGCTCTACCCACATTTTTCTACTGGGCAGAGATCAGAACATGTAAATAAATCAATCATCAATCATCCCTGCTCCACGTTTCTGTTGCATCTAATGTAAAAAGTGTCTTTTGTTTTTTCTTGTTGCAGTCATAATGCATCCGTAACAAGTTTTGTTTTTGAGTTGTTTTTTTTGTTTTTTTACTTCTTTTCCTTTTTGCTTTTAAATGAATCCGTGCGCTTTCATCTTTTCACAGATCCACTACAAACAAAAAAGGTTCGCAAGGTCCCTCCTGGCCTGCCTTCATCTGTGAGTGGAAGATCATCTACCTCTCATATAAATAGATTTTACAGTGAGCCTACCTGAGCAAACACACACACTTCTTTCACTGCTCTCCCTTTCCACGCATGCACACAAAGAGCCGACTTGACATCCTCACTACACTTTTGTCTTGTTTGTTCCCTTTGTTTGACTGGGACACTTCAGGGATGTTTGTTGTTTGCGTTCTTGTTGTTTAATCTTAACATGCAAAGGTCTCTGTTGGAAACACCCTTTTCTGTATTTATTTAGCTTTTTTTGTGCAACCTTACATGCATCATTGTGTGTGTGTGTGCGTGTGTGTGTGCGTGTGCGCGCGTGTGTGTGTGTGTGTGTGTGGACCTCGGGCTGATTGATTTTCAGTGCTGACCTGTCACAGGCTAGCTTCCTCACAGCCTCTCCTGGGAGAAGGAGAGGCTGTCAGCGCGGATCCCCAGCTCTGCTCTTTTGATGTTTAATTAGTCATTACGTGGCTGAACAGGAGGACAGACAGAGATTAATAGCACAGAATATCTGAAATTTCTATTGGTAATGATCCCGGTGGAGCAGAAACCATTAGGATGCAGAGAAGTGTGGAGCTCAGCTTGTATTCGCTTAGACAGGGGGTGTTGGAGTTCATTAATATGCATAAATCAGTAAGTCAGATGTTCATTGTTAAAACCCCGGTGGTTTCGTGAAGAATTTTATTAAACGTTTTCTTACATTTTCTAGAACTTGCAGAGGAGAATGAGATGTTTTTTTCCATATTTAATAAGAAGCAAGTGCTTCTCCAAAATCCTCTTTTTTTTCATCTCCTTAAACAATGACAGGCTTTCTTTTCCTTTCTGATTTTTTTATTTTTTATTTTTATTTTTTTTTTTTAGTTTTTGGGATGAGGGAGTCAGAGATTGGATTTGCCTTTCAGGGCTCTGATGATCGTCACTTCTTCTACCGCTGTTAGTCTGAAATTAAATATGGAACAGGGCACCGAGCATAAAGGGGTGGCTTGTGTTTTGTTTCTGGATTTGTGTTTGAAAAGAAGTTTGCCGGAGCATGAGGGAGCGTCCCGGTCCCCGGCAGAGGCAGGAACGTGAGCTGCCTCCTTCTTAACTAAGTGATATATTTGAGGCCTTGTCAGGCGGAGGGAGGGAGGTAAAGAATGGCTGCCTCACGGGTTACATCTCTTTGTTGTGTAAATGGACGCCGGGCTTTTATTTGTCAGTACTTAACACATGGGCGCAGGTGCGGTTCTGTGACTCATAAGAGTACAATCAAGCAGCACAATGCTGGATGGGGAGAAACAGTGACAGAGCATGGGATAAAATACAGCTCCTTCTTGTCACTCCGCACCGCTCTGAAGATAAAGCCAGGAGCTTGGAGGAATAATCCCAGTTAGTCTTTGATCCCATTTGAAAGAATAAAGATTGCACTGTTGAATAACCCGCTATAGACGCCTTATAGGCTGCCGACAGAGAAAGCAAAACTTCAATCTGCTTTCTGTAGATGGCAGAAGTGGGAAGCGTCTAAGCCGGAGGTTTTCTGGTTGCGTTTTTGCTGTTGCCGTCACTGGAAGCAGAGGTGAGGCGTTTGAGTGCAAGATGTATGCGGAGGGTTGGTTTATCAGCCGTAATCTGTGTTTGTACTGCCGGCAGCGATACGCGGAGCAGCGAAGGTGATGTCGAAGAAGTGTGGAGGGGAAAGCGCACCTGGAGCCTGATCTGCTGTGCCAGAGGCAGCTGTGTGAGGAGCCTGCAGCGTACCTGTAAAGCATGAATGCAGCTGCACATGCCGCTGAAAGCTTCTGCTGGTGTAAGCAAACTCAAGGGCCCCAGCAGAGACCTGAATAGCTGGGGTGATTTAAAAAAAAAAAAAAGAAGAAGAAGAAGATCAACACAGTGCTTCCTATCATTATGTCTGGTGCTGGGAATTTTCCTATTTATTTATTTCATCCTCAAATCCCCCCCACAACCCTCCTTTTCTATCCGGTTTGTATTCTTGCTCCCCAAGTCTAAAAATAATTTTCAGAGTTTAAATCAGATGAGCGTTTGCAAGTTGCAAGCCGAAGCTTGATGTGTGTTTCTGTGCGTGTGTGTGTGTGTGTGTACACTTCATGATGAAGCTGAATCAAAATATTTACAGGAGCACATCCTCTGTGCATTTAGTTTTTGACACTGCAGCTCACCAGGATGTGAAGACTATCTAGACAGGCCAGCTGGTGATTGCAAACAGTTAAATGTTTATGGGGTTTTTTCATCATGTGTGCAGACAGTCTCCTCTTCAAGCTGCACACACACTTTCCTCTGTGGTCTGATGTTGCTTGAAAACTTTGGATGTAGCGGTGGCTTTAATTCCG
The DNA here is from genome assembly GCF_019740435.1 of Gambusia affinis. Lineage (NCBI taxonomy): Eukaryota > Metazoa > Chordata > Actinopteri > Cyprinodontiformes > Poeciliidae > Gambusia > Gambusia affinis. The sequence goes on from NC_057869.1 coordinate 15,315,042, forward strand.
AGATCAATTTGTTTATGTGAAAAAGCTGTACAAAGCACAAATCCTTTCGTTTTATTACACTAGATTACTCAGCTATAATTGGCTCCCTGCATAAACTGAGCACCAGGAGCGGAGGACAGCTTGCTGCTGTTGGACAGATGAGAGGCTGCATTGAAGGATGCTGACGGGCAGCTGCGTGGGCACCTGTCTTGACAGGACTGAAGGAGGAGGAGGAGAGAAAGCGTTTTGTAGCTCGTGGGGGAAAGTTGCATCTTGTAGGATATTTATGGGAATCTGCAAGGGCACGATCTGTATGTGTGTGTTCGTCTATGTGTCAGCTTGTTTGTGTAAACAGTGTGGGGTTTTTTTCTCTCCCCCTTGTCAGAGGCGTAGCGTTTTGATGTGACACTTCCTCCCTGGCTTTGGTGACGCTTTAGCTCCGGGATGAGAAAAAGAAAGTGGTGGGTTGAGATTCCTCTGCCCTCGGGGAGTTTTGCAAGCGAGAACCCTCAGTGTGGATGACAAAAAAGATTGACATTTGCTTTTGACAGATCACTCAGACACCCTTGTTTCTCAGAGATTTGTACTGTGTGAGCTGTAAGAAAGGAAGTGTGCTCAAGGCTCTGAATCTTAAGACCTAGAAATGTTCCTCGCAGTGCTGTCTTCTGCGTGACATTCAAACAGTTTGCCTGTCGTTCCATCAGTTAGTCTTTAACAGCTGAAAAACAAGAGATAACAACACACGGCAGAAGAAACCTGATTTATCTGTTTTTGAAGGAAAGGGAGGATGTTTTTTTGGGGGGGTTTCTGGTTTGAAGTACAGCAGGGTGGGACTGTAACAGAACAGCTTGGTGTCAAATTAGATGCAATTTACCTGTAAAGCCACACGCATGGCCGAAATAAAAAGAACTGGTCTGTTTTCAGAAACATTGATTTGACTGAGAAACCAAGAAAAGATCAACGTTACCACATATTTACTACATGTTATTTCACTCACAATCATAACTAGTTCTAGAAGAACAATGAGCGCCTTTGCATGTATTTAATGATTAAAAAACAAGTTCAGGATATTAAATGAAACATTAGCATAATAATAATAATACTAATACAAGCAATATTAATAAAAGATTTAAGATAAAACCAGGTATCTTGTTTTTTATGCTCACTTTATTTTCCTGATCATTTACGTCTTTCAGAAAAGTTAGATCAATTAATGATTTATTTTTGCAACATGTTGAGTTGTCGTACTTTATTATTAAACCTTAACATTATTAATCATTTTTTGATCAATTGTTTAATCTAAACAATGAATTGTCTCCAGGAAAATGTTTGTTTTACTTGCATTTGTTTTTACAATAATCTTGTACTGCATTCGACATCAAGTTATACTTAACAATAACATTTAATATAAAGATGTTATATTATTTATCCAGTCGGTGAGACTCAACTGGATAAAATCGGCCTAAGCTCAGTTACGATTGAGAAGCTAACGGTAAAAAAAATCAGTTCCTATTATACTTTAAAATGTAGTTAAAATTTAAAATGTAGTTATAAAAACTGCAATTTGTATTTAATATTAATACTTTAGGTACTGTAATATTTTTGAGTGTGCATGGTTTAAATGAGATTTGTTTAGATATCAACATGATATACATAACTAAATGTGATTTCAACTGGAAGAAGGTAAATTTGTTTTGTTTGCAGATCAAAACACCCAGGAACAAAGTTAAAATTCAAATTGAAACATGCATCTAAACTTTAAGCACTTAAAGAAATCAATCACAGATTCACATTTTCCTTATTTGTTTTAGAAAATTGTTTAAGTTCTCTGAGGAAACGAGGTGTAGAGGTGCATCTTAAATTTTGGGAGCCTGATCTCGATATCCAAGTTTAAATATGTTACTTTCAACACTTTTATGAAGTTTTATTCAAATATTTGTTGTTATTTATGTCCAGATTTATAGACACTGTCTGTGGCTCCTTGTCGACATTCCTTGAATTGTATTCATATTTGCAGAATTATTATAATGTAATGATCCTTAGCAGGATTTTTATGGCCATTATTACTTTATGCTACCAGCTGCTAAATCTGAACAATCTACACAACAGACTGAGGTGATTTTTATGAGTCAAGACAACATAAAAGCAAAAGACGTCCACCCACATTCTCAGATGTGAAATTGGCCCTATTGGATACTAAAATATTTTTATTTGAGAACTTTAGATTATGTAGCGTTCATTAATTAATATAGGAACAAGCTTAACCAAGCAGCGCTCTGCAAGTTAAAGTCAGGAATTCAAAATGATTTCATGTCTGAATGCCAATCTTATCATCTTCTTCTGCCACCTGCCTTCTTAGCTTGGAGATGTTTGAAAAAGGTTTTGGATGAGTTGTTTAAAGTGATCTGCAGAACTAAAAAACTCTGTAAAAATTAGCTTTTTCTACCCTACCACCAGTCAGAGGTCAAACTTGTGGTAATGTGATTAAAAACTTTCATCATCACTGATGGGCTGATGCATGATGCATAAAGAAAGTGCAACACACACAAAAACCCCCCACAAAGCCTGACACTCAGGTTGAACTTTGTGCTACTTTCAACTTTGTTGAACTAGAGAACATTATGAATCAGGAGCTGATGTGTAAGTTCTTACTGCACCCTCTCCTCACTGTTTGTGCATGACAGATACTTAGTTTGTCTCCTAGATATTACATTTTGCTGCATTTTTGCTGCAGGAGATGAAAAGTTTCCTTCATACATCTGGCAGGGGGCAGTATTTTAGTCTATGACCCGACACCAGTTAGCGCGCTCCCTGGAGATGCCCTCATCAGATGGCTGATTAGATGGACACACTTGGTTTGACGTGGTGATGCTAAACAGTCGCAGCCACCCCTGGGACCTTTGGGCCTCGCGTTTATCTTTGTTTGGGTTGTTGAAATTTACCACATGCATTAGAGGCTTGAGATAATAGAGCAGGCAAGCAAGCCAGAGACCGGGCCGCTTTCATCTGCAAGGAGAGCAAGGAGTTAAAAGGACAGGGAATGAAAATAATGCACACATTAAAGTCATTACGCGCATTCACCGCTGTTGTAAATTATTCATGTTGGCCTTGCGTGAGTCTGCAGCATTAATGCAAACCCTGATTTCAGATCGCTGGCAGAAACAGGAACACAGCCTGTCAGCAATCACCAAGGTAGAGTGTTTGTTATTTAGAGACTGTCTGAGTCTTGCTGCTGCAACTCAGTAAATACATGGCGATGCAGCAGGAAGCTCGGAGTCCCTGGTTGTGTCAAAAGGTGCATAATTCACAGATGGTGAGCAATAAATCAGTGCGTTATTAGAAATACATGTGCCATTCAGTGCTGTCTTTTTGTTCCTTCCTTACAGTTGAGTTCAAACATTGGCATCCATCCTGTGCGTGTAGTGGTTTTATACTGGTCGGACTGGGTGGGCCCAGTCCCAGCTACAATGGGGTGAGGGAATGGGAACACCCAGGACAAGTGGCTGGTTTATCACAGAGCTGCTTCCAAAAAGTGAGAGGCTGTTTTTAAAAATTGCTTTTCTTCGTGGAGTTTCTTACAGACCAGTTTCCATTAACCTGGTTGGATTTAATGAAGCAGGTTGTAAAGAGCTGACAGCCATTTTTCTGACACTTAAGGTGCATTCACCCTGTTTAATCCGCTTTAACCGAAGTTTAGTCCGTTTGCACAAGTAAGTAAAGTTTATTTAAAAAGCGCTTTTCACAGACATAAAATCACAAAACTTTGTACAAAAGAAAAGTCGAGAGATAAAAACCTGGGAAAATAAAAATGTTTTTAGTTGCTTTTTGAAAACCTCCACAGAATCAGCAAAACAGAGCTGCAAGGGCAAAATGTCCCACTGAGTGAAAGTTCTGGTCCACTTTGCTTTTTAACCATGTACATGGAACAACCAAGAGACTTAAAAATTGAGAACGAAGGCCAAGAGCAGCAGAATATTTGGTTAAAAGCTGACTAAGATAATTAGGAGCCCGGCCATTTAAAGCTCTGTACGTCAACACGAGTACTTTACAAAGTCCAGTTTGTTGGGGGAGGTGTGAACGCGCAATCAAACTCTGATGCAAAGCAAAAATGTGAACTCTGGTCCACCTAAAAATCAGTGTTCGGTTGACGTGAACTATGGTGTGGTTCAAATGCTAAGTGGACTGGAGGCCGCTCCAAAAACAGGAAGTGGACTAAAGCGCTAATAAATGCTACTAGGAGGAATGACTCGTGGTCTTTTGGACGCCACTCTATTTTGGTTTACATTTGTTGAATAAGGGAGTTGTGCTCATGTCTTCTTCTGAGGTTTTCATGTTGTTTACTTCAGTGGTTCTTAGTGCAGGAGGGGAACAGGTTGCTCAAAGCGTTTGGTGCGCTTGACAGCTCAGTGTGAAAGCAAATCGCAGGAGCTCACAATGTAACAAATGTTGCGATCTTGGTCTCCAATCGAACCAAGTCTACCAGACAATCAGGCATTTGTGTTCATTCTGGACATTAGAAGCGGTAGGGAAAGAAAACCAAGTATCAGTCTGCCGTATAAATGTTTAAGCTGCAGCTGCACTTAAACATTTCAGCTTTGTAAACCAGAGCGTCATTGTGATATTTTAGGATGATATGAGCAGAAGATATAAGCTCCGTTTCTCGTACCAACTGGTGAAGGATAGTAATAAAATGCCTTGGAGCCCCTTAGTTTTTACAATTCATACCTCACACTGTTAAAAACTCATCTGTTGTTAGTTTACAGTCTGACACCGCCTGTCAATTACACAGGACAACATTGTAAAAATGTCAGTGAAAATTTACTTCAAAGTATTTCTGCCTGTGCGGTAAGTACAGTACGCAGCAGCGTCTAGGCTGCCAAGTCTACAGATCCGTAGATACCGTGAATAAGCTTGTGGTCACGCTGTCTCCATCTGTGCTGGAGACGTAAAAGCCATGTTTTTGCTCGATAGAAAGCTATAATTGATTCAGCTCAAAAGAAAGGAGAGCTTGTTTACCCAGATAAAATCATACTCATTTTCAAACGGTGATGTTGTGCAGTTTTTAGGCGTTTGTTTGAATCAGTTTGACGTTTCTCTGTCCAGCCTTGTCATATCTGTCTCCCCTGTGATGCAGAAGCTTCCCTGGTCCTGCCAGAACAAAACAATCCCCCCCTTATCATCTGAAATCAGATTAGTCTAATCTTTCAGAGACTTGCAACGTCTCTTTCTCCCCGCTGAAGCGTATCTTCTCCCTGTCTTTTACATGATCAGCTCCCATATTCTTCTGAATTACCGTTTTAGACATTTTCCAAAATGCTGAAAAAGATTATGTAGCTTAAATAAGATCTTTGTCAGGAAATGTAATCCTTTTTTTTGTTTTGTTTGTTTTTTGGTTTTACAAGTTATGTTTTAGTGGGCTGCACAGTGGCGCAGTTGGTAGAGCTGTTGCCTTGCAGCAAGAAGGTCCTGGGTTCTATTCCCGGCCAGGGGGCTTTCTGCATGGAGTCTGCATGTTCTCCCTGTGCATGGTGGGTTCTCTCCGGGTTCTCCGGCTTCCTCCCACAGTCCAAAAACATGACTGTCAGGTTAATTGGTCTCTTTAAGTTCTCCCTAGGTGTGAGTGTGTGTGTGCATGGTTGTGTGTCCTGTATGTCTTTGTGTTGCCCGGGACGCAGCTGGAGATAGGCACCAGCAACCCTCCCGACCCCATTAGGGAAGAAGGGTGTAAAGAAAATGGATGGATGGATGGATGGATGGATGGATGGATGGATGGATGGATGGATGGATGGATGGATGGATGGATGGATGGATGGATGGATGGATGGATGGATGGATGGATGGATGGATGGATGGATGGATGGATGGATGGATGGATGGATGGATGGATGGATGGATGGATGGATGGATGGATGGATGGATGGATGGATGGATGGATGGATGGATGGATGGATGGATGGATGGATGGATGGATGGATGGATGGATGGATATGTTATGTTTTAGAGGTTTTTCTAGTTTTATTAAGTAGTAGTCAAAATCAATTAGGTAGTCAATGAATTTCATCTAAAAGTATTTTAAAGATCTTAAATTATTATTCGTTTTAATATGTATGCAATTTTAGATGTTGCTGCAGAAAAGCGCTGATTAGTGAATGATTATGAGCTGCCATACTTTGCTAGTTATAACTGTTGCACAGTTAAAAAAGAGCAAACAATATGGAAAACCAGTATAAAACTCTTGATACCAGAGTATAAAACAGTTTTGGGTACAATGAAGGCAGCTGTAATGTTAGTTTTTTGAATCTCCACTTTGGAAACTGTTTTTTTTTTTTCTGTAATTCTTTGTTTTTTTAGTTTTGCTCACCAAAAATGGCTTCACCATGTGGATAAGAGACTACACCATTAAGCTTTAAAAGGGTTTTTATTTGTTTATTTAATTTATTTACAGTTTAAAATGAACATGCCACATGTTGACATAATTGACTTGAATGAAAATGAATAGTTTGAAGGAAAACATCTTGTATACTATACGCTTTCTCTCAAAAGTCACCATATCATAAACAACTAAACATTAATCAACCATTTATATAAATACATCTTCAAATGCAGGACAATGTGTGTGTATAAAAATAACAAAAATGGAAGGTAATGTGCCAAAATAATCAAAAATTTAGCCAAAGTGAATAAATAGTGAATAATAAATAAATCCATTTACACAGGGATGGAAATGTATTTGCATATTTATAGATTTCCTCGGTTTTTGCTTTTCTGTAGTGAAATAACAGTTGATTTTGTTATTCAAATTAAGCTCTAAAAATGTGGTTAATTAGTCGATTCATCTTTAAATAATGACTGAAATGATATTTTTATGTAATGAAAAGTTTAAAAAAGTTTTTTTCCCGTAATAAACATTTACTCAGAAACCTGTAAGGATGTAAATATGTTTTTCATACCGCCGTGTATTTTTATTTTTGTCTTTTTTTTTATTGATATAGATCTGTTTTTCTTGGCATAAACATAATATTAGTTGAATCATTTCTCATTTGGTTGGACAGGTTGAAAATTAGAAATCTCCCTTCATGCGTCTCATCTTTCCTGTTTTTCTACCAAAAGTCTGAAGTCTGTTAAAGTCATTCAGAATATTGCAGTCAGGGGGTTTGGATGGGCGAGGGTCTGAATGCTGAAACGTCCCCCTGCTCTCTGAGTCGACCTTCCCTAATTAGAACCAGATCTTCTTACCGGAAACAATCTTCCTGCCTGATGACATCACCGCTAAAACCATTCATGAGATCGAAGTGAGCTCAGATCGCGGATTTGTCTTGAACCCTCCAAGCAAATCTCCTGAAAAGCACCTTGTAGTGTTTGACGTGAACAGGTGCAGAGAGTTGAACCTGCGTCTCTTTTAAGCACTTCCCACTAAAACAAAGCTTTGGATTGTGTGGTATCCTTGTTATAGCTGAATTAAATTGCGGTTGTTTTGTCCTAAATCGTCTGGTTGTGTTGTGTGATCTTATTTCCTACGTTATTCCCTTTCTGTTCCGGCTTTTTTCCCCCACCCTTGTGCAGCTCTGCGCTCTGTGTCTGGACTTGCTTTAGAGCCCTTCAAACGTTTCCATCGCGAGCAATTTTTCCTTGAAGGATCAACTTGAAACGGAGCCAAGTATAAAACGGCAAAAACATGTAGAGCCAGTGTTTTGGATGAGTTTAAAAGAGATTCTGAGAAGAAAGGGGGATAAATAATAACAGTGCTAAAAGGAAAAGCATAATAAGGGCCTAGTTTTGTTAGGGAAGTGGAGGCTTTCATCTTTCTATGACTGTAATGTTCTGAATGAGTCTACAGGCCTGGGTTTAGTCCAGCAGGCTTCAAGTGGCGCACATGAAAGGCTCCAGGCAGACTGGGCTCTCACTGGAATATGGTATCCATCCTCTCTTTTCTTCTCCTCTCTTCTGCTCCCCTCCACCTTATGAAGGTAATAGGGAGCTGTGTGACAGTAAACCATGGTAAAATGGCTGTCAGTGTTTCTCCACCCCCCCAGCGTCCTCCCCACCGCTCTCCCCCTTCTGAGGCCCCCAGCATTTAGGAAGCGGAGCATTATTTTCCTGTTCGACGTCACAAGCCAAACCCCTCTGCAGCTGTTGCATGCTTTAAAACTCTCTTTGCAGCCACTTCAGCAAAAGGTTCCTGTCAAATAACACCACCGCGCTCATATTCAACATACCAAACTGTAAAGACTCAACTTTCCTTCTGGTTTTCCCTCCGTTTCCAAGGGTTCAGAATGGTTTTTCCCTTTCTTACATGTCTAGGTTTCACTTTCTCCCTCTAATAGCTCCTAATTGGGAACTGATCCATGTGTGGGAGCAGGTAAAAATCGGTTTCCTGGTTGTTGTCTCCTTACAAATAATTTGCTCCGCTGCCTGCAGACTCATTTCATCATCACAAAAACAAAAAGATTAGACACTCTGGATTAAAACGTTGGGATGAGAACAGGCTCTCCGTGCTTATTTAAGCATTCATTTGATTGCCACACATATTAATAAAATCCTGCTTAGAAAGCCATTATTTTAGTTCCAGTTTGTCAGGGGTTACCCTGCAGAAAAGCTGGATTTTTTTTTTTTTCTCTCTCTCTCTGCATTTTTTTTTTTATGCCTGGAATTAAACGTTTTCTTTCTTTCCCTCTCTAAATCCGCTCACACGTTTGTTTTCCGTCCCACCCACTTCCCTTTATCTTCTCTCGACCCACCTCCCCTTCGCCTCCCTTCCCCCCATCCTCTCTTCCTCTTGGCCTCAGCATTTAGAGGCTTAAGCGAGGGATGTACCATGCGAGCCACTCCCTTCTTGCAGCCTCCCCCCCTTTCCCACAGCGTGCAGTGGTACGATCCTGCTTTGCATAAGTTTCCTCTGAGTGGGTCTTGTGTGGAGGCCAGTACTGAAAGAATTATTAGTCCCTTTTGAAAGGTTTGGATGTATGTGCAGAGAGAAAGCTAGTGCGCTGCTGTTATAACACCGTTGTCACCTGAATAGTTGAAGCTATAATGTATTGCGCCTACCCAGTCCCTGGAATGGGCAGTAACTCTTTAATGTATTACTACAACGGGAAATCGGTGAGTAGTCTCTTTGGGAATGTGTGTGTGTGTGTGTGTGTGTGTGTGTGTGAGAGAGAGAGAGACGAGCTGTGAGAAGTGTGTGTTTCCTTCTGAGCTTCGGTCTGCCTGCGTTTTGCCCAAGTTTTGTGTTTTAGTCGTTTCAGGTGAAAACGCAGGATTCAGCGTGTGGATGCTTGTGCACAGGGATACTCCTGCTGATTTTCCATGACATCAGTTCCACTGTTTCTGTGTAATTACCATCCAGTGGGTTTGAGTGTGTAAAAAGTGCTTTAAACTTTATGTCGGTCCAATTCGACTTTATAGCTCAGGACAAGTTTCTCATGCACAGAACGAAGCGTTTCTTGCAAGTCTTGAATTTATTTTTACTGGCTGGTTCTTTCAGCTCTAAGACCTGGTTGAAATAATAACAAGTGGGAGTCTGGGAATGATTAAGGCAAAGAGGCTGCCTGCCTGTTGAGGTTAGACTTTCCTGTTTGCAGATTGAGCTCCAAGCACCAGTGTTGCTGTTATTCCATCTGTTTTTAATCACTTTGGCATTCTGGACGCCACAGGGAGCCTAATGTGATTTCTGAACTTCTCTGTAATCACCTCTTTGATTTTTGTTGCTCTGAAAATGCTCTGTGTTGTAAGTTCTTCTTTTTGTGTATACATGCGTGATGAAGGTGCTTGGCAGTGTTTCAGTGCTGTTTGTGCCTGACTTTTTTTCTCCTGCTGTTTTCACGGTAAAGCCACTAAAGTAATTTGCTTCACATTGTATCGGTGAAATCCTAAACTATCGGTCCTGTTATCAGTCGATTACACAAGTAGATTTCCACCTGTCGTTTCCTGTGCTTTTAATATTCTACAAAGGCCACATGTGTTTGAAGGAAGAGAAAAACTTTTTACAGATTTTTATTCAAAAGGTCATCTCTCTCTGGATTCAGTTAAAATTTTTCTTAGAGCCTATTAAAGCATTTCCCCTTTTCTTCCCTCTGGAAAAAAATGACTTTGATCTCCTTTTATATTAAGCATTAACAGGCTTGTGTTACAGTTAGTGATGGGGGGGGAAATTGATAGCATGTGGACAGAACGGGCAAACTTTCTGATCAAAAGCTTTTGCTAAACAACCTCAAACTTTTTTTTTTTTTCCTCCCCTCTGATTTTTATGCAAGGGGGGAAAAAAAAGATGATGCTCATTCTTTAAAACTACTTGATCCACATTAATTTGTTGCAGTGCAAAGTTGCATAGCAGCCTCACCATCTGGAGCACTGAGAGAATTCGCAGTGGGCCATTGGCTTGTGAACTGGTGGCACGGCACCAATACAGATGGAGCATTTCGCTGATCTATCTTCCACTGCCTGTTAGCGAAAGAGGAACAAATTAAATCTGATGCTCCACCGGTTTGTCGACAATCCCCCCCTGCCCCGAATACGCTTCTTCTAAAGTGGTGCGCCGTTGGAGTCGATCCTAAAAAAAGGAAATATTATGACAACTTTTTCTGTCAAGTGTTATTTACCTGTTGTTGTTTATGCGGTGCAACAGGTTACATCACTCTTTCTACAGCTAATCCCCCCTCCTCCATGATGTGCTGCTGCACTTTAACATGCACGCTTCACTGCAGGTCCAAAACAAAGTCTGAGTGTGTGTGTGTGTGTGTGTGTGTCTTGACCCGTCATGTCCTGTATGCATGAAACTCATAGACTGTGTTTACTTTGACTGATCCCACTAATCTGAGTCACACCTTGTTTTATTTTATTTTGATATTTTGAGATCCTTGCCTTAATAGATTTTTCTTAATTTGATTATTATTTTTATATTTTATTTTTTTTTTACTGATGTCTTTGGACTTAAGTCTGCAAAATGTTTTCATCGCTTATTTAGATTTTGAAGTATTTTTGGGCATTTTTTACTGCGTACAGCTCTAGTAAAAACTAAGAGTCCACATTGAAAACCTCCTGGTTTCTCCACCAAACATTGATTTCTGAACTCCTCCTGAGTTAAAACATTTGTATTGTTGTTTCTAAATGTTTTCTTTGCATTATTTGAGGTCTGACAGCACTGCGTGTTTTTTGCTATTTTCTGCAAATAAATACAAAAGTTTTGCTTGGAATTTCAATAACATGTTGTTGTCACTAAAATAACAATGTTCTTTTGACTCAGACATTTATCTAAAAAGAGTAAAATCAAATAACTGATCATTTTAAGTGGTTTAATTTTTCTAGAGCTGTACATCTCAGTTATATTAAAACGATTCAACATGTTATGTACATTTTAATCACTTGCTACACGTTAAGTTAAGCTTAAACTTTATTTTGGGTGTTTTGTGTTTACCTATGCCTTTCATAGGTATTTCACGTTATTATTAAAAGTAGGCTAAGCTGAGTATAAGTCTTGTCAGTGTCTAAGATTTGGAGTTGGACTTGAAAATGGCCCCTAGTAATTTGGTTTGAATCCAAGTAATGACATGCTCTTAAATGAAAGAAAAGGAAAACAGGACACGCTGCTAAGAGTTTGTTTGAAGTTCTTCCCTTTGAGCTTTTTGGCCATGAGCCTGTTTTTACCTGACTTTTATCGCTTTAGATTCCCCTTCATGTCGTCGGGCTACATCCTTTGTGATGGTTGACAGATTGTGTTTTAACATGTGACGTTGTGATTGGTGTGGCGTGAGCTTCAAAGGCGGGCTGGTTTGCTCTGAGGCATGTGGAGAGGAGTAATATTCACTCAACCGGGACATTCGGTGTCAACAGGGCACAATAAGTGTCTTTACTTTCTTTCTCCAGAGGTTTTTGTCTTACATTTATCTTGCTTGTGGTTTTTAGTAATGGGATATAAGAAAAAAAAACAGTTTTGTTAAACGTTTTAGCAAGTATCTTGCCTGAATGAATGCTTTGAACCCCGGTGTCACTGTTACGGGTCGTTTTATTTAAGCTTTACCGGCTGCTGCTCTAATAGCCGGTGTAAGCCTGTGTTGGTGTGCTGATCCGTGTGAGTGACGGCTTTTAATTAATGGCCTTGTAAAAGGAAACCCAGGCGGGCTCTCTCTTCCATGGGCCGACGGAATGAGGCACCCGGTGTTTGGGATGGTTTATTAATGCTTGGACTGGTTAGCCCAGGGTAAAAAGGACAATTAGCATTATCCAGCGCCATATGCTGCCCGTGGAGCGTCTGACACAGGGAAAAGACAAAGCCCTGGCTAACCTGAGATCTCTGTGGACTACCATCAACCTGGGTCACATGTGTAAGCCAGAAGGCCCAGGAGAGCTCCGCCCCTCCCAGAGCGCTTTAATTACACATCCAGACAGCAGAACGCCGGAGTCCTGCTCACTCAGCACACACTCACGTTCTGCCTCCACAACACGCCCTGGGCTGGGAATAAGGCTGCAGCTAACGCTGATTACAGTCTATCGATTAGTCTGATGATTCATCGATTAATCGGATGAAATGATTAACTGATTAATAATTCGATAGCAACAGGAGATTTTTATTTTTACAGAATTTAAACCAGGTGAAGCAACTTGATGAGCTTTTGGGTGTATTTACAGACAAAGGTTTTGTTATATCTCAACCTTTCCAGACCAAACGTGGCGCCGGCGATCCAGCCAAATTTACAGTACCGTAATCCTGCCACATCTGAAAAATTGATGTTCACATTTGTAGAAAAATTGCAAACGTTGCACTTTCCAGCCATTATCGGGTTATTACGGTAATTTCACCCCGACTGAAGCAAGGCGTGAAATTAATCTGATAAGACGCTCTTTTAATAGACGGTAAATTACAAAAATAACTTGCTAGATATTAAATGTTCCAGTTGTTACAGATAAATGGGTAAATATTTTTACTCACAGGACATTTAAAGAACTGCGTACAATTAAAATAAGCAAAAATATCCAGGCAGAGATTTGAAACTTGGGGTAAAGTGCCTTTTATAAAGTTTTGGGTTAGTTACTGCTGAGAGAGTTCTTTTTTGAGTCTGTGTACTCCAGGTATCAGTTTATCAATTACTAAATTAGTTAACAATAATTGATCAATAACAATTCATCTGATTGATTGAGTATTTTATTTGAATTTATGTAATTGGGCAATGCATTGTGTCGGACAAGAACAACGCAAATAAACAACATGTCATCTCTTTCATGTGCTGTAGGGAGCAGTTTTGATGAGTGAGCTGTCAACATCAGAGTGTGAAATGAGGCTATTAAACGAGGAATTAAACCCGTGGAGAGTGTGTGTGTGTGTGTGGGTGTGTGTGTGTGTGTGCAAGCTGGGACTGTGCAGGTGCATGTATCTGGCAGGTCTGGCTCTGATTAGTGCTACATGATGACGAAGGTCATCTAGTTCTGTCAGTGGGAGGAAGAATCCGCCCTCACACTCGCTCCCAGCATGTGAAGCTGCAGACCACATCACTGGTGTTTGGCCTCCAGTCCCTTTGATCCCCGCCGCCCAGCTTGGCACAAACACGCAGCTGTACAACAGCCTGCCCATTGAGCCTCCCTTTTCCCAACTCCAACACGCAGGTACAGATATGAGGAATGCTAAACAGGCCCTTCTTGTAGCACTTATTTGATTTTTGCCTCTGTGGGAATGCTTTAATTTGCCAGGCTTTTAGTCTTTGAGCGTAAGCGGTATCATTATACTTCCATTAGAGACTGAGTTGACCTGAAATGCAAATACTCCTGATAATCCACTCCTCTCTTCATGAGCTTGATTGCTCGCTAGTCATTAAAGTGTGTGCCTGTGTGTGTGTGTGTTTGTTGGCTTTGGGCTGCATCTGCAGGACTTGGTTTTAGTTGTGAGATTAAGCAGTTTTATGTCTGTGTGGTCATGCATTTCCTTCTGGAAGAAAACATTTAAGGCAGTAAGAGTGCCTTTCATCTTTTTATTAACGCTGTACTGTCATTTTCTGCCTAAACGCACAAATAGATGCTGGAGTGTTTTACTGTTTGTTTAGCCAGTTGTTGCTGTAAATCTGTGTTGTTTTGACAGGTGTACGCACCGTCTCCAAACTCAGAGGACTTCAACAGAGATTCCCCCTCGTACTCCTCGCCCAAACCTTCCAGCAGTATGTTTGCAAGCACTTTCTTTGGTAAGTTCAAAGCAATGGAGACTTTTTATTTGACTTTTTTTCATTTTTCCAATCCTAAGCGGCCAGAGGTGTTCTTTTTGATATTCTTTTATAAAGAGAGGACCTTCTGGATCAGGCAATATTAATGTCTACTTATTTTGTCAAACAAAAAATCTGGATTTTTATGTGCTTTATTGAAGTCAAGTTTAAAGATTTGAAAGACCTGAACAAAAATGATTGATTATTATTATTGACTTTCAGGCGTAAACTCCTTTATTATCTCAGCTGTTATGTTTCAGTCCCAGGAAGAAAGAAAAAAAAAACCCTGCCAGCTTTAAAAGCACGTCTTTATTGAGCCCAAAGTTATAAAGTGGGTTATTAGTGTCTCGCTGTGTGAAAACATGTTGCTGCGTTGGATTATAAAGTGAAACCTTGTGTGTTTCTGGTAGACGGTACCCACAGTTCGTCTGACCCGTGGAATTCGTCCAGCGGGATCAGTCAGCCCGGCTACGGGGGAATGCTGGCAGGATCTTCCTCTCACATGGCCCAGACAGGAAACTACAGCAGCCTGCACTCACATGACCGTTTGGTAAGCAGTCTGCACAAGATCTACCCGGAAAAACTGGTCATAAATTAATGTTAATTACTATTTTTTCTCTTTTCCTTAAAGTGTGAGAATCGTGTTGCTTCTAAATCCTCGTTTTCTTTTAGCGCTGCTTCCACTCCTGTAGTGTGTGTGTGTGTGTGTGTGTGTGCGTGCGTGTGCGTGTGTGTGCGTGTGTGTGTGTGTGTGTGTGTTGGTGTGTATTAAGTCGTTGTCTGGTTATTATCAGAGAAGACACTATTGACCCGGTTTTTGTCAGTGTTTGATCTGGCCTCGTCTGCCTGCCTGCTTCAGCTGGCAGAGCATCACAGGGAGCCTGCAGATGCTGCCTGCCCTCTCTTTATCTCCATCCCTCCACCCCCATTAACTTTTCCTCCATCACAGCCTGGGAGATGTCAAAGGACAATTACAATTTAGAGAACAAAAAGCTCTGTTTTTGTCCCGATGCACGCACACACATTCGTGTTTGAAGACAAACTGCTTCTGCTTATTTATTTATCTTTAATCCCTCAGAATTACCCCGCACATTCAGTCTCTCCGGACATCAACGCCAGTCTTCCTCCCATGTCAAGCTTCCACCGGAGCAACACCAGCACTTCACCGTTTGTCACCGCAGCACACACTTCGTCCGTCAACTCCGTCGACGGGGTTATGGGTACGTACGGCTCGGCGCGTTTTCTCCAAAATGACTAATCCGCTGACCTTCAGTGTGATCAAAGTCCGTTCTGTTGAGGGTGTGAGTCAGTCGAACAGCTTCTGTGTATATCATGACCGATCTGTCAGAGTTTGTACCAACAAGGCGGCTCTCTGTGTTTTTCCCAGTCGCTGCGAATCGGGGGACGACTACTGGAAGCTCGCAGACTGGAGATGCACTGGGCAAGGCTCTGGCCTCGGTGAGTCAGAACCCGCTCTACGATCCAAATAACCCTGAATATAAGTTTGATAAAAGCTTTCTCAAGCTTCTAAATCACTCCGCTAAATAAAATGTTGTCATGAAAAAGGAAAGTGTCAAAGTTGGTCAGGTGTTTCATTGACCAGTTGACAGAAAAAATATCTAAAAACAAAATATTTAACTATTTACTTGAAACAGTTGCTCAAACAAAGGCGAAACCATCCCATCGTTTGAAACATCACCTGCTTTTCTTTATTTTGTTCATGTCATAATTATAACCAACATTTTGGCTTTATAGAGTTCATGATCAAACTTATTCAGTGATTCAAGATAAATAAACTTTTGAAATAACATGACAACGTTTACATTAATATAAAATGATAGAGCCCAACAGGAAGGTAGAAATTATTAAGTATTGGACAAAAAAAAGCTTAATTTATGTTGATTCTCCTAAGGAAAACCATCCAATACTCTGTGACATAAATTAACCTCCACCATCTGATTGCTGCTGATTTTTCAAATGAAACTCAATTAATATTTTTTAATTTGATATAAACTTGTTTTTATATTCTTTTTCTTTCATTTACGGTTATGGAATTATCACAAAAAAGACTTGGTGTGTTTTGTAATCAAACTTATCATTCTAAAAAGATGACATCTTTAAAACCCACTGGATCATGTACATATGTTGTTAAAGATAAATGTAAAGGTTTTATAATGCCACATTTGAAGCTTTTTATTTAATTACATTACACAAAAAAAATCAATGTTTTAAAAAACTATTTGTTGATAATGAGATTAAATATGCAGTTTCTGAAGGTAATTTTTGTATCAGGCTTTAAAGGGTTAAACCATTTCATCTTAAAATCAGCTGGACTCTTATGTGGGAGGCTCATTTATTGTATTGTGAGCTTCGTTTTAGTCCCTACGTTCCTGCAGGAATCTGTCGTCTCATCAAATCGTGAAAGTTTGTCTGCACATTTAGGCTTAAGAAACGTTTCTCAAGAATAAACGCAGTGGCTGAGGAAAGTATTGTCATCTGTGAGAGGTTTTCATCATTTATCCTGCCCTGTAACATATTGGAATATGTGCAGTCTGTGTCTGGAGCGAGATAATATTCAAATGTGTGGTTGATCTGAACAAAGTGTCCTAAAAGGCTGCTGGTGACGTTGCGTCGCCCCAATGTGATCTGTAATATTTTGGTAAAACTAAAACTTGAAGCACAAGCTGTTCCTTCAGGAAGAATATTTCCTAACCTCTGCGACTTCACATAATGAGAGTTCTGGGACGGTAATAACAAATTAAGTCTTTTATATTTGCAGACTCAATTCTATTAGCATGACAAAGCTGGAGTGAAACGGACACGGTTGGACCCGGGTGGGGGTGCGGATCACGGGGCACATGGGAGTTTATAACTGCTGTGGCTCAACTCCACGGCCCCCTCCACCCCCCCGCCTCTGTGGGGCTTTTGTTCTCCGCCCTTTTAAATTGGCCGTGCTTATTGGCCCCATGCCGCCTGCGGGAGTGTAACTGATGATGAGGCGGGGCTTCATCTATTCCAGTAAAATGAGCCGTGCTTCACTTTCAATGCAGTGAAAAGAAGAGAAAGCCAATATATCGTCTGGTCAGGAGTCACGGTTATAAACGGCTTGATTTTTAGACACCGGGAAGATATTTGGGGAGTTTTATTGGTTTTTGCCTGCTGTGTGTCCAAACAGTGGGGGAAAAAAGCACAAATGATACTTTTGAGCAACTCTTCACCTCAACCAGTGATGATTTTAGAGCTGGGATGTCAAACTCATTTTAATTTTCAAAGATCTGACTGCTCTTAAAGGCCTGGTTGTGCCAGAATATATTGATAAAACCAATTAAGCTGTTAAAATATCAATAAGTAGCTTCTCCTTCAATATTTTGTGATTGCTTTAGTCGGTTTTTTGCCATCAAAATCACAGATTTTATGGTGCCAATATAGAAATGTCTGTATGGGATTTTTACGATATTTGCGCTGATGTATGATGTTAAATTTGACTTTTTGTCACTTGCTGTATCAATTACGGACTATAACTTGTCAGGCTGAGGAACCTCCACCTTGATTGTCGACTGAAAAACCGCAAGTTCAAGATTGAACAAGAAGATTGAGGTCTTTCTGTCATTCCTGCACAAGTGAAACAGTTGCTTTCAAGTTCGACTAGATCTTAATTCATCCCAGAAATCTGTTTTTTTCCTTGCTAATTAGTCAGGATTCAGTGGTGAGACATGTTCCTTTATGGCATAAACAATCTATGATTAAAAGGAAAAAAAAAAAAAGCAGGAATGTGTTTATATTTTAATCTAGTGCTCGGTTAAATAAATGAAGATCTAATCTCCTCAATCTCCAGTCGAAGCAGAACCCGATGAACTCTGCCTCACCTACCAAACGGAGCAGCACTGAAACAAAAAGATACGCTGAAACCGACATGACTAATAATCGTGGCGTCTCACGGAAAACTTTTGTCCTAGTTGTCCTCTTTATAGGAGCGGCAAAGTTTCAAACAGATGCAAAAATAAACAACAGTTGGATCCTTGTAGATGTTGATGTATGGACCGCAGCACAATCTCTGGCTGCAGACTAAAACATGGCCCTGGAGATTTTCTGTGTTTGGCTTAACGGGGTTTCCAGGTTGGGCGTCTGCACCTCCAGAAACCACAGTGGAATAATAAGCAGAGTGACTCGATTGAACATACAAGGGCAAAACAAGCTGAGAATTTGTCTTTATTTGAAAAGCTGCTCAAGACAAAAAAAAAGAAAACAACTGAAATTAAATGAGAAACATCTCATTTAATCTCTCAGATTATTTGTTCCTCTGTGTTTTCGCCACCAAAACTTCCACTCAACATCACATAAACTGACCTGCTTATGTCTCGTTCTTGCTTCGTCTGCAGCAGGGCTGACTCTCGGCTGTCTTTCTTGGTGTTTCCAGATTTACTCACCTGACCACACTAGCAGTAGCTTCCCGTCCAATCCGTCCACACCTGTGGGTTCCCCCTCACCTCTGACGGCCACAGCAGGAGCTGCTTCAGCGGGGACCGTCGTGAGCGCCGCAGGGACCCCGTCTGCAAGGCCAGGTACGACTCCAGCCTTCAGATTTTAATCTCTCTCTCACGCACACATCTTACCCTCTAAATACCAGCAGTAAGATTAAATAAATGGATTCCATACGAGGATGAAAAAGCTTCTTTACAGCTTCAGGATCTGAGCCAAATGTATCTTTTTTTGATGCAAGTCTTTCCAAAACTCTTCCTCTCTAACAATGCTTGTGCTTTCCTCAAGAACATGCTGTATCAAGTAATTATGTTGCCATATGTTTGTTTATAATCCTAAAAGTCTTATATATCAGTTAGGATATTAAAATAGGAAAAAACATGTTTTTATTTTAGAAGAAGTCCTGATTTTACTAAAAGCAAATCTGACAATTACTTCTTGTATCCCTGTTTAAATAGTTCGTACATTGTGTTTTGCTTTGACCCAATTAAAAGGATTTAATTAATGGGGATCCAGTTTTAACTGCAGAAGAATAATAGCAAGCTCATAAGAAACCTGCTGTTTCCATTAATCAACCATATAAACTTTGAAAACGACCGGATGAACGGAGATTATTTCTCTGACCTTGAACTACAGCAACCAGAATAATGCAGAGCAAACTAAAATCTGTAAGGTGTGTAATTATCTATTAGGAGTAGTAAAAGTTTAGTTTAAATGTGTCTCGTTACGCGTCAAAACAAAAGTACTTTTACTAAAAGGAAGGTTTGAAACGAGACGGTGACATATATGATGAGCTGCTGTAATCTCCCTTTCCTTCATAAAAGCTCAAGTCTTAGTCACAACAGAATGCTCTGTTGCCTGTAGAATTGAATTGAGCGACTTTGGAGCAGCCTGGTATCATTTGCATGTGATTTAATTAAAGTAAACACAGCGCACTGTTGTGCGTGATGTTTGGTTTGGCAATTCTCAAATCAAAGGGAGTGCTTTCTTCAGGGGCTGCAGAGATTTCAACCTCAGGACAACATATCAAACATTTTTTTGTAGATCCATAAAAATTTTTCATGTTTATATTTTCCACCAAACAGCCAACAAGTGGCTTCCTGCTGCCTCGTTCGAGTGCGCCTCCCACCCACTGTATGTGCTGTGCACTCTGTGCTTGGCACCAAAACACCAAACAGATGAAGTGAATTTCAAGGTCTGGTATTTGCCAAACTGTCGCAGATTTCCTTGCACTTGCCGTCGCACCGCCACAAATACGAGGCCCCTATGACTTTAATTAATTTAATGACTTTTACTGCGTGCTATATTCTGCTTTGATTAATCAAAGCCTGAGCAGAATGGCTAGTTGAAAGTTCTTCCAAAACTTAATTAAATACCACTTTTAGCTTTAGAGTAAGTCTAATCATTTCATACTTGCTCTTTAAGCCATGTGTGAACAGTTTCTAAGGAATCCATCCAGCTTTGCCTCTCATCCTCTAAGCAGTGCAGTTAACAACTTTGATGATATTTGAAATCTAATCTTTTTAAGTGAACAAATGCAACATTAACCTCAAATAAGGAAGTTGGCCTTTTCTTATCTGTACTATATGAGAAGAATAATAATGAGATTTCCATTAAAATCATAAGATCAGCGCTGTGTTGCTCTATTATTCTCCACATATTTTGGTCTTACAGAGCTAATCCCCGCAAACATTGAGAGACTTTTTCTTTCAGCTTAGTTAATTTACTTCCTACCCGACAGAATAACATTCATTCTTTGACTTATCTGGAACTTTATTTTCAATTTAAACCAATTTTCAAACCATCTCTGGGACAAGCGCTTTCAAAAGAAAATGCGCCGCAGCGTTTAGAGTGGTGAAGGATACCAAAATCTTACATTTAAAGTCTTTGAAGTGGGTACTGGATTACTATTCTTAAAAAGCATTTCATTCGTGCAAAACTGTTTTATTGACTCATAATAGCAGCTCTTGGCATTCACCCTCCTTTGTAATGAGAGAGAATTTAGAGAGTGGATTTGTTGTAACGTAATCCTGCTTTCCACGACAAGGCCTTTGTGGTACTTTATGATTCTTGAGGACGGATATGCATGTTTCCCTCTAAATTGTAATTATTTTCTGCAGCAAACACAGAGAACAAAAACAGAGAAAAAGAAAACAGCTCAGCGCGTCTTTTCACGCTTGAGAGAGCAGCAAAAACTCGTTCTTGTTTGTAGCGCGCCGGTAGTTTAAGTACAGACAAAAGAGATGTGCGTTACAGTAATAAGGACTGTCAGAGGTGTTGACAGAGGTGGGAGAGTAATGGAAAGAGAACGAAGGAGAACGGTGAGGGAAAGCCCGGTGTGTTGTTTTAGCGGGCAGTTGTGTCATGTACGGTAATGGAGTGGCGACAGCTGTCTACACGTATGCCCCCCTCATCCTCAGCTGTTACCCTGCCCCATGGACAGCTGTTCTCCCAACACATACACACACACGCATACGCACACACACACGCACACACACATACGTTTACGCGGCTATCTTTGTGGGGACTTTCCATTGACTTCCATTCATTTCTATAGCCTAATCCTTACCCATACCTTTACCCTAACCCTACCCGTTACATAACTAACCCTAACCAAAACTCAATTCACACCTTAGTCCTAAATCTGACCTCTGACCCAAAAACAGCGTTTCCCCTTGTGGGGACCAGCCTTCAGTCTCCACAAAGAGCAGTGTGTCCCCACAACGTAGTATGTCAGGAAATGGTCCCACAAGGTATTAGAAACAAACACACACACACACACACACACACACACAGAGCAGACTGGAAAAGACTTCATTTGCCTTTGTGTGAAGGAAGGTGTCTCTGACCCAGCTGACCCGAACTCTGATCACTTTCTTCATCTATTTGCATTACAGAATTGTAACAACGATGATTAATGCAACTCTTAAACTGATAGTATGGAATACATTCATGTTAGATTGCAGGAAGGGGATATTGTGTCTCTAATTATTTGCTCTTATTGGGCTGGAAAAAGAGCAAGTCTTCCAAATTGGCCCAAAATTTGGCTCTCTGTTAACTTTAGTTGCAAAATCCATTCATCACCGGGATTACACCAATATACAGCACATTACTCAAGACTGGTTTGTTCAATTAGCCCTCTCCGGTGCATGTGGGGAACTGAGCCTCAGGCTAATTTTTCACAGCCGCCAGCCAGCGAATACTCAGGCAAAGTACTTTCTTCACTCACCTGGGAGGGAGCTGAGGCAGAGCAGACTTTCATTTCCTTCACTTTTAATAGTCTGTTAATTAAAGTCTGCTTTTTCAAAGGCAGAGTGTGAGGGAACATAAAAACCCCAGCACAAAAGACTTTAGAGGTTCAGTCAGACATTTCAGTGGAATTAATTAATGGAAAATGCTGGGAACGGTTTCCTGACGGTAGGGAGGTGTAACTTTTTTTTTTTGTGCTTCTTCATCAGCTAAAAAAATACATGACCCTGTTTGTAGTGAAGAAATAATTCTGTTTCTCTTGCTATACACTGTCGTGTAGAGTGATATAGACTTAGGATTTTATCACAATATTTTGTAGTACTATTGTGATAATCATTAAAAAAAAAACTATTCCTCACTTCTTTTTTAGGTAAGTGCATGTCTCAGCATTCATGGTGCTGCACTTTTAAAACATTCATATTTGAAATAGGATCTTGATTTACACAACTAATCTGCACATCGAGACTTCATTTAAACATATTCTCAAATTTACGATGTTTACTGATGTCCTCATGGGGAAAAAAAAAGAACAAAATAGTAAAAATGACATTTTCGTCAATTCTTATTCATGATAAACGAGAAAGGATACAATAAATGCCCAATGCTAATGTATCATTTAATGTGCTTTTCTGAATAGGGCACGTTTATGAGGCTGAAACTTGAGGAATTTAGTGTTTTTAAACACTGTTTTTTTGTTGTTGTTTTTTTTCAAACTTAAGCTAAAATTGCATCAATTTGACTTGGTGTGCGATTTAGAGGTGCACATTTGCAGTACACTTACATTACACGAATTCAGAACGGATGCCAATTAACGTGTGGCAGTCTGTGTTAGCTGGTGTTTTATTTGTGCATGCTACAGAGAAAGGTGATTTTCAGATGAGTTCATTCTTTCCTACACCCTTGAAATGCAGCCGATGTGATGGAGGCATTAGTCTCCACACCATGACTCTCCAGGGCTTTTACAACCTAAACTATTTCCAGACAGCCAATTGTAAACAATGGAAAATTGGAGTCTTCTTTTGAGCAGAACTGTGCAGAAACATGCGGGGGAGGGGCAGCACAGCTGCTATATGCTCCATACAGCTGTAGAAAACTCTGATCATTCCAATAGTTTCTGTTATTTCTTATTAAAATGACCGGGTCGACTGTGGCTCTGTGGGTAGAGAAGTTGAATTTTGATGGGAAGGTTGTAGGTTAGATTCCAGCTTTCTTCCAGCCACATGTCAACGTGCCCCTGGGCAAGGCACTTAACCCCAAAGTGCCCACCAATCTGCATGTTGATGTAAAAATGTGAGTGTGAATGGATGAATGTAAAGCACTTTGAGTGGTCAAAATGATTGTAAAAGCTCTATATAAGTTCAGTCCATATACCATTGAAATCACAGGGACATTTTGACAAAAGGTGCATTCACACCAGCCATCTTTAGTCCGCTTTAATCAGACTCTAGTTTGTTTGGGGAGGAGTGAATGTGTAATCAAATTCTAATAGGGACCAAGAATTCAAACTCTGGTCCCCCTAAAAAGTCTCAGTTCAAATGCACATGTTGATGTAAGCTCCAAAAGCAGGAAGTGAACTATTGCGCAAGGCATTCTGGGTCTAATGCTAGCCGGAGAGATGGCTCGTGGTTTTTTACTAAATCCAACAATAGCTAAAATCTGACGCCACTCCATTTCTGTTTACATTTTGTGAAGAAAGTTTCGTTCATGTCTTCTGAGGTTTTCAAGTCGTTTCCATCTGTGGTTGTTGGCGCAGCGCCACCACAGGCGGGGAGGGGAACAGGTTTTTCAAAGAATTTGCTTCATTTGACACGATGCAGTGTGAACGCGAACCACACCAGCTAAAAATGTAACAAATGTTGCAGTTTTACCAGATTTCAGGTGTGGAAACATCCAAACTAATTATTTATTAATAATACGTTTAAATTTACATTTCTGTTGTACGAAGCACATAGGTCTCTTCTTAAATGAATTTCAGGATTTACACTAATTAAAACAGCATAAAAGCCTCCATCTGTGAACTGTGCAATAGCAGACCTCATTTACAACCAATGTAGGCTGAGTTTGGCGTCCGTCCACAGGGAAAGACGCCAGAGGAGAGCGGGCTGGACCGGCCAGAGACTCCCTACCCTGGAAATAACCTGGAAAGCTCCAGTATTGTCAAAACCCATTGAGGTTATTTAAATGTACCATTGTCTCATGTTACACATGCAAGGCAAGTTAGTTGGACAGTCACGCTGAAGAAAATAAAGGGAAGAAATGTTGCGTAGCTTCAAATGTGATGAGCAGATGTGGATTCCTTTTCTTTAATTTACACCAGATCAAATCAGCTTGATTTGTCTTCCGGTGCTGGCCTGTAGCTCAGCTTCTTGGCTCTCACACGTTCAGTGAATCCAGAATGGAACATTTACAAGCCAAGCTGGAAATCGTAACCTCTAGTGAAAAAAAAAGCTTGACTACTTTACATCAAGATAATCTGATTAAAATGCAGTAGTTTGCTTTATTTTGAACCACTGTCCAACTTTGTGTAATAAATATGTGTAAATATTTAGAGCTGCAAAAACAAAAAAAATTGGTATATTCCTCAGATTTTTCATTTTGTACAAGATGCAAATAAACAAATAATTAAATTCCTTTGGTGAAAGCTTGATCATTGGATGCAGTTAAAATCCTTCTAACATGAACATGTGGAAAAACTTTCTCCGTTTGATTTAACATTACTTAGCGCTAATTTGCTGATTATTTCTTTGGATTACGTGTTTTAATAATTTGATAATAAAAGTTACTTAATTGGAGAATTTTGCTCAATTTTAACCTGATGAAGCTAAAACTCAGGGTAGAACATATTTACAAGACAAAGAAGGTTTTTTTTTCCTCATTTTACAAAATGCATGTACATTTTTAGCTGCATTAATGTTCTGACTGTGTTGTTCTGTTCAGCAAATGTCCATTTTTGAGTCTGTATTCTCCCATATTGGTTCATTAAAGCACCTAATGGAGAACGCACTGTCTCTCTGTACTCCAGCTGTTAGAGAACAAAGAGGTTCAGCTGTGTCAAAACATGTTAAATGTGCTCAGACACAGTCTTTAAAAATATTAGTGTGAGTTTTCAGGGTGTTGCTCATATCTGGGCTTCTGGATGCCCCGATGCTGTGTACGTCTCAGGGTGGAAGTTAGTCGAACCCTTTGCTGGCTCATATTTCAGGATGCCGTCCAACCGGCAGGAAGTGATGCAGTTGGGTCTTTAAAAGATAAAAAATATCTTAAATGGCACAAGAAGAGGCCAGAAAATCAGGATGTCGGTGTGTTATGACTGCATGTTATTGTGTTTGTCAGCTACCTTTTGTGTGATGTGTGGCTAATTCTGCAGGACTCCTCACGGCTTCTGGTTGTGCTTTGCTAACTACGACCCTCTCTGACCCATTTCCTGTCCTCCCAGGTGCCAACCAGTGGCCCCGCGCCGGTGGACAGACTCCCTCTTCTCCAAACTACGAGAACTCCCTCCACTCGCTGGTAAGCTCCCAGGGACTCAACCCTGCGATTCGCTTTAGATACGTTATCCATGCGCTAGCATTACACGGAGATTCCTGTCTGACAAATGTTGTGCTGAGGAAGACGGGGGTCGAGGGATAACCAAACTGAACAATACTCGTCCCTCGGGGCCTGCCATCTGTCCCCGGCTCCGAGGGCCCACCCCCGGGCGTGGATGACAGTTGGGGGGAGGGCTGAGTTAAGCAGGCTGGTGTGGGAGGGTGTGGAGGGATGGCAGCTGTTTGCTGAGCCACTTCTCCTGAATTCCTCCGCTGCCATGCGACCAGAGCTGAGGATCACATTTCACCCGGCCCAGCTACCTGTTGACATTCATTTGCATTACCTGCTGCAGACCTGCATGCGTTTAAACGCAAACCAGCTGATAACTAGAGGTGCAGGAACATGTAATGTAAAATAATCACCACACTGCAAAAACAAAAAATCTTAGTTTCTTAGCATATTTGAAATAAGACAAAGCTAACTTGCGCTGGCAGATTATTTCACTAATAATAAAATAAAGACTAAAACCCCACTTGTTTAAGTTGTTTTTGAACTGTAATAAGTGAAACATTCACGGCACTCATCAAAATATAATGTTCCTTCAGTTGTTGACTGTATTGTGTTTTCTTCAAAACTTTATAATTTTGTGTTTTTATGATGTGAATCACTTTGAACTGCCTTGCTGCTGAAATGGGCTATACAAATGAACTTGATTGATTGATTGATTGATTGATTGATTGATTGATTGATTGATTGATTGATAAAAACACATTTCACATGTTTTAAGTCTAAGTAACACGTTAATTTTGTATTAGAAGACTAAACTAAAAGAGGCTAGAGTTTCATCCAGTCTGGAATGCAGCAAACATGCATTCTGTGCACAGTTTTCTTGTAAGTGATAAATATTTCTACTGGCACGCGATGAAGGAATGCTTTCATGATGAGGATTTGATTCAAAGTGTTGAAATAAAACCTAAATTTCCCTGCTTGCTGAGTCAGAGCTACCAGGAAAATGGAAAAAGTCCCGTCAGGTTCAGGAGGTGATGAAGCGAGTCAGAGACTGAACTAAAGCAGACGAGTCATTTTGCTGCCAAGCGACATTCATTAAAGCTCGTAGAAATACCTCACACTTAAACATTCAGTTTTTCATCCATATAAAGTGTTCAGAAGTGCGAAATAAGATCTAAATAATACATTTAAAGAATAAACCCCATGAACAGTGGCGTAGTTTGGGCCGTTAAATGTGCAAACGTGGAAACATTTTCATCTTTTCAAAGTGGATGGTCAGCAGCTGCATGCTTCTCCAAATCCTTTACTTCTTCAGAAAAGCAATCTTTAACTTGAGTGTGTTTGTGGTATTTATAGTCTCTGATCTCTTCTTATAATTCTTTTTATTCTTATTTGACTTTGCCAGAAAAACAGAGTCCATCAGCAGTTACATGAGCATCTCCAGGATGCTATGTCTTTCTTAAAGGATGTCTGCGAGGTACTACTCCGATAGTCTACATCCATGCATCCTCCACGCATCTTCACGTTTTTCTTTTGTTGCACAAACACATTATTGGTTTTAAAAATATGATTTTTTTTTTTTTTTTTTTACCCAAGTTGCCTTTATTTTCCATGCCATGTTGTCTTTTGCAGTCATTCCAGCTTGCAGTGATTATGTTTGGTGCCGATTTCTAAATGATTATTTGACCAGATGATTAATGGAGAACAAAAGAGGACACAGTTTGTCTTTGCAGCTCAAGCTGAAATGGCTGAGTTTATCTTGAGTTTGAACGGCCTTCTTTATCGTCTGTTTCATCCCCGCCCCTCCAAGTCCTCACCATACAATCAGTGTTTTCAGTTTTCATCCTAATGTGCTTATACTAAGCTGCTCTGTTTTCCTTTTCTCTTCTCCTCTTTCCCTAAATCTTTGCTTCCACAATCCCCCCCGGCCCTTCCAGTCTCGGATGGAAGATCGCCTGGACAGATTGGATGATGCAATCCTTGTTTTGAGGAACCATGCAGTGGGCTCCACCGCCAGCCTGCCCAGCGACATTCACACCCTGCTGGGACAGGCGCAGAACGGGCCAATTACAACCATCGGGCCAAACTTTCCCGCCTCTGCACTCGTTCCAAGTCGGACTGCAGCGATGGTACGACGAACGCTTTAACATTTTCATGTATGGTTTTCATTAAAACTCCCCCCTCCCCATCAGAGGCTCAACCACCTGCCCAAAGCTGGTGCGCCGCCACGAGTGAAAACTAGACGTTTTCCACACACGAATAGCTGAATTTATACCGACATATTTTCCATAAGCGTAATGGCTGGCCTAAAGCTCACCCTCCTCCGGAGAGCGGCTGGGGTGAAGGAGGAATGAGAAAAGCAGCCGCAGTAAAGAGAGGCTGCGCTTCTCCGTAGGACTTGTTTGTGTTTCTTTCTCCTCTTAAAGTGGAAGCCTCTTGAGGAGACGGAGAATGCACGATCCGGAATAAATCAGGATGTGTTCATCCAATCTGAGGTATTTCATTTTCTGCAGCCAAGAGATTTGAACACATCTGCAGGGGAAATCAAAACGGGACAGCTCATCTTGTTGTAATCCGGAGGTGTTTGGAAATAATTTTGGGTCTCTCAAAAACTATGAAAAAAGTCGTGCAAGGTCAGTTTTATTATGGATGCAAATCCAGATTACTTGTTGTAATTGTAACAGCAAAGCAAGGCAGGTATATCTGTGCATTTAAAGGGTAAATCAACGTTATTTAACAAGAAAACAAAGAATTAAATAAACAACTACACTGAGAACTGAGAAAAACTGAAAACTGAGAAAAGTTAAACCCTCATTTCCAATTAAACTAGTCACTAACATATAAAAAAGGTGAAGTCAGACCATAATATTTTATCTTTACAGGAAACATTATTGTTCCTGATGTAGAGGAGACCATTGTTTCTGTCTATTCTGGGTTTCAAGGAAGTTTTCTCCAAAGTTAACAAGCATAGAAACTAAAGTATGCCTCCATTTGATTAACATAACCCTGAAGAAATCAGGGTCTACCTCACATGTGTCAAACTCGAGGCCCGGGGGCCAAATCTGGCCCGCCGTAGCTGTTTATGTGGCCCTCTAGACTCCAAGTTACATCAAGAAGTTGCTCCAGTTTTTCACAAATCGGCAAAATTCACACAAAATCAACAAATCTCCACATTTGTTTTCTAATTTTACCATAACTCTTTCTCAAAATTGACCAAAAACATTTGAGTTTATTAAGTGACAGCCTGACTTGATGTCAAGTAGGGCAATTAAAAAAAAAAGTCACATTTAACATCTTACATTAGCATAAATGTCATAAAAGATTCCTTACAGATATTTCCAAATTATCACGACATAATCTGTGATTCTAATTGCTAAAGAACATAAAAACCATCACAGAAACCTGGATGGACTGACCAGTGTGAAACCAGTTTAATTGGTTTTATCAATAGATTCTGGCACAACCGGCCCTTTAAGAGCATTCAGATTTGAAAGAAACTGATTTGAGGAAAATGAATGCCTGATTTTGATAGTTTTAGTTACATTAATGAATTATTGTGATTTTAGTCCTTAAAATACCAAAGTTTTCACTTAGTAACTTTACATTTAGGTCCGTCTGATTATGCCATTTTTAAATATTAGGCGATTGATAATTTAATCAGTTACTCAGAACCTTTTACCAAATACTTTTTTACTCATACTTGATAATTTCTTGGACAGCTACTTTGCACTTTTACTTTAGTAAAGATATGATGAAATAGTGCTACTTTTACTGGAGTACATTCTTTGTGTGCTCCGCCCACCTCTGTATGTTGATTAAATTTGACCAAATGTTTCAGTGTTTCAAGCTCTTACTGTTAGTTTGCTGAAAATGTACAACTTGTGACTCTAAATGAAGGCAAGCCTAACAAAAACAAACATGCTATTTCAGTTTTCTTTACATGTGAAACCAGCAGTGTTGTCAGTAATGAACAGAGGTTTATTCTTCGGTGTTTTTAGTTGCCGTTCGTGTTGTTTGAAGGCGGCGTGTTTTTGTGTCGGTGGGTGTTTCCAGGCCTGATGCTGCCGTCGTCGTGTCCCCGAACAGAAATGTTTCTGTGCTCGTCAGAGGAGCTCAGTGTGACGTGTTTGCTGGCTTGTGGCTCTGATGCTGACCGACTGCGACTGTGAGATAGAACATACTGTGTCTCCGCTAACACAGCACTTCCTGTGCGGGGAGAGGTCCCTTCAGAGGACCTCTGCCCCCTCGCTAGCCTTTTCATCGCCGCTTTTTAACAACCCAGGAAATGTGAATGGTTGGAAACGTGTGTCTGAACCCGAACAGAGAAGCTCAGCTGTATGGTAATCAGGCCCAGGCGTGAAAATGGCAGCACTCTTTTTCTCACCCCGGCCTTCCTCCCTTCTCATCCTCCTCCTCCCACAGACAAAGAGTTGTTTGGACACCTGTTGAGAGTGCAGCAAAGATTAGCGTAGTGCCGAGGAAGGGGAGGATCTCGGAGTGGCAGGGTGAACAGAGGCCAGCAGTGACTGGGGATCAAATTCCTGAAGGAAAGGCGGAGAAACTCTTCTCCCAGCTCCTCCACTGGGAGTCGTTTTGTGTTTCAGCATGTGATGAAGGAAGGACTCCATCCTGGAGCAGCTGATTATTTTATAGCAACAATCCGTAATGAATGAGGGATTTAGTTTAGGAACTTGGACTGAGAGCAGTTGAACATTTTTTTTGAAAAGAAACTCTGGGGAGTTGAAGACGTGTTTTTATTTGTGGTTCCGAAGAACTCGATTTGAATGTCGCTTAGAAATTAAAGGTTTCATCACAGGAGGAGAGCAAAGAATTAAAACAAGTATAAAACAAAGACACAATAAAAACATCATAAACATCAGTATGAGAAAAGCCTGAGTCTGCAGCTATGAAGAAATGAAGATTTTCTGCTTTAACTAATGTCAATACAGTGAAGGGATGATCTGTTCACTATTTTTGGCCAAGCACTTAATGCTTCGTAGGAGATGTTTTTATTATTATTTTAATTTTTTTACACAATTTGAACCAAGTGAAGCTGAAATTATCCCATTTGAGGAATTCTGGGTTGAAAATATTCACAGAAAAAAAAAAGTTTTTCCATCTCAAATGCAAAATGTAAATATAGTTTTGGCTTAATTACTGTTGTTACTTTAGTTAGCAATTATTTGATTACTAAAATAGTTGAGGATTATTTTAGTAATCGATTATAATATCGTGTGTCTTTGACATGCTCCTTTTTGACTTTTTTGTCTGTTCAAAATAAAAAAATAAAATAATTGAATAATCCCAATTCAATTCAAAAATACTTTATTAATCCCAAAGCGAACTTGGATTAAATTGAATGAATCCTGTTAAAAGCAGCTCGTCTGTCTTGAAGTAAATCAGTGTTTTCAGTCTCGGATCTTCTGCTGGTGGAGCTCACAGTAACGAGGTTTTCTGTTTTCCAGCCTGTTTTCTCCTGTCGTGTATTTTAAGCTCTTCCGTTTCCTTTCTGTTCCTCCACTTCCTGTCTGCTCTCCAGCAGGGCGGCGACGACGCTGCCAGCCTCACCAACAGCCATGGAGGCCTACCCAGCACCGGCTCCACGTCCAGCACAGAGCTCAACCACCAGGTGGAGGCCTTCAGAGGTCAGAGGTCACCCTTTGTGCTCCTCGCACAGATCTGCAGCTTTGCGATGTCTCACCGCTGCGCGTTTTTCTCCCGCTGCAGGTCTTGCTTCGGCGCTGTCCGGTCAGATTCCT
The DNA here is from genome assembly GCF_019740435.1 of Gambusia affinis. NCBI lineage: Eukaryota > Metazoa > Chordata > Actinopteri > Cyprinodontiformes > Poeciliidae > Gambusia > Gambusia affinis. Next base: position 15,346,228 of record NC_057869.1, read on the forward strand.
GCCACCCTGGAGCTGAAGATCGAGAAGCAGGAAAAGGACGACATGAACGACAGCCTGTCTGACAACAAATCAGACGACGAGAGCGACAGGAGAGACATGAAGACGCCCAGGACAGGCCAACGCACAAGGTAGGAAACGATTAATCACGATTAATCATTTACTGAAAGAATCGTCAACTAATTTAATTATCTATTAATTATTAACTGAAGTAGATGGACAAGAAAAGAAGCAATTAACTGAAAAAAACCAATACATCCAGAGCAGTAAATGAGCCAAAACAGCTTATGTTATTTATATAAATATGCATATCTGTACGTTTTGCGTTTAGGATAAAAACACTTTTGTCTGTAAACATGTTTCAGCCAAAACTCATCAAGTGGAATCGATTAATGTTCAGATTTACTAAAGGAATGATATGTTATCGTATTTTAGGCAATAAAATGTTGTCTTCTTATCTAAAAAATAATTTTATTTGTTGTTTATTTGCATATTTTAACATATTTCTACTGTTGCATTAAAGGGCTAAATGAAGAATACGTAAAAGGTTAAGGGTGATTAATTGTTAGAACGATCGATAGATTGTTAATTGTTAGAACGATCGAACGATTGATTTGAAAACATTTCTATTGGGAATATTTTCAAACAGAAAAAGCTTGAAGTTGAACTGAATTCACCTAATTCAAGAAAACGAAGGATCTGTATGTTAGATACTGGGTTATTATTGGGTACATTTAATATACTTCATATAAGCTGTTAACGTATTTAAAGATTTTTATGAATACTAAATAATTCAGGTAATGCAAGGTTAGGATTTTGAACTGCTAATAGCTTGATAATAAATGTCTTGGACTTCAGTCGTGAATAAACATCTAATCTTGTTTTATATGGTTAAAAAAATCTTTTCTCCCTCTGCTTTAGGACTCAGTTTTTCTCTCCTCTCTCTCTCTCTCTCGCTCTCTCTCCTCGCAGCATCACTGAAGACGAGGATCTGAATCCGGAGCAGAAGGCCGAGCGCGAGCGCGAGAGGAGGATGGCGAACAACGCCCGCGAGCGCCTGAGGGTCCGAGACATCAACGAGGCCTTCAAGGAGCTGGGCCGCATGTGCCAGCTGCACTTGAAAAGCGAGAAGCCCCAGACTAAACTACTCATCCTGCATCAGGCCGTGGCCGTCATTCTTAGCTTGGAGCAGCAGGTCAGAGGTCAGTGCTGCAGCGCTGCTGCAGATGAAATGTCAACGCTGCCTCACATCATGTCAACCTTGGGCTTTTCTTTTAAAACACAAAGCAGATCATCAGTGTGTAAGACGCACTTATTTATTGGTGGAGTCGTTGTTAAAGTGATTTATTCATGAAATGAAATTTAAAGGTTTAAAAGTGAATAGATACTTGAGTTGGTCTTTATTTTAGACAACATAACTGGATGCAAATATGATATTCTTCAAAAATCAAAAAGTGATTTCTCTTCCTTTTCATCAAAAATCTTTAGAGCAGAAAATATTTTAAATATTTATGACATTTGTGCAGTCTGAAGGCTTATTTATAAAAAAGGTGGCTTAAAATCAGAAAAATAACCGGAATAAATGCCTAAATAGAAATAGTTTGAGAAGCGTAAAATGAAAACGAGTTTCACTGATGGCTGAAAAAAAGCTGCAATGCAACATTCATAAAATGTTTTTCAGATAACATATATAACTAATATTCACATTGTAAATTAGATTCATACAGAAATACTGATTTTGTTACAGCTAACTTTATTAGCTGTGATTCTGATTTGAATCGTTCTGAGACCAGAATTATAGCTGCAACAAATACATTTTTCTAATTTGGTTCAAAAAGACACTTTTTTCAGTGCATGTTTTAATATTATATATGTATTAGGAGCTTCACATATAGATGTCAGATACTTTTATCATCATATTTTTTCCTGTGTGTTTATAGTTCAGTCTTTATGACAGTTTTATGCTTTCAGTAAAAGCTTCTTCTTGAAATAATTAATTTTTAATAAGTCCATTTTCCTCAGTTTGATTCTGAGTCGTCACCATCTGGAATAAAAGTTTGTTTTCTGTCTGTGTGACTCTGCAGAGAGGAATCTGAACCCCAAAGCAGCCTGCCTGAAGAGACGGGAGGAGGAGAAGGTTTCCGGCAGTTCCAGTGACGCCCAGCAGGGGCACACTGGAGTCCATCCAGGCCTCACCGACACGTCCAACCCCCTGGGTCACCTCTGAGCAGGAGGCAGGTACGCCAGTTCCCGGTTCCCTCTACCGACGAACTGTTTTTCATTTATTTACATCTGTTTAACGTAATATATTCACTTGGACAAATGTAATTTTATTTACTTGTAACAAATTAACAAAATGTTGTTAAGTTAGATCACCGGTTTTCCCCGATTCTCCAAACTCCAAAACTGTTTTTATTACCAAACAACCAGAATAACAAGAAAGAAATAGAAAAAGACAATTTACCGGTTAGTTTTATTTGCATCAAGTAAGAGAGGAATCATTTACGACGACGTATGAGGCTCATCGTAAAAAGAGGAAAAAGGAAGAGTAAATTTCCACCATAAAACTTGGACATTTCTGAGTTTGAAAAGTAGGAAATTTGATAGAATCGTTTTTAGATTAATGTCAGAAATTTAGTAGAAAAACAAGGAAATTTCTGAGTTTCTAAATTCTAAAAGTTTTGACCTTTCAAACTCAGAAGATTTTCAAAATGTAAAAAAATTTCACTTTTGAAGCTTTCTCTGTTTTTCTCTACAAAATGTTTGAGGTTAATTAAAAATGTTTTCTATCAAATATTTTACTTTTCAAACTCTGAAATTTTCACGTTTTTTCTATAGAACTTCAGAAATTGTTCTAAGAAACATTTCCAGCAAATTCTTTACTTTTCAAACTCTGAAATTTGTATGGGTTTTTTTTTTTTCTTCCAAGATTTCTGCAATTAATCAAGAAATTCTGAGATTTTTATAACGAATGTTCGACTTTTGAAACTCTGAAATTTACTTGTTTTTTCTATAAAATTTCTGAGCTGAATCTAAATTGTTTTTCAGCAAATTTTCTTTTTAAACTCAGAAATTTCAACTTTTTTTTTTTGTTCAAAGATTTCTGCTATACATTTTTTTTTTATTCCAGTTTTTCTAGCAAATTTTCTGATTTTCAAGCCAGAAATTTCTGGCAGTTCTTTTGTGTGTTTTTTCTGTCTGCAATGGAATGCAATATGTTGTTGTAATCACTAGATAAACACGTCAAAGTTACGTCTTCTTTTCTATCGATTTTTGATTGTTAGCGTCTGATCGCCGCGTCTCCTCCGCAGATCGCTGCCACGCGGCTCACTTCTGTGTGAGCTGGTGAGCTGCTTCCCGGCGACAGATTGGACTCGTGGTTCCCACGCCAGTCGCAGGAGCCAGACCGCTTGAAGCGAAACTAAAAGAGTCCAACACGATCCAGCCCTCAGATTGAAGAGAGCCAAGCGTCCAGCTCCATCCAGTTTCCATCTGCAAATTTCTCCCCACAAAGAAAAACCGAAACCACATATCAGTGTCTGCAAGAAGAAGAAGAAGAAGAAGAAGCGTGTTGCTCCTGAACAATCAGAGACCTACGCAACCTCCGCCAACCGTACGTGGAAGTTGCCTTGTGCCTAAACTGAATTGACGAATGCATTGTAACAGCAATTTTTTTCTGTCTGTCTGTTTTGGGTTTTTTTTCTATTTATTGAGCTGTAAGGTGTCTGCCGAAAGGGGAGGTTTGGTAAAATCACAGAGAAGCGAGCGGCTTTTCAGTCCAGCTATAGTTTGCTGTGTCACCGTTAAACCAGAGCGCTGCCCCCTGCTGAGACCAGGGGAAAACATTTGAGAAGATTAATTTATTGGCCAGTTTAGACTAATATTTATACCCTGCAACAAGAAAAAAAATACTAGCTTTTAGATGCAAACAACAGAATTGTCCAATGTTTTTTTGTAAAAGAAGATATATTATTTATATTTATTTGCTTGATTTTGCCGCTGGCCACGTGTGAAACCAAAACTACCTAATGTGTATTTTCTAAAGGTGATTGGCAAACTGTAGTTTCACTGAAAGCTCAGGTGTAGTTTTGTTTTTGTTTTCCCTCCATTTAGACATTAAGAAGCGAACTGGTTAGCATTCCCAGCATATTTAGTGTCTTAACTAAGATAAAAACAGGACTCTGCGTCCCGTCGTCCCTTTGCCATACAGTGTTAAACAAAAAGCATTTCAAGGGTTTTTCAGATTCCCGTCAGCGTTTAGCCTCCTGACATTTCCTTCCTATTATTGTTGTTTTTTGTTTTGTTTTTGCCGTTGTTGCGCCCAGCGAATCAAAATGCTTAATGAGATGTAGTGAAAGAGTGAAAGTTTTACTAAAAAAAAAAAGGAAAAGAAGAGAACGACGACCATGATATCTCCTGGCCCGACGAACATATCAGTTTTCTTTTTGTTGACGTTTCACTAAACTTCCAGTTATTCAGAGTTATGCTTATCTGCGAGTCCGTTCTTCGTCTCGACTTCCAGCCGTCTGAGTTGTTCTCCCGTTCGGATCGAGGTTCGTTTGAACAAACGCGGTCGGCAAGGTTTCCTTGATCATGTTTTTGTTTCCCCCATCAGTGTGCATGCTTTGCATCTCTCCTCTTTTGTATCTTTGGTCTTAAGACTTGCGTTATATTCCATATATTTCTTTGTATATTATGCGATTTCCTCCATTTGAAGCAAGGCGGCCACGTTCACAACGAGTTTCCATCCAGAATCAACGATTTGCAGCAGGAGTTTACATTCAGCACATTTTTATTATTATTATTATTATTATTATTATTATTATTATTATTATTATTATTATTATTATTATTATTATTATTATTATTATTATTATTATGACGAAAACTGTAGAATAATGTGTATCCTCTGGCTGAATGTGGCCTTCTTCTTCTTCCTTCAGTTCTTCATGTTGACAGACTGAGGGTGTCACATCCAGCTCTTATTTCCTTCATTTTGTTTGCTGTTCTTCCTTTGTTTTTGTTTGTTTTTTTTTTTTGCTCCTCTGTTTGCCAAGTTAGACTTTGCTGTATTCCCAGATGCTTTCCCTTGTATAATATATGAGAAAAAAACAAGAAAATCAAAAGAAAAAAAAACAAAAAACATTTGGCTTATTTTTCACTGTAGTTAGTCTTTTATACAATAATAATACTGTAAGAATATTTCTTGAATTCTAAATATTACTCTTTCTAGATTTTTGAAAGCAAAAGTTTTGAGTAAAAAGTTTCTTACTTTATTTTACTATGTTAGATAGTAAAATGTACGGTTATTTACCATAACTTGTCAATTATTACAAGAGATTTGCAGGCGGCAGAAGACAGGAGGGCTGCGGCTCGTCGTTCTTTAAAAGGCGTCGATCGAGCTGCAGGTTCCTGCAAACAAGAGACTTTCTTCTTCCTGTTCGCTGATAAAACATTTGATCTTGTGTCAAATAAGAAAAGGTGTCGATCCGCATTAAAAAAATAATAATAAAAAAAAAGACAAAGGAAAAAAAGATAAAACAACTGTGGCAGGGGGAATTTTAATTTTCTGTCTTTTACAGCAGGAAAACATGTATATAACATTTATGTTGCAATAAATGTGCCATCTTTTTTTAAACTGGATTGTATGTGCATTCATTTCCCTCTGAGCAAAGCGGTTTTGGTTTTTATCGCCCTCTCAGATTTTACCTTTTTCCCCAACGCAACAACGTTTTCCTGTAAAACAACACAAAGAAAAAAAATAAAGGTCGCCTCAGAAGAAAGAGTCTTGATTATTAGACTTTATTATTGTTTCTGTTTTTGCTTTTGGAGACGTTTCTACAGTGGATTTAGGCCAAATGAGTGTTTTATAGTATGTAACTTCTTTTTACCAGTGGACCATTGTAGTCTGTATGAAAAGTAATATGAATATATATGTTTCTATTTTTAATAAAGTGTGATAGCAGCGTGATGTGCTGTCGTCCTTGAATGCCTCAGTGTTTCGCTACAGTGGCAGCCGTTACTGATTCGATATACAATTACATCTCAATATTGTAAAATATGACTAAAAGATGCATTTAATTCAAAAGGTGAGACACTCACTGACATATTTGAAGCTTTCGTTTCTGCTGATTTTGATGAAAGCACTTCTGTTTTGTAGCATAACATAACTTTGCTTCACCAATCCTCCTCCAGACTCTAGTTTAGACGATTCACTTTTAAATAAAATATGATATTTCTCCTGTGGATCAACGATCCAGTGACTTTCACCTTCAGGTAAGAAACCTCTGGTCGTCGTCTCTGGTTCAGGAGCGACATCAAATATTATCTAGTCTCTGGAAAAAATCTATCAATGCACTTTAAATAAGACTAAATTCACTTACAAGCAGCTATTGGAGCTTTTTTTTCATTTCCTTATTTTCCTGAACAGTTTTTCAATGTTTCACTTTCCATTTCTCGTGATAATGAGGGGCGGTGTCTTCAGGCTGTTGTTTGGTTAACTTAAGTGGCTAAATTAAATCAAAAATCTGTAAAATGTGCCAACTTTTAATCAATTAAATTATCAGAATAATCAATAACTAAAATAATCACTAGTTGCAGCCTTAACTGGATTTTTAGAGAGGCGGAAAATAAAGTTTTAATTCAGAGAAAAAGGTTGGAGAAATATAATTTTGTGTGCAATAAATCCAAATGAGTTTCAGTTTTTTTTTAGTTAATTATTGAAATAAATAAACTTTTTAGGATGTTTTATTGAAAAATACCTGAACTGTTTTCTGTTTGTGGCTTTAAATTACATCAAACAGCAGCACTGAAAGTAAGGCAGCCATTGAAAAACACACTAAAAAAAGAAAACAGTTGATTTAACTTTTTTTTTAAATTAGTTAACGATTTCATGCGTAAATTAGGATCTTTTGTCAGGTTTTGGGTTTTTTTTTCTTACCAAAGTGTTTATTTTTTAAGGCATAAAGAGGTAGGGGAAATTTATTTTTTTTTTCTAGGCGATCAGTTGTAATTTTTTCCAAATACAAAGTCGTTATTTGTAAACACCAATAATCTCTAGAGATTACTTTTAGTAGGAACTGGATATTCCCGAGTTGGCTTTTCGTCTGTCGGCCATATTGAATTTAACAAAACTTTTCTTGCACTTGCAGTGGATGGCCAGTAGTTGGCAGTGTATTGTATGCTGCACTAGTGTCCACTTCTGTGTGCATTTGTAACATAAAAATCCAGAAGAAACAGAAGAAAATGTCTTTTGGCTCGCTGTCCACTGCAGTGACCACTATGCATGAAAGGGTTAAATTGTTACAAGTTTATCCAATTAAGTGTTTTTTTGCTAAACAAACGTAAATAGAGTGAGTTATTTAGGCAGTTAAAGAGCTTTACATCATCAAGTGAACCAGTAAACATTACATTTTCTTAAGTGACATCGTCACACATTAAAATGTTGGTATTTATTTTGGTCCATTTTTAAAACGTTTGGTCTCTTTTCTCTCTTGTTCTCCAGTGTTTTGTAAGCCAGTCTGCTGCTCTGTTGTCAAAAGTCCCTCTGTGCCACAAAACGCTGTGACTCCACATCTGCACGGAATATTTCTCCACGCAGACATCAGCGTGGGTCTCAGCCCCGCTGAGGGAAAACGCTGACTGCTGTTTCTGTCTGCGGCTCCGAGATGAGGCGTAAATCGCAGAGCTGTCATCAGACGAAAATTCATGGCGGAGCGTGTGAGAGTGGTGGGTGTACACGTTTTCAGTGGGAGTGGGACCACCATGTTTGAAGGCTGACTTCCTGTCATGGCTGCTGGCTGAGGCAGCTGACAGAAGGTCCTTGGCTCTCGTCCTTGAAAGCGGACCAAAGAGCCGGCTGCTCCTCCTGCGCTGACGGTGAGATCATCCAACGTTCAGGAGGCAAGCTGCACCAAACGAGCCTCTCGCTCGTCACATTTCTCTTTCTGATTCTTCCAGAGCCGCTCATTTATGGAAAAATAATCACTTTTTTTAACCTCCACTCTCCAGAAACGGTTTGAAATCAGGACACAAAGTCCACGCTGAACTTTTACTTCTGTCTGATTATGGATAGAAATACATTAAAGTGAATAGCACTTAGTATCTAGATCCAAATTCTTCCCTTGGTTTGTGAGTGAAGTTGCTTGTAGTGACTATTTGTCCAAAAATCAGAAAACTTAAGATTTCAAAGTGTTAAGAGCAAAAGGTGACTTCAACTTAAATAGCCACTTGATGCACCGTGTGTTTCTGGCTTACGCAGTTCCAAAAATGCAGTTCTTTGTTGCTTTATTCCACAGTTCAGGCGAAACAAGTCACAGGCTGGTTGTAGAGTTGGGCAATCTGAAGCCGGGTTCGAGGCGTGTACCTAGTAAAAGGGGGTCTGCTGCAAGGCCCTGCAGGTCAACCTGTCGTGGCCCGACGACATTTGCCGCATGTCTTCCCCCCTCTCCTTCCTCCTTTCCTGTCAGCCTACTGTGGTATTAGGGACACTAGAGCCCACAAAAAAGACCCCCTGGTGGGGGAAAAAAAAAATTGTTTTCAGTGGCCAAAATAAAAGGAACATTGACCAACATATTTGATGTGTTGATGATGGCACTCATCAAAATGTAATGCTTGTTACTGGTTTTCTCAATTGTTGATTATGGTGGTTTTTTTATGACTATATTTTTGTGATTTTACGATGTAAATCACTTTGAACGGCATTGTTGCTGAAATGTGTTACACAAATAAACTTGATTGTCTGAAATGGAGCCAGCAAGAGCCAGCAGATGTCAATGACATCTGGGAAGACTTTAACCCCTCTGCCTCCCAAATTCTCACCTTCTGGAAATTTCCTCTATTATTTGTAGTCTGATCAGCAAAGATACATCAGTCTTGCAACAGCAGAAACAGATTTTATGCTGTTGCAAGACTAAAATTGCTGCTCCCGACTCCATTAGGGACAAGGGTGAACAGAAAATGGATGGATGGATGATCCAACTGAGTGACAAGCCTGTTACAGTTTCACCAGCAGATGTCACTAGTGAGTGATGAATGAAGCATGGAGTAATGAACCTTTCTGCAAAGCAAAAGGTTGGAAATGAGGCTTCATTTGCCCAGCTGGTAGACTGCCTGACTGACTGAGGACTGATAACTGGTAAAAAACCATATGACCACCTAAAACCTACCGATTTACACTGTGAAACACCCACGTCCCAAACTGAAATTAATTAACTAAGTGAATTACTAGCCAAAATCCTATTCTAAATAACTAAAATTAAACAATAATTCTAATTATAAATCAAATAGAATATAAGCAGATAGAAATTAACTAAATAATCTAAATTCTAAGATTTAAGTGAAAATAGAGAAGTAGCTCCTAAATTGCCCTCCCATCTTATTCAATTTAAATAAACTTGCTGTCAAACAAGCTTTCGTTCGTGTTGCTATCATTTTAAAGCTATTAGCAAGTGTTTACAGATATCGTATATTTCCATCCATCCATCCATTCAGATAAAAAGCCCTGCAGGTCAGCCGGAGACCAACGGGACTTGCTACGAAGCCCTGGAGGTCAGCTCGGAGACCAACAGAACTCGCTACAAGGCCCTGCAGGTCAACCCGGAGGCCAACAGGACTTGCTACGAAGCCCTGGAGGTCAGCCGGAGACGGGACTCGCTACGAAGCCCTGGAGGTCAGCTCGGAGACCGACAGGACTCGCTACGAATTCCTGGAGGTCAGCCGGAGACCGACGGGACTTGCTACGAAGCCCTGGAGGTCAGCCGGAGACGGGACTCGCTACGAAGCCCTGGAGGTCAGCTCGGAGACCGACAGGACTCGCTACGAATTCCTGGAGGTCAGCCGGAGACCGACGGGACTTGCTACGAAGCCCTGGAGGTCAGCCGGAGACGGGACTCGCTACGAAGCCCTGGAGGTCAGCTCGGAGACCGACAGGACTTGCTACAAGGCCCTACAGGTCAACCTGGAGGCCAACGGGACTCACTACGAAGCCCTGGAGGTCAGCCGGAGACCAACGGGACTCGCTACGAATCCCTGGAGGTCAGCCGGAGACCAATGGGACTCGCTACGAAGCCCTGGAGGTCAGTCGGAGACCAACAGGACTTGGTATGCCTTTAGTGTTTGCTTCTATTGACGGATTAAGCAGCCAATGGCTGGCGCAGTCTGATTTCGCATCAGCCAATAGGATTGATTGTCCCGCCCCTTTCAACAGCTGACAGTTGTTTCGCTCAGAACGCGTCAGACAGGCTTGAGAGCTAACAGCTGACGGTTGTTTCCGTAAAGAGCTGGTAGGAAATTGATGAATCTCGAAATTGGTAAGAAAAAAAATATTAATATAAATTCACTAAATATATAATTCAAAATACTAAATTCGTTTTTGTTAGATCTCAGAGGGTTTCCCTCGTGAACAACTGAAGCCCGAAAAAAGCCGTTGATAGCGTCTGAGCATCGGTGAGTCATCGCACGCGCTCGGCAGTTGATTAAGTAAATTTGGTGGAAATTGGCTAAAATACCTATTAAATGATCAAATTTAATACAAAATAAAATGGTATTGTAAGATTTTGTATCCTTATTGTTGTGTATGTTGTATTTGTTCTATGTAATTGCATTTATTTTAAGATTGGAATGTATAATATATATGTATGTATTTATTTATTTATTTTTTTACCACATATAAGCTAATCTCTTTAGTTTTACTAATATGTTGGTAAAATTGTATTCTGTTAACTCGAATGTTGTACAACATGAAAAAAAAAGAAGAACTTGAGAAATGATGAAAGATAGTTTTAGCTTGATTGGTGCTGGCGTCTTGTGTGCTAAGATGCTTTACTTTGGCCTTGTTCTAGGTCAGGTTTTTTTTGCTTGTATGACACACTTTTGGCCTGAAGAGCCAGAGATTCCAAGACCCTCCTCTCCTGAACTTGGATGGCGAGCCCCAGCCCAGAGGACCAGGCGCACGGGTGGACAGTGACCTGACTGGTCACCAGCCGAGAGACTTTGGCTGAACAGTTGATGCATTGGAGACTGGATTATTCAACTAATTTATTTAACCAGGAGGTTTTCAAAGGGGTTCTGAGCAGTGGACTTTCTTGCTCCTAAATTAAAAAGACCAGAATGAAACAAATTGAGATTTTTGTTTTATATCTGTGAGAAATAAAATTACTGCATGTTCCCTTTTTACACTTTTCTCCAAAATAAACTCTGAAGTTTTGATTGATTTATTCCTCACGTCACAATCCTTGATTTTTAACTTTTTACCTGATTTTAGGTCAAATGTATGGTGGAACAAGACGGACATAATCAAAAGTCATAAATTTTGATTATATCAGTTTTGGTACAAAGGTTTCTATTTATGGAATCAAGAAATACTTTTTACTACTTTGTTGTTGTTGTTTTTTTAGTCAGATTTCCCTTTTTGCTTTTCATTTTTATTTTGCTTTAGTTTGTTCAGAAAACCTGGTTATGATTGAATCAAACCTCATCAGGATTCACATTTTTCTACAGTAACATGCATTTTAATGAGTGTTTACCATTCAAATTATGAATCAATCCATTTTATTGAGTGGATTGATTAAAAAGCAAAATATATTCTGGTTTAATTCATAGTTGTTTCATAATTTTATTAACACTTAAAATCTAAACAAAAGTCAGGGAATTTCACTATTATGAAGTTTTGTAGTTTTGAGTGACATTTAATGGTTTAATACAAATCTGATGCAAGTTTATGCGTTATCTATGGAAGTAAATATGTGCCGTCAGAATTTGAATAAAAAATACCTCTGAAATTTGAATGTTGTATATTAGTGCTTACTTTTTCAGTATTAAAATAAATTCAGAATATATTTTTAACCTAAAAAAAAATTCAATGTCATTATTTTTGCAGTAAAAAAAAATTCGGTGTAATTTTTTTTACATGGTTGCAATTTTCAGTTATTAAAAAAATTCACATTCCTATTTCAAAGTGATCAAATTTTCAATATACATATTTTTCACAGTTTAAATTTTCAGTGTTAAAAAATTCAGCATATAAAAAATTCAACTTTTCAAAATTCGTTGTGCTCAAATTCGCCGTCTCAAATTCAGCGTCTAAAAATTCGCTGTCTCAAATTCAGCGTCTAAAAATTCGCTGTAAAAATGGCCAAGGTTACTTCAGGTCACAGACATTAGCAATGGATGTCCGATTCCAACATCCACCTAATCACGTGACACAACCGTCATATTGAAGAAATACCAGAATCACCCAGGCTGGCGACCATGGAAACGCATAAACCCAACGGTGAGTTTAATGCTTTCATATTTCTATAGTATATTTTATTTTGTGCATGAAGTTTGATACATTATCTTAAAGCCTGATTTAAAACACGGGTTGGGCCGTTGTTAATCTTACACCGTGTAGTACCGGCATATTACATCTCGCTACCTCCTAGCACCCCAGCCCTCCCGCTGTCCCACGTCCAATTTCCCCAGTTTTATTTCAAAAAGAAATACCACTTGGGTCAAGAATCTTTAAAGAGAACTGATGGGTGGCGACATTCTGGGTTGTTTGTATGTTGTCTTAGGTGAGACTGAGACAGGCAGTCTTAGTAAAGTCGTAATTTTTCAGGAGATGCTACCGCTAATATCGCTGCCTTGTGTGCTTCAAAGAGGGGCTGTGAACACTTTCCGACATTAATTATAACCACAACCCCATTCTGATCAGCTACCGTATTGTTCAGGTGACTTCATTACAACATCATCCAAAATACTGCTTCTCTTATCTGACAATTGTTGATATACAATATTAATTTACATTCTTTTTACTTTGCCTAAAACCTCGTTCTGTTACCTAGCAACACTATAAACAACCGCCTTTGTTTTTTCAGTTGATTTTAACTCATTTTCAAGAAAATATATGCTTGTAAGTACATCTGTTAACTTATTTTAGATTAAATATCATAATTTAATTTAGATTACTGTGACTTCTCAATGCTGACCTACTGATGTCAAAATACTTTTTTATTTTACTGACAATTTTTAAATGTTTTTCCTTTTTCTCTTTTCAAGGAACTTTTGCTGAATCATATTTTTGATAGACTCCGTGATCGTTTGGAGCAGGAAGAAGCAGTTTTATATCTGGGAAGAGTGTGCACAATCAAAGGTTTGTACAAATGACAAGTTTCAATATGTGATGCTTTTGAATGTCTATAGTAACATTAGCTTTGTGTGGTCTTCAATATGATGAGATTTGAAGGGCAGTTTTTAATTGTTTATTACTCCATAATTGAAGGACTGAGCGACTGTGGAGAGATCTGTGGACGGCTGTAACATGCATCTATTATGACGTGCTACATTACCTTAAAGAAGAGGGATACCTGGACATTTCAAATGAAGCACTCCTCTTCTGTTGCCATTATGTCTTCCTGCCATGTCTGCATGATCTGGATACTTTCTGCAGTGGCTGGGACAATCACCCACTTCGAACTGAAGCAACATGACTCCTAACCTGCTCTGGGTTCTTGGTCGTACACATCATCCAATTCCTGAACCCCACGGTGCCTTGACAGAGGTTATAAAGATTATAACGGAGGCTCAGATGTATTTGCTGAACATTTTATGTTCAGATTTTTATTGAATAACAATAGCTGAATAACGGCAAACGGCTGTTTGTAACCAAGCAACCAAAATCACCAGAAGGCAATCATGTTTTAACAAGATAACTATCACATTTTAATAAGATACATATGACGTTATAACGTGATAGCGCTCAATTTTTTTTCCTGTGACAGCAATACGCTTCCGTGCCAGTTTAAAAATTCACCATTTATGAAATGTAAAGCAAAATGCTGATCATGTTACCACAGAGGTGAATTTTAGTGCTTTTATGGTAGACATGTCAGAGAACAAAAATGTTCTAAATTTGTAATTTGTTTGTTTTTTTTCTTTACTCAAAAGGAACCCATTAGGTACATTTGTACATTGTTGTATTGCTTTACATTACTTGAATTATAAGAATCAGAAAAAGTTTTGTCTTATGTTGTTTATTTTCTAATACCTAAAGCATATATGAACTCATCTAAGTACATTCAATAAAATTTTGCATAAAAAAACAATTTCAGTTTCATATTTAAAACTGCCTGTACAAACAGTACTGACTCAGAGAAATGAAATATCTACTCTGAACATTGTGTTATTCTAGTTCCTCTAGTTTTGAATTTGACAAAACTAGAGAAATTAGAGTAACAGCAATGTTGTCGCTCTAATGAGTAATACATATGATCACATTTAAACATATGTATCGAACTTGTGGTCTGACAAAAATCAGAAAATTGAATTGATTCTACATTTCAACAAAACTGTTTTGTTTTAACAAACTGATTCACAAACAAAGAACTGCTACAGCTTAAATATAGATTGTTTTTTATTTATTTTATTTTTTTTAACAGGTCAATCACTCAAAGCCAGACTGCGTAGAGGAAATGCATGCTACAAAATCCTCACTGAAAGAGTTGTAATTCCAGTAGTGACAAGGAATTCTTAGTGTTTTGTAGTTTCCACCAACAATCTCCACAGACAGACTTGCTGGCAGATTTTCCCATCCAGTCCAGAATTTCATCATGTCTCCTCTTCCTCCACTCCGTGGTCTTTCAGTTAGTAAATTAAGTAAGTGGCTTGCAGATTCAACAATAGCATCCTGATTACCCTGTAGTCACAAAATATATAAAAGACAAAGTAGCAGTTGAAAAAGGATTAGTTAAAAAGAAATTTACACTTCATGAGAATGATCACTTTTACTCAGGAAAGCTCTGTGCTGTAGGGTTCCCACCTTTCAGAAATTAAAATAAGGATCTAGCAGATGGAAAGTGTCATTCTATTTCACTAGAGAAACTAAAACTGCAGTACCATAAGTTTTAAAGAATAAAGAGACAGTATAATTTCTTCAGTTTCCCTCTTAATTTTTTTTTACAATTGCTAGCATTCATCTTCACTGACACTGTTCAGCCTGGCATGTGTGTCTTCCGTCTCCTGTATCTTTGCTAGGACATGGTAGAGTATCGGTTGAGGACGTTTTAAAAAGACGCAGGTTGAGAGCGGCTCACCACGACTGCTAACCCTCTTTTGCACCCTAGTGTTTCTAGGCAACCGTGACATCATCAATGGTCCAAAGCGTTCTGGGGTCCTTACTAGCTCCCGCCACATTAGCTGAGCTTAACATGTCTTGTGTTTTATTTTTGTAATTATTGTTACACTAAATGTTTATATGCATGTGATAGGCGTTACTGTCGGACATACAGAAATACCGAACAAATCGCGTCTCGTTACGGGGCGATTCCGTATTTTACGAAGGGATGGCAATCCTACTGTGCTCTTCTCTCATTAAAATTATAGAAACTATATAAAACACAAATAAATCTACAATTTGTAAGATTAACAACGGCCCAACCCGTGTTTTAAATCAGGCTTTAAGATAATGTATCAAACTTCATGCACAAAATAAAATATACTATAGAAATATGAAAGCATTAAACTCACCGTTGGGTTTGCGTTCGCCTCCATGGTCGCCAGCCTGGGTGATGCTGGTATTTCTTCAATATGACGGTTGTGTCACGTGATTAGGTGGATGTTGGAATCGGACATCCATTGCTAATGTCTGTGACCTGAAGTAACCTTGGCCATTTTTACAGCGAATTTTTAGACGCTGAATTTGAGACAGCGAATTTTTAGACGCTGAATTTGAGACGGCGAATTTGAGCACAACGAATTTTGAAAAGTTGAATTTTTTATATGCTGAATTTTTTAACACTGAAAATTTAAACTGTGAAAAATATGTATATTGAAAATTTGATCACTTTGAAATAGGAATGTGAATTTTTTTAATAACTGAAAATTGCAACCATGTAAAAAAATTACACCGAATTTTTTTTTACTGCAAAAATAATGACATTGAATTTTTTTTAGGTTAAAAATATATTCTGAATTTATTTTAATACTGAAAAAGTAAGCACTAATATACAACATTCAAATTTCAGAGGTATTTTTTATTCAAATTCTGATGGCACATATTTACTTCCATAGTTATCCATCATTAATACAAAAAGCGTTGTAGCTCTCAGTAATAGAATAATAAAATAAAAGTAAATAATAAACAATAGGTGTAAGTTAGATCATTTCTGCATGCAGCATGTTAAATATTGGATGTTAAAGGCAATTTTATCCGTAATCCTGAGATGTAAACTTAAAAATCTAACTTTGGGGAGAGGAAAATCTATATTTATCTCATTTAATTAAAAAGTTATGAAAAAATCAAATACACATTAATCAGAATGAATTAAATACATAATGTAGACGGGGATAAATGCAGACCCATTCAGTGAAATATATTATTATTGAAAAGTAATTTGTATCAGTAACTGAATTCACTTAGATCACATTAATAAGATTAATTACACACACAGATGTTTTCAAGCCTTTCTTTCTATTAATGACGATGCTTTTCTTCTTACAGTAAATAAAAACTTATCATTTAAGATTAAAATATTACATCGGGCTAATAAATAAAATATTTTTAACCCAGAAATGAAGCTTTAGAGAAAACTAAGATTCATGTCTGAGTAAATGTAGTTGTAATATTTTTCTAATCTCTCTTCTTCTTCAGCCCACTAGATGACGCTGTAGGTTTTTAAAGACATGCATTATAAATTACATTTATGCAAAGTGCTAATTAGTAATTAGGAGTTTTATGCGATCATAATTGTGTGTAATCCTCATAAAATAGTTAATAAGTAAATAAATATATAGTATATATATAGAAAACAATTAATATTCAAACAAGAGGAAAAAGTTTCAGTTTTTCCAAAATTATGTTATAACAAGATTCAAAGTAAATATTTGTTACATGTTACTATTTAATAAAAAAATAAAATAAAATAAAACTTGCATGTAGATGTTATTTTTAGATAAAAATAGTACTTTTAGATGTTATTTTAAATTAATTACATTTATTTTTTGTCTGATTTTCGTCCATTATCCAGCCGATTGTGAATTGTTCTGGTTTCAGGACGTGTGGAAAGTTGACCCGGTCCAAACTGAGTCACCCTCACTTCCTGCAGGTCTTTCCAGGTCCGTGGCGTGGAAACTTGTTCCAGGACCGGCCGCGGTGCGCCTGAGTGGGTGGGCGGGTTTTCTCCGCTCCTCTCTGGGGGCGGAGCGGCCGACTCCTCCCGGAGGGTCGGGCCGACGGGCGGTTCGTCCTTCTCCCTCACACTCAGCAGACTTTATCGGAGCAAATAAGTTTGCAAAGTGCGGCAAGAGTTTCTTCCTTAGAGGGAAAACTCCGGACAAACGCTTCTAACCTGCGGAAAGGAGGAACCAGACAGAGACTCGACCCTGGTGAGTAGCAGCGACGCAAAGAGGGACAGAAAATTAACTTTTAACTCGAAATATGACAGATTATTAACCTGCAGCAGGCTGGAGAAAAGTGATGAAGCGGAACTTTCTCCACCTGTTGCTCCGAGCATCTAAACTCCTCCAAACCAGTCCAATGTTTTCCCACTGAAACCAGTAGCCTCCAGCGAGACTCCCAGTTGAACAAGCCTCGGGTCTGCAGCTATTGTGTTGGGATTTTACCAGTGTTTACTGTTGCTGCTGTACCCACACAACCTGACGCTCTGATTCACGTTACGTAACTTTTTCGTATTCTCCCACAGTGTAAATCTTGGTGTTGCTTCACTTTTTTCTCTCTCCGCTCTGATCCGCGGTGACCTTTAGGGCGAAAAGCACTTTGAGTTTCGGAAGATACTAGAAGAGCATGGAGTGTAAAATGTTGAGTATCCTGTTTGGTGTGTTCTGTTTCCTTGTTGTGTTTTGGTCAAGATTACTTTTTGTCTTTCATTTCATCAGTTTAAGGAGGTTGGATTATCATTTTCTCTCCACAAAGGTGCAAAGGTGAAACCAGTCAACAAAAAAAAGCATGAATAAATTAAAGTATTTGCAGACATACCAGGGCCTGCAAAGGTTGTCATGCACTTTCAGTGCACTTTAACTTTAATGTAGACCAACAAAAAGTAGAGCAGAACTCTGAGGTTGAAGGAAAATGATTGTTCAGTTTTCAAACTTTGTTATTTTAACAAAATCTAAAAGGTTCGCCAGTATTCAATGCAGCTTCAAGTCATTTGGAAAAGTCTCTTGAGAGTGAGAATTTGTGGAGGCAACTGGATTAAGGTCTGGACTTTGACTAGACCATTCTGGACTTGATTCTTACCCTCCCAGTGTAGCTCTGGTTTGATGTTTGTTTAGGTCTGATTACAAAAACTTATACAACTAGGTATTTTTGTGCTAAAATATAAAACACACGAGGATACTCTATAGGACAATGTTTGCCACTGGGTTAATGAGCTGCAGCCCATCAGAGGAGCTGGTTTACACTTTAAAAGAATTTTTTTTTAAAGGTTTATCTGTCACTAGTGGTCACCGGAGTGACGTTTCTTCCTCCATCTTCTCCAAATTAAGCAAAATTGGTGTGAAACATCTGTGCTACGTTTCCATTAGTCCCGTTATAATTTTTAAGATTTTAAAAATAAAGTTTCCAGAGATCAACCAGAACCTCGACCTCATCCACATGAACAAAATCAGATGGTATTAAGAGAAATTAAATTCTACTGCTGCAGAGTTGACTGACACAACATGTGTTTAATTTAGTAAATATGGGGGGAGTTGTTGACCTTTGATAACCTCTGGAAACATTTGCTAATGTCTATAAAATAATAGTGGCAGAAACTAAAAGTTTTTCTCCACAAGTTTGAGATGAATTTCACTAAATTTGAAGAAGGTTCGACTTTCACCGTCTGAATCTCGAATCTCGTTGTCGCAGCTTTTCCTACTAGGATCACAGAAAATTTTACTCCTGAAGCACAATTTTCTCTTTCCATTCTCCACATAATTAGCTTCCATTTCCACTGCATAATACTGCCACCACCGTGCTTCACACTGAGGTTGGTGTCGCAGGACAGAGTGCAGTTTTAGTTTTCTCCTTCTTAAGTTCAACACAGGATTTTATTAAAGGGTATTTGAGTAAAGGGACCAAAATACATATTCATGTCAAGGTTATTTTCTTCACATAACATCCTAATAAAATGATTTAAATAATTTTGTGGTGTTTATGTCAAAATGTGGAAAAGTTCAGGTTGTGGCTACTCCTGCAGAGTGCAGCCCTGAGGTCAGTGAAGGCAGCACCGCCATGACTCAGGCATGTTTCTTCTTCTGGTGGAAAAACACAATGAGAGGAAAATGTCTTGCACATTCAGCTGAACCTTTGCGTATCAAGCAGAGCTAACAGCAAACATGAAAGGCTCCTTTGTGTCGCCTTAATCTGTCCTTCACTGCTGTCCTGTTCAGGACACCTTTTTCTCCTCGTTCCTGTTTTTTCTAAAGTTTTCGACGCAGAAATCTTCCAACTAAGCGAAGCTAGAGTCACTCACTGGCTCATGGAGATGTAATGAAAATGAATACTGGTTGTGTTGTGTGGTTTATGACTGCCAAAAGAAGAAAATTTACAGCTTTATGAGCTGAATGTCAGCCTGGAATGAAAAACATGAAGCGGTCTTATTTTCAGTGGGTGTGCCTCTTTTAATGGAATCTATCTCGCGAAGCAGCAGGGATGTGGTGTCCTTCCAGCTTCTGGCTTCACATTCAACATCTTTCTTTTTTTGGTAGTTCTCTGCCAGATAACATGACTGTGCTGGAATGATTTGGTTGATGGAGGAGGCTTGGAATATGTGGATCCATTCAACATTTGATTAAACAAAACAACTCGTGTCCATTTATATTACTGCAAAAACACAAACTAAGGATTTCCAGTCAAGTTTCTAGTACAAATATATTACTAAGGTTGGACAATAAACCGATAACAATATATCGATAGATAACACGTCTGATAGTATGTTACTGAACTGATCCAGAACTGCACTGCATTATGGGGGATATAAGCAGAGGAAATACTTTAATTCACAAAAACACAAAATCTTACTAAGTATTTTTGGTCTATTTTCTGGTACAAATATCTGAGTACACTTTAAATAAGACAAAACTAACTTACAAGTAACTTTTAAGCAAGAAATAAAAGCTTCTTTTATGCCAATAATTTCTTAATATTGATAAAAAAAATGGATTAGCTATAAGTAAATTGCCTTTTCATCAATATTGAGGAATTATTGACTTAAACAAGCTTTTATTTCTTGCTGAAAAGTTACTTATAATTTAGTTTTTTTCTTATTTAAAGTATACTAAGGTATTTGTATGAACAACTAGACCAAAAATACTCTGTAATCTTTGTGTTTTTGCAGGCGCTCAACGTCTCACAGCCAGCTAAGAAAAGTTGGTGAAATCAACTAACTCACTCACTCTTTGGTTGCCTAGCAACACCCTGTTGAGTTACTTGGCAGCAGCAGTTGAAAGTTTCACCACTGTGGCTCATAGCTGCTTAAAAATAATGATAAAAAAACAACATCGTGGAGTGAAAACTGAAAATCTCACGCCACCAGATTGGCACTATCTAAGATATTTTAAGCAAAAAAATTTATCAATAATTATCAATATGAAACCGTTTTATCATGATATATTTTTTCAGCCATATTGAAATAAGACAAAACCAGTTTAAAATGAACTCTCCTGCAGGATATAGGAGCTTGTTTTAACTAAGCAATACTAGTGGAAATAGTATGTTTGAAGGAATTTTGTAATTTTTAACTTAAAACAAACTCTTATATTTTCCTTGAAAGTTACTTGTAAGTCAAATTTGTTTTATTTAAAGTGTATAAAGACATTTGTACTAGAAACTAGACCAACAATACTTGGTAGGGTTTTGTGTTTTTGCAGTGTTTTCAGCTCAGATCGGTGTTTAGAGCACATTTTGTCCAGCCATCCTCCCCCTCCATAAGCACTGCTTCTTGTAAGCACCGCATCACATCCAAGTTGTTTTGTCCTGACTTATGTCCTGCTGATGCTACATATCCTGCCTTGGCCTTTGTTCTCGGCCTTATCAGCGTCCTTCCTCTGGGCTCATCTCGTTCCGTCCTCGCATCGTAACACCAGGTAGAGCAGGCCGCTGACATCAAGGCAAACAGGAATCTGCTCAAACCCCATTGTCTGCTGAAACACATGGTGCCTCTAATGGTTTCCCAGGAAAAGTGAGCTTGAGCTGCTCACTTTGATATTTGTAAACAGTAGTATTTTTGTTGCCAGTTGAGCTGCTTTTTTCCTCCACCATCTGACTGCAAATCTGTCAGAAAACGAGTATCAATTATGAAATTTGAGCTGACTAGCTTTCCTTTTTGTTTCCTCGTACGACTATTTTACTTTCTGCTTTGGCTCTCTAAAGTGTGTAAAATTGACGTTTGTGGTGCACTGGGGAGAAAAGTGGTTTTGCAGTCCAAAAGTTGTGAGTTTGATTCCAGCTTGAAAGACTTGAAAACTGGGATTATGATGAATCATTTCAAAATGTTTCCACCTCTAATGTCACGTTTTGACCTGGAAAACAAGTTTGTGGAAAACAAAGATAAAGCTGCAGTTTGCACACCCTTAAAATAATGCTTTGTTTTACTTAATTTCAGCATAGTGTCTCTAAAAAAGGCACCCTTTAAAAATGATAGTAGATCTGATCAACCGTAAATAAGGTGCAGAGTTTTTCTGACGTCTGTCTTGCAGAGAATTAGATAATCCTTCACAAAAGCATGAGTCAGAAAAAAGGTGAAAAATACACAACATTAATCATCCATGTTTAGCAGGAAGCATGAAATCCTGACTTCAGTAACTGAGATTCAACTTTCTTTGGTGGAAGTTGATCAGCATCCCATCCACTTCTTGTATTTTCAGTAATTTCCTTGAAAACGTTCTTCAAATCTATCAGATAGTGAGAAAATGTTTTGCCCACAACCCTCTTCAGGTGATTCTACATTTTCTGACGAACTTGGAGATCTGGACTCTCCAGTTCAAAACTGTAATTTTGCATTTTTTATTCATTTTGAGCTGTGCTTGGACTTCCTGAGATCCAGATTAACTAACATAAAATAAACTTTTTCCTCAATAGTAAAGAATTATTGACTGAAAACAAGCTTCTATGTCTTGCTGAAAACTTAGGTAAAAGTTAATTTTGTCTCATTTCAAGTGTACTATAATATTGTACAAAATTGGTACTGTTGTTGAACAGACATTGGAGATAAATGGTAAAAATAACAATCCAGTTAATACGGACAGTTTTAGGTGTTCTTAAGCATCAGGATTATTATTATTATTATTATGAAATTTATTGTGACAACAATGAATTCAAATCTTACCATGATAAGAAATGTATCATGATAAACGATACGATAAATTCCCGTCCTTAATTTGAGGTATTTCAGTATTGGGAGGTGTGAACTGAAGAAGACAAAATGCTGAGACTAAATCAGATGCTTCATCAAAGTCAGATAAAGATTTAGAAACTTTTCAAACAGTTTCATATAGTCTCAGAAACATTTCAACAGGAGTGTGTGCACAAACGCCTTTAAACGGTGTAGAAAAGTGAGCTTATTCTCTAATACGCCTGACTCATTTTTGAGGATTATTTCTCAGACACGGATCAGTTTTTATTATAACGCTCACCTGCAGAGGCAGGTGTGTGATAATAATTGTTGTCTGTAATTGACCGGCGTCACGTTTTGAGTCACGTCTTCAGGACGGTTGTGGGTTCAGAGAGGTTTACCTGCAACAGAGGGAGATTTTTGTCTCCTGAATCATTTAACCAAAGCACTTCAACTGGAAAGTCTCACAGAAAACATTTCCTTAAAGGTGAAAAACAAACATCCAAGAATGCAAAACAATGCAAGAGAATGAAAGAGAAAGAGATAAAGCATTTGAATTATGCAGGCTGATCTCTGACTAATCCAGCCGGTCTGATTCTTTGCTCTCATAGGTGGGGCACCTGATCCAGGGAGAGGGATTTATTTTCCTTCTACATTCCTGATGGAGTCCTACAGAGCGACTGGCATTCCTAACAGCGGGTCGCAGCGCGGATACACGCAGCCATCCCGTCTTTCCAGGCCCAGTAGTAATGGAGCCGGCTCTTATGGCCTCAGTATTCGTGTCCAGGGTATAGATGGACACCCCTATGTGGTGCTGAACAACCAGGACAGGGGTCGCCACCCTGACAGCAACGGCTACCCGGACACAGAAGGCTCTTTTATTGAGAATTACCAGGAGTATGATTTCAGAGGGGATAAGGAAGCTGGATCCAGCGACCCCTTCATGGAGTACAGGACACAGAAGACGAGGCATTACTCCGGGCCCCAGAATGGGCTTCCTGAATCTCAGGCAAAGAAACCGTCCACGCTTCTGAACTTTCAGAGGCACCCCGAGCTCCTGCAGCCGTACGATCCCCGGACCAACTCCCTAAACCTGGAAGGCTTCCACAGCCTCCCATCCAGGCCTGCGCCACAAGCCGACACCAGGATAGAATACCAGAACCCATACCCCAAATCTGAAGTACAAGTTCCCTCCCGTTTCAGGTCCTCGAGCCTTGATCGTCACCTAGATCGCACACAGCAGGAGAACAGGCAGCCTCCTCAAACGGACCTCGACACCCCTAAAACAAATTCTCCGTCATTACCTTCAGCCCAGGTGCCTCAGCCTCAAAGCAGAGCGCCGGCACAGCCGACCCAGCCGACCCAGCCGACCCAGCCGGCACAGCCGACCCAGCCTCAGATTAAACCGTACCTCACCAGTCTGAATCCATCTCAGCCCAAGCCGACCTCTAGAACTCCCCCAGTACCGGCAGCGCAGCCTCAGCCGTCTCCCGTGTCAAGTCCATCTAGCGACCAGAGGAAAGCGTCGCCAACTTCCACTCGCAGTCCCAACTCCAGTCTGGAGCGCACCCACCATGACCCTGACGTCCTTCCCCTACACCGGACCGACTCCAGCGATCCCGCTCAGTCCTCCTCTCGGTCCCGCCATTCCTCCTTATCGTCCACCAGTAAGTCTCTGATAGACGAGCAGATGGAGGCTCTTTACACGGACGCCATAAACCGCCACGAGAATCGCCGCTACATCCCCTTCCAGCCCGGTTCCGGCAGAGACATAGACACAGGGTCCATCCCTGGCGTTGATGAGCTAATTGAGAAGTTTGATAGCAAGGATGGCGGCATTCAGCGGAGGGGCAGGGCGGGGCGCAGGAACAGGATCAACCCGGAGGACAGGAAGCGGTCGCGCAGTGTGGACAGCGCCTTTGGGTCGAGGTCTGACTCTAGCTTCATGGACGAGTTTGGTCAACCTCTAGGCACGTCAAAGGAGCGCGTCCTACGGCCGTCGCAGCTGCGGCTGCAGAGGACGGCCAGCGGTCAGGACCTCTGGTCTACGGCTGTAGACGGGCCTTCATCCCGGGCCATTAGTGCGCCAGGATCCCCCCAGAGCTCCATCTCCAAATACACTGGCTCCCTCCGGGGTTACACAAAGCTGCAGTCACGCCCCGCCATACCGTCCTTCAAGAGCAGTGAAGAAACTCCTTCTTCTGTCGGAAAAGTCTCAACAACGTCCCCATCCAAACTCCCGCCCACCGCTGACAGTAAGACCAGCACCGGGGCAGACGTCCAGGTGAAACTCCACAACCCTACATATAATGGCGTATTAGGATGAGAAAATTTAATTCTAAATTTCTGCCAAAAAATCTCAGAAATTTTCTAGAAAAAAATGGAAAATTTATGAGCTTTAAGTAAAAATATTTTCGACTTCCCAAACTCTGAAAATTTCCAAAAGTCAAAAAATGTTGACTTTTGAAACTTAAAAAATTCAAAGTTTGTTTTGCAAAAATTTCAAAGATTAATCTCAATATTTCAGATTTTTTTTTTTCCTAGCAAATTTTTAACTTTTCAAACTTATAAATTTCCATGTTTCTTCTTGAGATTATTTGGTGAAATTTGGTTAAAACATACTCATCCCTTCCCGCAATGGCCGCTGTTGTAATAACACACATATGGTTTAACTTATTGAACTCTGACCTTGTGGGTTTCATTAAGCTGCTCTGGTCTTTCCCGTCACATCCAGGCCACACCAGATCTCCTGAAAGGTCAGCAGGAGCTTTCACAACAAACACACGAGGAGACAGCCAAACAGATTTTGTTCAGCTACCTCAAAGAAGGGTGAGTTTACTAGACTTTTATTTAACTTTAAGAATTTATGTTCATTTATGAACATTTATGCTAGTAAAAAGTCACCATGATGAAACCAACATATTTTGAATGATTGGTAAATAGTTATAGTGTGAATGTGCTAATTTCTCTCTCCCATCCTGACTGTTATGAACTGTAGGATTTGTTTACATGCAGGTCATCATCTGGCACAGATTTCTCTTTAATAAAACGCTTAAATGGGACCTACTATACAAAACAAACACTTCACACATTTTTATACATTCTTTTGGGTCCCAGCTGCTTCTAAAGAGCCTCAGGGCTTTAAGTGAATGTTTTTTTGGTGTCTTGAAATCAAGTCGTTTCACAAACTTCCATATTAAGTCACATTACAGTGGCACTGCGCTGTTACCTAGCAACCTCCAGCAAAGCCCAGCCCCGTCACCTAGCAACCAAGCGGAACTCCGACACATTTGGACAGCTGGTTCTACTGCTGCTTTAAAAGACAAGTGCTTTGAATATTTCGATATATGACAAGGTTAGGAAACACTAAAAGCTGCAGTAGCTAAGCTGTGCGTAGCCGTGGCTGCAGCTAGCTGGGCTAGCTAATTCACTAGCATTTGCTTGGTAGACAAGAATAAGTGCTTACTCCAAAATTTGGTGTGTCAGAATCAAAATAGCACTTATCAGTAGAAAGTTAAACAATACAAGAGCTGCAATAACAAAAGTGCAAAATTATTTTTGTCACATTTAGAAAGAAATGTTGCGTTTATGTGTTAGTTTAGTCATGAACTTTATCACTTCATGAAAACATTTGTTACTTTGTGATGAAACATTGACTGGAAAAGCTAAATTGAGAATCAAAAAAATTTTTTTATTGAAGCACAAAACTGAAGTGGACACAGCTACATTGACGGAAAAGTGAGTACAAGATGTGAATGTTAGTCTGGCATGTCAACAATGCTAGAGTGTGCTGTTTAATGAATATCTAACCAGCTGATCAAATCCAAATCATTTTTTCCACGGTGCCTGAAAAGGAAAAAAAACAAGAGGAACTTTTCTCAGCGTTCCCTCCTGCCTTTGCAGCTTTTGTTCTTTGTTTGACGCATGTTTGACTGACAGCCCAAAGGCAGCCAGAGGGAATTGAACTATAACAGTTCTGACACAACTAAGAAGCCAGTGTGACTTTTCTATCACAAACATGTGGAAGAGCAATATTTTAACCTGACTCTAACATTTGTACAGTAAAACAGTTTTGGAAAGACTTGTTGCATTTCTGCGCAGTACAGTTTCTCCATTCGCTGCAGGGTTTGAATATTGCTGAAAGCTCAGGAAACTGCTTGGGTGTGTCGGAGGGCAGGTCAGGAGTCGCAGGACAAAGGGAAGGAAAGGAAACGCAGATGGAAGTTCAGGGTCTGAAACTGAGCTGCTTTCCCCAGGCTCCGAAGACAAACACCCACCGACAGGGTTTACAGCGCTCTAATGAAAATCATCTGTCAGAGCAGAGAGCAGAGGATGGTGATGGGGGATTTGGGTTTTCTCTTTCACATTTGCTGTCGGTTAAAGTTATGAAACTTTGGTTTTGCTGAGTCAAAAGCTGGATGATTAAATGTTCCTCTGAGTCAAGAAAACTCCCACTTTTTTTGTGCGTGTGGCTAAACTTTACAAAAACGTAAAACTTTATCTTTCATCAATTTTAAACTGAAGGGATCTGATACTGAGGAAATCAAATCTACGTAGGTTGTTTACAATATTAGGGAAATTATTTGCAGTTTCAATTCTCGTATTGAACAAAAAAGAGAGACATTTATGTTCATTTCGTGTTGTAATGAAACTGCCTGTTCTGTGAAGTGACACATCAGAGCATCATAAAACCTTCCTGACTCCTGCTAAGCTGGGAAGGAACTGCTTTGTTTCCCAAACAGCCTGGAGTCGTGATTCACCTTAAAAACACAGAAATGTTTTCATTAATTGAAAAATTCCACCTTTTTCCTCACGCAGAAGCAGCGATAATGACGACGTGACGAATAGGAAGGTGAACTTGGTTTTTGAGAAAATACAGACGCTGAAGTCTAGGGCCACAGCCAGCGCACAAGGCGACAACAAAGTGAGTCTCCTGTTGCATTGTGGGTGTTTTTACACACAGGTGCAGTAATCTTTATCATGGCTTAGAGGCAAATATCTTTTTGCAAGCTTAATGATAGTTTTGTTTCACTCTAGAAAGTAAAACAACGACTAAGCTTTCTGTTTGGTGACACAGCTTAAACAAAGTACAAATATAAACCTGCTCCATTTTGAGCAAATAATGTAAAACTGCACGTCAATCGGCGAGATAATCAGTTTTATTCTTTCCTCTTTTTTTGTCTATTTGAAATAAATAAGTAGCCGTCTGTAAATGATAAATATCTGATGTGCTCTCGCAGTCGGTGGACCTGGCTGCACAGACCAAAGCTCTGCAGGAGCAAAACGCTGAACTGGAAAAAGAGATTATTGAGCTGAAGAGACAGCTGGAGGAACAAATGAAGGTAACATCACGGTAACTGCAGCTGTAATGCTGATGCCAGGCTGTTTGTGCTGACAGATCCCTTTAATGCTGAACTAGTTGTTTTGGAATATCCTTTAAACATGGCTTTGCTCTCTGAAGAGCTTTAAGGGATAACAGTGTAAGGATTTGTTTTAAGGACTTTGTTTAGATCTAAAGTGTCAAACTTAATAAAAAAAACTATTTTTTTCTGGCCAAAAGCCACAGCAGTGAAACAGTTAGTTGGGTTTTAGTTTTCTATCAGGCAAGGTCAGCTTTATAAGAGATAAAAACCACGGCTGATAAAATCTGTATTTTAGTTGACACATATTTGGTTTTTATTTTTCTTTAACTTTGTGTTTAAATCATGTGTGTCAGTCAGTGGAGACAGTCTTGCCGTTTATTTTTAGGCTTTTTTCTCTGAATAGGTCTTTACAGTAAAGTTTTTAGTCCGCCTTAATTATTAATTAACTTTGAGTGTCAATAAAATAAAATTTAAACCAGAAAAATTCCTAAATGATATGTATAATGATAAAGTCTCCATTATTATATGTCAGATAAAGGGATCAATAGATTCTTTTTCATTTTGAGTTAAATTTTAACTGAATTTTTATTATTTTTTAAAATTTCTTTTCCCCTCATTTCAGTATCGTCATATTTACCAAAATATTGTCAGGCTTTTGTCCTTGTTAAAGCATAAATAAGTTTAATTTTAATTCATCTTCATGCTGCTTTAAGTTGCACTTTGTGCATATATTTTATACTTTAAAGAGAAAAGTGTTTTCATTTTACTTTGTGTTTATAAAAAAAAGAAGCACAAATTTAGAAAATTTTTTTTAAAAAGAAAAACAAGTTGTTTAGATTAATCAAGAAAAAGAAATTATAAGAAATGTAACTGGAGGCAGCCAAAAAATACAGATCAGTTTAATTGAAATACCATTTTTATCGGCAAACAATAAATAAATGAACCCCTGCTTTGTGTTGTTGCCAGCAGGTGAGTCAGGCGGACAGACGGGTGGCGGCGGGCCTGAAGGAGCTGCAGCAGGAGCTGCAGCGGAGTCTGGATGAGTGCAAGCAGCTGAAGGAGAAACTGACTAAAACCGAGGCTGAGCTCAACTCCTCGGTGGAAGAGTGAGCGCCGCACAAATCATTAACCTTCTGGTTTATCTTTTCTGTCTTGTCAGTGCAAGTGATTTAGTTCTGCTCAACTTTTAAAGTGTGTCAATAGTTAAGCAACCTATAGACAATGTTTGTTTTATTTTAGCACAAAGTGCCATGATTTGCGTTGAGAAGTTGGTTCAGGTGTTTTTGGGCGTTCTGCTGAAGCTGCTGGTTTAATGTTCAGGCTGATTCATATTTTAGTGGAAATAAAGTGTGTGGTTAAATTTGTGCAACGATTAAGCCCGTCGCAAAAACATTGATCATTTTAATTATGATGATTCATACTTTTTTGAAGGGAATTTTTATTTTTAGAGTTCATAATTTATTTATTTTTCTTGATTTTACTTTTTCTCCAGTTTATTTCTTGTTTTTGGTTGTTGTGATTTATTCAGGATATTTATAATTTCTTCCAGTTCCAATGTGAAGTGTTCGTTACAGAATTAAAGTTTATCGGTTTTATTAATATTTATTATTATGCCATTACCGGTAGGCTTGTCACAATAACAAATTTTGCTGGACGAGGAATTGTCCCAGAAGTTATTGCGATAAATGATAATATTGTTGTTTTCAGACTGCAAGAATGCATTCTCAAAGGTTAATAAAATTTAAATTGTAATGAATATTTAACACTGGAGCTGGGAAACATTTTAAATATCCAAAATAAATAAATAAAGAAAACAACATATAAAATGGATACTGATGTCTCTGTAAACAAAATCGTCTGGTTGAAACTAAAGCACCAGAATGAAGACTTTTGTTATCCAGTTTTTTGTTAAAAAAAAAAAGACAGAAAAGAGAAAAACGATAAATCATGCAAATGGAAATGATTGAGTTTGTTTTATTTTATCATGTGATTAATTAATTTATTGCTCATTGTGACAGGCCTAATCATCAATATATTGCTTGAAAAGAGTCTCAAAATAATTATATTATTATTTATTGCAATAATTACTGGTTTGTTATCGTGGTGGGAGTAGTACCAATTGGACTTTAATAAAGGTGTTTCACATTAACTACCAACAGTAATGCCATGAAGGCAGGTAACCTCTGAGGGCTCGCATTCAGCTCACCACAGGTGTTCCCAGTTATGTGTGTGAACTACAGGTGCATGCAGAGCGGCTCTCCGGAGCTGACGTGTCCTGTGCTTTGTCAGGCTTTTCCAGGTGAAGATGGAGCGGGAGCAGTACCAGACGGAGATCAGGGACCTGCAGGACCAGCTGTCAGAGATGCACGATGAGCTGGACGCCGCCAAGAGGGCCGCCGCTGACGGAGAGAAAGACGTCCTCATGGCGGTGAGCCGCCATGCTGTCATCAGGCTGAGCTGCCAGGACAGACTTACTCTGTAAACTAGGAGGGACGGGTGTTTATTGCATCGTTTATTGTGATTAATTTCTTGTCGTGAGAAGAATTTTGATTTATCTTTGAGAAATTCAAATTAATGATGTTTAAAAATCCCAAAACTGTTCGTATTGTCTGGGTTACTCCACTATTTTCAATTAGAATATCAATAAATACAAAAATGTAAAAATATGATTATAAATGGAGCTGCTGTGCAGCTTCATGTGATGGATTTTAATTTTATACTCTTCATCCTGGTCTGATTATTTCCAGACTGCCACAGAGTTTTTCACACTGTGGCAGTTTTGTAAGTGTTTCTGATTAATTATTTAGATAAGTATTGTTAATTTGCTTTAAGCAAATGTATGGCTTAATTTAATTACATAATATCTGAACAATTTATATCAAAGCCTCTGTGATCAAGCTAAAATAATCATGAGTGACCTGCTGGTGGTAGATTTTCTCACAGTAAATTATAGAAAATTACATTAAATGATCAGTTTTACCAGCAGCTTGGAAACAAAACGGTATGAATTGGTACAAATGCCCCATATCTGTAAAAGTTTGGTACAAAAACACCTAAACAATATATGTCATATATGGAAAGGACAAATTAACCAAGATTATTTGTGATAAATTATTTTTAATGAAGATTTAAAAAATATTTAGAGGTTAAAAGGTTTTATTTTATTTTTAATGGCACAGTTTTAGTAGTTTCTGTGTCTTTAACGCAAAAACACAAAATCTTATAAAGTGTTTTTGGTCGAGTTTCTAGTACAAATATATTAGTGACAAAACTAACTTATAAATAACTTTTCAGCAAGAAATATTAGCTTATTTTAATGAAAACATACTTTTTCTGTTGGTAGATTATTTCATTGTAGCATGGGAAAAATGTCTTGTTATAAATGAAATAATCTGCCAGTGGAACTAGTGACTTTCCATCAAGGGATTATTGATTTATAACAAGCTCCTATCTTGCTGAAAAGTTACTTGTTAGAAGACTTGAAATAAGACTAAACTACAGCATTTGCTTCTTTGGTAAAATTTTGTGATTTTGCAGTGTTGGACATGATGCACACGGCTCTAGATTATAAACATCTGTTATCTAATTGATAATTGGATTGATGACTCGCTTGTCGTTGATTACAAAACCTCCAGATTCTGCGGCGCTTTCACAGACCTTAGGAATGAAAACAAACGGTTCTAATGAGAAGAACTTCAGGCTGTTGGTTGAACTCTGCAGCTGAACTCTTGTCTGAGATAACGTTAGCAGCTTGGCTTTCTTTGCTTCAGGACGTGTTGCAGCTGAAGGTGGAGATGCAGGAAGTGGCCATGGCCAAAGAGGAGCAGGAAGAACTGTTGAGGAGGCGAGAAAGGGAGCTGGCAGCACTCAAAGGAGCTTTGAAGGACGAAGTGGCCGCTCATGATCAGGAGGTGGACAAGATGAAGGAGCAGTACGAGAAGGAAATAAGCAGGCTGCAGATGTCTTTGGAGGAGGCCAAGCAGGTAATCATCCTCTCATCCCTCTCCTCTTCCTCCTCATCCTCCTCCTCCTCCAGGAGCGCAGCCTGTCTCAGAGTGGCGTGGAGATAAGCACACCATGAGGGGAGCTGATGGCGCCGCCATACGTTTGTCATCAGGCCTCGGCGTTATGCTTTAAAGCAGCACAGTTTGATCTGGTCACCATTTTTGCAGACAGCAGGGGTTTGTAGATTAGCAGGGTTTGTATAAGTCAGTGGCCGGCTCGTCTTTTACAGAAAAACGGAGTCAGTGACACGTTTTTTACTTCATCACTTTGCTGTCTATTTTATCGGGATGTTGGAGAAAGACCCGCACAATAACAGTCCAAACAACTTTTATAAAGTTAGATTACACACAGATGGACTCTATTTACTGACAAAGTGAATTTTGACCAGATTCACTGTCTCTGCTGTAGTAGAGACATCCCCACATCATGATGCTGCCACCACCATGCTTCACTGGTCTCCTTAAACCAGACCACCATCTTCTACGTTTGCTGTCCCCCTATGTGGACTAAATATCTTGATTTATAATTTACAGAAATTATAATTTTTGAGCGCTTTAGTCATTTGTTTAAACCAGAGGTGTCCAAACTTTTTCTTTGGACAGTTTCTAAAAGTATAATTTTTAGAAACTAATATCACCAAAAATATTGCAAGTTTGTCTTTACTGTTCAACAATGAACTAAACATGAATTATTTTAATTAAATAAATTAAGTAAACAGATTTTCTTTCTTTTTGTAAAAACAGGATCATAAATCCAAAACCTCAAATGGTTTTTACACGTCTTCCTTGTTAAATGAATCCAGATCTCTTATTATTTTGGGCTCGATTGAAGAAAACTAAAAAACAAAATTTCTTCTGTTCTCAAGTATAAAACAATATCTAGATCAGTCTTCATTTGA
Source organism: Gambusia affinis (assembly GCF_019740435.1). Classification (NCBI taxonomy): domain Eukaryota; kingdom Metazoa; phylum Chordata; class Actinopteri; order Cyprinodontiformes; family Poeciliidae; genus Gambusia; species Gambusia affinis. The sequence continues at coordinate 15,378,798 of NC_057869.1, forward strand.
AAACACCTTCTATATTAAGGCAAGTTTGAACACAGCAATTAAAAGCAGATTTAGATGCACCAATGTTTAAGTCAATGAGTAGATGTGGTCCTAGTTACCATGACAACAGAAGGAAACCTGAAAACCTGTAAAAGATTATCATTTTGTGTTGCATCTAACATTTTTGTTAGTAGATGTTTAATTTAAAAGTCACAGCTTTGTCCTAATCTATTCAAGTTATTCTTGAATTGTGGTCAGGGGGCCGCACAAAATCAGTTCATGGGCCCTTAAACAGCCTCTGAACCCCAATTTGAACAACCTTGATTTAAGCAGATTTACACGTTAAGGCTAATTCATATCCTTTGATCTTTGGCAGTTTGATGATATGAATCAGGAAATATACCATTAAATCACGTGATATTTCAAATTACAAAGACTAAACAAAAGTAAATCTACATTTGATTGCAGATTATGAGTCAACATCGACCTTTTTATGGATTCAGAGAACTTCTTCTAAGATGTAACTATTTAATTCAGTGGGAACAGTTTGAATAAACACACTCCAAAGCACTTTGTGGGATTTTCTCTTAATGGAATGATTCATTGGTACAGAAGCCAGACCATAAAAATATTCTAAACTAATATAAATATCTGATTATTTAAATCTGGTTTCCCAGATGCCTTATTTGACATCTTTCTGTTCTTCCTGTTTTTGTCCAACAAACTGTAATTACAACAGGTGGACTCTATTTACTATTTAAATAACTTCTGATTGGTTACACTAAGTTTTGTTCATGGGTGACATATTAGACAAATTTTTCTTTGTTGAAAAAGAAAAACTCATTCATCCCCTCTTTCCACAAACACATTTAGTCGGTCGCATAAAGTCCCAATAAAATGCCTGGAGGTTTGTGGTTGTAATCTGACAGAGTTCAGGCGATGTGAATAAATCTGCAAGCCATTGTAGTTGATGTTAGTAAATAAGATCTTGTTACCACAGTGGCAGCTTTACGCCTTGCTGGAAAAGCGGCAGCTGACTTCAATTAACCTTTAAATTCCAACCTTAGCAGCGTAGATGTCTTTAAGTGATGGGCCGATGGTTTTCTGCAGATGGTTTGCATGTTTGCAAAGGAATGCAGAAGAGCTTAGATTTTTCATTTTGTAATGATTTAAATTTCTTCGGCCAATGTGAATTATGCAGAGTTGGCAGTACTGAAAACTATGTTTATCTACGGCTAGGAATTTTGTTTCTTTCACTTTTTTTCAGAGTTACATAATTGTAGCTTCTCATTTTGCATGGGAAAATGATAAAATGTTTTCTTATTTGAGCCCGTTACTTTTTATATAAACATTTTTACAGGAAAAAATCTCTTGAAAATGTAAAAAAAATAAATAAATAAATAAATTGCAAATGAATGTATTGGTTTCTGCATAGGGATACTTTTATTGACCTTTTTCCTGTGACGTCACGCTCTCCAGAAATAAATGACGGACGTAAAAAGCTAGTCTAAAACCAGACATTTGTAACCTGATATCCCTCCTATTTATTTGATTTCACTTTAAAAATGATCACAGGATGCTGCTCGGCCGTCTTCTTAAACAGATAAGGGTGAGAAACAAGCTTGTCATTTCATTATATAACTTTTAAATAGGAAGGTGTACTTGGGTAAAATAAAAACTGGATGTAATCATCTTTAGAGAGACTGGTCGCACAGTTTGAGCATAATTTTTTCCGTGTGGCTCATGTGCGTCCTGTTGGTCTCCAAACAGTGGAAGTCGTTGTTGTTCTGGGCTTCCTGAGGGCCGGAGGGGGTCCTCAGCGACGCCTTGCAAAAAAGACCCATGAGGAAATTTCCTTTTGTTGAACAGAGGTCCTGCTTCTCCAGGGAGTTTGTCCTCGCCGCTTTGTAAACACCTGGCCAGATAAAGTCATTGTTTGTTTCACTTTTGGAGCATAAATGAGTCACTCACTGAAGTTTTCTCCCTCTGATTCAATGCAGGATTGTTCTACAGCGACATTTGTTGTTCTCCTTAGTTCCATTGTTGAAATATGACTATGTTATTCCCAAGGCTGGGGGATAAATCAATTTGTAAAATTTTGGGATTTTCCATCCATCCATCCATTTTCTTTACACCCTTCTTCCCTAATGGGGTCGGGAGGGTTGCTGGTTTTTATCTCCAGCTACGTTCCAGGCGAGAGACGAGGTTCACCCTGGACAGGTCGCCAGTCTGTCGCAGGGCAACACAGAGACATACAGGACAAACAACCATTCACACACACACTCACACCTAGGGAGAATTTAGAGACCAATTAACCTGACAGTCGTGTTTTTGGACTGTGGGAGGAAGCCGGAGAACCCGGAGAGAACCCACCATGCACAGGGAGAACATGCAAACTCCATGCAGAAAGACCCCGGGCCAGGAATCGAACCCAGGACCTTCTTGCTGCAAGGCAACAGCTCTACCAACTGCGCCACTGTGCAGCATTTTGGGATTTTTGAATATTTTATTTTGGGAAAATCAGGAATATTTTTTCTCTAATGCATGCCTTTGATTTCCATAATCAGTGCCATCTTGTTTGTCAAGCGTGTTTTAAAGCTTTTAATTATTTTAACTTTGATCAGGTCAACTAAAAGAAGAGATAGTTGAAATAAAAGCTTTTGAAAAATATTTCTAATTTAATTTTAAGAAAAGAGTGTAGATAAATAAACTAAAATCGGAAATTGAATTTGGTATAAAAAAGATTGTGGACAGATTTTACTTTTAAGCCATATTTCCCAGCCCTGTGCTTTCGCTTTATTCATCTTTATTTTGAGTTTTAAGCCGACTTCCCCATAGCAAGATGCTTTTTTTAAACTAAAATTACCTGGAAATATTTGAGTCTGAAATGTCAAAAGATTTGCTAGGTAAATCCTCATTAAATTGTGACTTCTCAAACTCAGAAATTTCCACGTTTTTGTCTAGAAAATACCTGAGATTAATCTTAGAATTTCTGCGTTTTTTTTGGCTAAGATTTATTCCTTTTCTTTCAAATATGATTACTCTAATACTCCGTCGTGTTAGACATTCTCGCCATGTAGGAATGCTGGAAAGTGGAACACCAATTTGCTCTGTATGCATGCTAATTGTAGTGGCAACCCATCACCAATCTAATGAGCTGCAGTTCCCCCGGGCGCGCCGTGCCTCTTCTTCTTTCTGAGCCCCGACAAAAAAAAGTGGGTGGCAATTGTGGACCTCGGTCAATAATGAATGATGAGTTTGTTTCACACAATAAAAGCAGCGGGGGTTGGGACGTGCTGAGTAAGTGGGTCAGTGTGCTGGAGGAAAGGGGGTGCGAGGCCAACCCCCGTGAAAGGAATTGGGGGGCCTGTTTTGTGTCTTAACCTGAAAGCTGTATTGTGTTTTTCATGGGCTGAAATCTGTGGAATTTTATCAGGGTTGAAAAATCTTGGCCGTACCGATTAGGCTTTGCTTATTTTCACAAGTATTACACGGCGGTCGGCGTTAACAAAAGCCATCTGCTCGTTTGGGAGCGGGCTCACTGCTCTGTGGCGGCGTGTGAGAAACGCAGAGGGATGATGTTGGGCTGGAGGAGATGAGGTTTCTCTTTCAGGAATGTCGGGGTCAGATTGGAGAATGTGCACCCTGTAGACCTTCATCTTTACTCAGCTCCAGCTCCATTACACTGTACCCACTCCCACTGCGGGAGAGGCTCATATCTTTTCACTTTGGCCTCCTCGGGGCGCAGTATTTGTATCCCCGTCTCTGCAGCGCTCCAGATTCCCAGTGACGGAGGCTTTAATAGGTCCCAGCCCTTTCAAACTTTAGAGATGGGGTCTTGCGCTTATCGCATCATTTCCAGCTCTTGTTATGTTTCACCAGCTGACCTAAACCATTGTTATCAAGCCCTCATCTGTAACCTCAATCCCCAACGCTGTATTTTTTAATTTCAAAACTCCACAGTGTCTCCTGCTCACCTGAACGCAGTTTATTTCCCGGCCGCGCTCCTAACCCAGCCCGCCTCTCCACTAATCTCCACCAGCGTGTGAACTCAAGTCTCGCTGTCTGATCATCAAACTTACACAGCCCAGAAAAGAGTTCCCCCTCAGGCTTGTTGTGGCGGTAAAGACTCCAGCGCGAGTCTGTATATTTGATGATAGCGCCGTATTCCCCAGCAAAGCTCTGGGAGACGATTTAGCAGACGGCTGGAAAGAAGAGGAATGAAACGTAGGACGGCCAGGCAGGGAGGAAAAGGTGATCTCCACACAGAAATTAACAGTTTATTCCACGTGAAATATGACTTCCTCTGAGTTTTCAAATAGTCATAGTGACAACTTTGAAGTCTGATAGCTTTGAACCATCTCCGAAACAGAACTAAATACTCAGGGGGGTTTTGCCACAAGGTGTTTGGTTCAGAAATGCTGTTTGGCAACTTTATGTGGATTAGATGAAGTTTCCACTCTATTCTAGGAATCAGGTCGAACATCAAGGGTAACTTGAGTATCTAGTTAAATTAATGCTGAAATTGCTGTAGCACCTGAACATGACAAAACAAAGGCACTTCCTCAAAGGTCAAGGTCCATCTATAAATGAGGTCTATGAATTAAGATGTTTTGCTTCCAGTGTGACCCTGTTTTATATAGTGTGTGGGTATTAGGATGCAGGATGTAAAATAAACACCCTTTTTAATGTTTAATATTCTCTTGACCATCTGGGGATGAAGGTTTAATGCTCTCTAAGAAGTCTAATTATTGAGAAAATAGTTTGGGATTATGGCTGGGTGATATGGCAAAAAACCATATCAGGAGATAATCATTTCATATCAGTCAATATGGATAATTATTGATTTGTTTTTTGTTTCAAATATTCAAAATGCTGCCAAACTGCTGATGTGACGTTTCCTCTTTCGTCCAGAATTTCTGCTTGCGCTGTTGATCTCATTTTCTCCCTTCAATGTACCTTTATCTTTTTTAAAATTTTGAGTCAATGTGGAAAAACCTTAAACTGTTGCTGCTCAAGTTACTCAACAGGTTGTTGCTAGGTTACCAAAGAGTGAGTGAGTTGTTGTTAGGTAACCAAAGAGTGAATGACTTGTTGCTAGGTAACCAAAGAGTGAGTGAGTTGTTACTACGTAACCAAACAGTGAGTTAGTCAATTTCAGCAACCTTACTTAGCTGGCAGAAGTTGAACGGCTAAAGACTTTCCTCTCTTCAGTGAAATGGTCAACTTTCTACTAGACATATTTTCTGTCAATATTGATCACATATCAATCGCATTTTATATATATTGTTTTTGTTTTATCACCCATAGTGTGGATGCCATTAACTGGAGCCATTTCAAGCTTTCAGCATGCAGAGATGAGTGGATCTTCCACTGAAATGTTTAAATTCAGATTTGTGAAATGTACTAAAATGTCCCAGTTCACAGTCTGTGTGTTTTGGTTTGTTTCTTCTCTATGTGGTGACCTAATAAACACCTTGCCATTCATTGGTATGGGTAACTAAACAAATGGAAAAATGATAAAAATTCAGTAGCTTCACATTCATCAGAGCTTTTCAAATTTATCTTCACAACTGTTTTAATGGTCCATTTTCTTTTGTTTCATTTTCTTTGCAGAATTAGTTAAATCCTCCTTTTTGCCCCTTCGTTGTCTCTTTCTAGGTTGTTGCTCTTGACAGGAGTTGCTTTAACATGATTGTTAGCTGGTGCACAGACAGAGGCCTCTGTGCTTGAGTTGTTAATCTTTGTACTTGAACTGTTGTGTGTTTTGGGTGTTTCCTCTCTGTCTTGTGAGTCGTCCTTCATTTACCATGTCGAACATGTTAGACAGGACGGTGCTTCTTGTTTGAATGGTGTCTGAAAAACAATGAATGCCCTGTAGTTATTGAGTTGGAGGATTAATTTCTTCTTTAACTGTTCATGGTTTCTGTGTGCATCAACTAATGAACTCACCGGGAGTTGATAATGAAAACAACTCGTCCAACCTGAAATAATAAGATCTTTGATGTTCACTTTCTTCCTCTTGGTTTCCTCTGAGATGAAAATTCATCAAAAATATTTCCTTGAAAATAGCTCTGGTTTCAATGTTGATTACAGTCGTAGCCTCAGGTGTCGCCATGTCGGGGAAAATGATCTTGCAGAGGTTCTGAACCGTCGCAGGTTACCATGGTTACTGTAATGCTTCAGTAAATGTGCAGTATGACTTCGAACAGAGACCCTTCTAAAAGCTGGCAACTTTTTCTGTTTTTCTGAGACGAGACACGATTTACCTTCTCCCTTGACCAAAGAGATGCCAAAACGTCCAGTTCTTCTTCTATCCTTCCTTTCAGTCTGAGACATTCTAACCTTTTGTTTGCACGGTTCATCGTGTTCAGAGGTTCTGTGTCTTGAAGCCTCTTTACCTTGAAAGCTGTGGATAAATTCAAACTGTTGATTTAAGAAACTGGCACAGGCTCCAAACAAAAGCATTTTCTTTCTTTTTGTCAAGTTTTTTTTTTTTTTTAAACTCGCAGATTCAGAGCCACTAAAAATTTGGAAATGGCTAATAGTCTGTAATTTCTAATCAACATTTAACACTGGAACTGAAAGATATTTCAGATAACAAAAATAAATAAACAAAACAACAAATCAAATGGATACTGAAGTCTGTAAACAAAATTGTCCCTCACAGAAAGGGGCTAATTGGGACCAATACACCAGACTGAAGCCCTTTGTTGTCCAGTCTTTAGTAGAAAGAGAAAAACAGTTAATCCTCCAAATGGAAAGAATTGAGCTCGTTTTTATTTATCATGCAATTAACTGGGTTGCTTTTCATAGTGACAAACTTATATTTTATCCCTAAATAGTTAAAGTGGTCTTAATAAAATGTAAGACTGAACTGAATTCTTTTGCTTTTTTGGTTGTTTAGGGCATAGAGTAGCACAGTTTTGCCCATCCCACACCTATTGCTGAAATCTGTCAGTCAGCTGGCTGAAAAAGTGCTACACTTTTCCCATATAGGTCATTTTAAAATCTTCCCAAAATGGCATTTCTGCCATTTTGTGTACAAAAACTTTTGGACACAAAAGTTTGTGTCCAAACTTTTGGTCTGTACTGTATTTACTTCCCCAAGTGCAGTTGGTAAGTATCTAAAAAACTTTATTAGAAATTACTTCTGGTTTGTTTCAGTTGCAGTGGGAATGGTAACCGAAAAAGAGAGGGGAAAAAAAGGATGGTGGGATGGAGGAAAATTTTAAAGGATAAAGAAATCTGCTTTTACACCTGCAGAACGAGAGAAAACAAAACAGGGAACGGAGTAAACACAACGACAAAACATGTACAAATATCACAGTAACAACACTGAAATGCACAGAGTACTAATTGAAATAGGATGTATTTAGCAGCAGCCAGAGTCCAATGAAGAGTAAATCGGTGAACACCTGAGTCCAAACACCAGTGAGTGTGTGTATATCTGATCATGATAAACATGGACAGTCGTGGTTTGAAATGGAATATATTTTTAAGAAAAGCCGTTTTAAAATTAAATTTGTTAGACTGGAATATTCATAGTTTAGCTAATGCAGCTTGTTAGGCTCATATTACTTTATAAGGTTTAGAGTGGGAGAAACGGTAATATTTATCTTTTAAACTACTTTTAGTGGGTGCTTATTTTTTTGTTTTTCTTGTATCAAAATCAAATTCACACTGGTAATCAATTTGTTATTAATAAAAGCAGATTATGTAAAACGAAAGTTACTACCGTAACTACGGTTCTATGAATCCCGGATGACCGCCAGAGGCGGTGCTTCAAGCACTGAATGATCATTCTTGCGCATGCGCAGGTCGAGTACTAATGACAACAAAGTCATTTCAGACCTGCCGGGGACCCACGTGACTCTATATAGTCACGTGGCACCCGGCAATCAATCCCTCAATCTTCTCGCGAGAAGCAGAGATTCCGAGGGACCAAGCACTCTGGCGGTCATCCGGGATTCATAGAACCGTAGTTACGGTAGTAACTTTCGTTCTATTTCATCCCTACTGACCGCCAGAGGCGGTGCTTCAAGCACTGGATGACTCATATCAACAAGGTCACGAGGAATCAGCAACATTCAAGGGAAACGACTACACCACCCACCTAATGTGATGTAGAGGCATGCTGCTCCAGGATGCCTTGAAGCAGCCACATTCACCCTGTAGAACCAAGTAAAGGTACTAGGTGATTTTCAGGAGGCCGCACGGCATATAACATCCAACGGCACCACAGTCATGGCAGTAAACGATGTCGACATGCCCCTTGTAGAGTGGCATTCACTCCCGCCGCAGAGGCCGGTCCTGCAAGGCATAAGCCTTGGAGATCAATCCACAACCCAGTGTGCAAGTCGCTGCTTAGAAAGTGCCTGAACTTTCCGTGAGCCAGCGAGCAAACAAAAAGGCTATTTGTCTTTTGGAAGGATGCCGTGGCATTGACATATGCCTCAAGGGCACGAACAGGCCACAGTGGTTCAGAGGGGCTACCGGTGTCAAACCGGGCAAGATGGAGCGGCTGGGTACTGCGTGCCGCCAGTGACACCTTAGGAATAAACCAACGTCAGACCACAGTGTAACGCCTGAGCCACCAGTCTTCCACCGGCAGTAGGGCTCAGCTGTCGAGAGAGCCTGTAATTCCTCCATACGTTTTGCAGAAACCATAGCCAAAAGGAACGCTGTCTGCAGTGAGAGCCACTTGAGGTCTGCTGATGCCAGGGGCTCAATTGGGAGGGACCGAAGAGCCTCAAGCACAAGAGAAAGGTCCCACGCCGGTGCCACAGGGCGGTTGGGTGGTCGCAAACGCCGAGCACCCCTTAAAAACAGCACAACGTCCTGGTCTCTGCCCACAGAACAACCATTCAGTCCGACATGCCAACAGGAAATGGCAGCCACACACACCTTCAAGGTAGACGGAGACCGTCCTTGATCCAGTAACGCCTGCAGGAAGGTCAGTATGTCAGAAACTGAACACTGCACCGGGTCCCGCCCTCTATTACGGCACCAGGTCGCAAAGACCGTCCACTTTGTAGCATAGACAGCTCGCATAGACGGCGCCCATGCATTAGCCATTGTACGCATTATGGACCCAGTGTATCTTGAGAAAGTGGACCCCGGCCTTGCAGGGGCCAAATCCAGAGCTGGAGCCGGTCCAGTTTGGGGTGCAAACTCTGATCCCCATCTGGGAAAGAAGATCACTCCTGGAGGGGAGACGCATCGGCGAGCCGGAGCGGAGCTCGCACAGTAGAGGAAACCAAGTCCTCGCTGGCCAGTAGGGGGCCACCCCTCCTGACTCTCTGAGGAGAGTCTGAAAAAGTAGGCTGAATGGTGGAAAGGCATAAAGGAGGGTCCGGGGCCAGTCGTGTGCCAGAGCATCGTGGCCCAGAGGGCTGCTGTTGTACAATGAGAACCAAAGGGGACAGTGAAACGCGTCCCTTGAGGCAAAGAGGTCCGCCCTGCCAAAGACCTTCCAGATGCACTCCACTACCTTTCGGTGAAGCTTCCACTCCCCTGGAAGCAGCTTCTGACGGGATAGAAAATCTGCTGGCATGTTCTCCGGCCCTGGGATGTAGGCTACTCTGAGGCTGGTTATGTATGGAGCTGCCCAGGTCAGAAGCCGTTGAGTCAAGCACGACAGTTTCCATGACCTGGTTCCCCCCTGGTGGTTGATGTGGAAAACCACAGTGGTGTTGACCGACATCACCAGCACATGCTTCCCCTGCAAGCCTGGAAGAAAGCTCTGAAGAGCCAGAAGTACAGCCCGTAACTCTAAGACATTGATGTGTGCCCTGCTCTGCCGCTGGGGTGACAGGCAAGCAGTCATTGAGATGGAATCCATGGCAATGCCCAGGAAGACAGTCTCCTGTGAGGGAGTCATACTGCTTTTCTCCATGTTCACCTGCAAGCCCAAGCATCCCACATGATGGAGCACTAACAGAGTATCTCGAACCGCCTGGTCCCGTGTCGTGGCACAAATGAGCCAGTCGGCCATATATGGGAGGATCCTTAATCCCTGTGCCTGCAGAGGAGAGAGGGTCGCTGCAACACACCGGGTGAACACCCTGGGAGACAGTGAAAGTCCGAACGGGAGGACCCTGAACTGGAAATGCCTCCCCTGAAAAGCAAAACGAAGAAACCGCCAATGGGCGGAGCGATTGGAACGTGAAAATAAGCATCCCTGAGATCTATGGAAGTGAACCAATCGCCTGGGGAAATCACCTGCAACACTTCCTTGTGGTCAGCATATGAAAAGGCATGGCCTTCAAGTACACATTCAAGTACACTCCGAGGTCCAAGACTGGACGCAGGCTCACGGTCTTCTTCAGAACAAGAAAATACATGGAATAAAAGCCCCCTGGATCCAGCAGGGGGTCCACAGGCACTATAGCACCCTTGGCCAGCGAGGTGAGGGTTTCTTGGTTCAGTGCCTGTGCCTTCACCGGGTCGCGGATCACAGTCATCCTGACCCGGCCGGGGATAGGTGGCCGGCGGAACTGAAGACGGTACCCCACAAGTCCGGGGTGTGGGCAGCCCAGAAGCTGAGCTGTCCCGGAGTAAAATAACCGACTGCCGGCAATTAAGGCATCATCCACGGGCCCCCCGGCCCTTTGAAGGCCTGGGAGGATGCCGGCCAGACTGAGCGGCTCGAAAGGGATGAAAGGATTTTGTCCCAGCTCGGTCTGGAGCTCTGTTTCTCTGAGCTGGAGCAGGTCCCTGGACCAATCGCTGACCTGGTACCAGACCCTGGGGCTTAGTGGAAGAAGGAGAAGGCCCTGAGGACCTCCGTGAAGGACCCGCAGCTGCCCAGGTGCTGACTGGCTGGCGATCACACCTGTGAAGCCCTGCCAGCTGTTGCCTTGTTCTAGAGGCCTGAGCTGTACGGTCCTAGGCGTCCAGTGCCGAGAACCAAAAGATCCCCAGATCCACAGGCAGGGCCCAGAGGGTCCTCCTACAAGGCTCAGTAAGTGGTGACTGCGCCAACCAGACCTGGCGGCGCGTGAACCTGTGTGGAGAGTGTGCGCCCAAGTTCCCTCGTCATAAGAGCAAAGGCCTGCAGAGATGCATCAACCAGGCCTTGCGTGGCATGGTCCAGTGGAACAGATTCCAAGGAGGAAGACAGGGCCAGCATAAGATGGGAGAGAGAGTTCCCAATCCGGCCCATGCGGGCCCCAGAGTCATAGGCCTTGCAGAGAAGGTCGTCGGTAATACGGCACGGAGGACGCAGACAACGGGCATTGGGCTGCAAAGCCTCATCAGGTGGGATAATAAGAGAGGCAATGCCCGGTTCCACCACTGGCATCTGCCCCAAGCCAACCCTGGGTGCCTTCTGCATAGCTGCCAGGACCCTGCCATCCGTTGTCACGTGAAAGCGCCTTGGTGTCTGACCAGCAAGCATGTAGTTCCCGCACATACTCCGCCGAGGGAGTTACCACAAAGGCAGTCTCTGATCTACTGCGCTTAAAGAAGGCGCTGGAAGCCGTAGGCTGGGCCTGAGGAACACTAATCTGTAAACGAGCAAGAGCCGTTCGAATAGCAGATGTCACAGACTCCCCCGTATCCTCCTGGGAGGCAATGGAGTCCGACCCAGAGGCCCCGGAGCCCAGCTCCGGAAGATCCTCACAGAAATGGGTGCCAGAGGCCGCCACAGAAACAGCATCGTCGTCATTGACTGACATTTCATCCTGCTCGGGAGGGAGAGCCGCGCCGCGATCACCAGCAGTCTGAAAGGACTGGAGGAGGGCTTTCATTTGGGCCGTCTCAGTAGTGAGATGATCCGCTCGTGGACAGCCTCCCTGTATCGGTCTGTCTGGCTCGCTTTGCCAGTACCAAAGGTGCAGCCACAGTAGATCGTTTGCACATCGCTTTCCCCATCGGCAACTGACTACGCGGCGCAGCGCCCGCCCAGTCGGTAGGCTGCTCCAGAGCAGCCAACCTATCCAGTCTGACTGACCGGGGCATGACGCAATAGTTGGGGCAAGCGTTATCCGACAGTGCCTCCCGGAGATGTTCCACACCAAGGCAGGAGGGACACAAGTCATGCCCGTCGTCGGGCTGAAGTGGAACCAGACAGGTCGAGCAGCATAAATTATCCAGCAACATACTGCTGAAAGGCGTGATTAGCCCGCCAGCAACAAGAAGTCAACACGAGCAGAAAACGCTACTGGCGACTCCGTTGTAGGAAAACCCCCGTAGAGGTTCCAAACTCAGCGTGAGCAGAAACGCCACTAGCAAATCGATTATCAACCAAAGATGAACTCAGCACGAGCAGAGACGCCACTGGTGAGTCAGATAAATAACAGCAAAGTAAAATGGACTCAGCACGAGCAGAAAACGCTACTGGTGAGTGTAGATAAACAAACTGTAGAAGAACTCAACGCGAGCAGAAACGCCACTGGTGAGTTCAGGCAAACAAACTATAGAACTCAACGCGAGCAGAAACGCTACTGGTGAGTTTAGGTAAACAAACTATAGAACTCAACGCGAGCAGAAACGCTACTGGTGAGTTTAGGTAAACAACTCAACGCGAGCAGAAACGCTACTGGTGAGTTTAGGTAAACAACTCAACGCGAGCAGAAACGCTACTGGTGAGTGTAGGCAAACAAACAAACTGTAGAACTCAACGCGAGCAGAAACGCTACTGGTGAGTTCAGGCAAACAAACTATAGAAGAACCCAACGCGAGCAGAAACGCTACTGGTGAGTTTAGGTAAACAACTCAACGCGAGCAGAAACGCTACTGGTGAGTTTAGGTAAACAACTCAACGCGAGCAGAAACGCTACTGGTGAGTTCAGGCAAACAAACTATAGAAGAACCCAACGCGAGCAGAAACGCTACTGGTGAGTTTAGGTAAACAACTCAACGCGAGCAGAAACGCTACTGGTGAGTGTAGGCAAACAAACTGTAGAACTCAACGCGAGCAGAAACGCTACTGGTGAGTGTAGGCAAACAAACTGTAGAACTCAACGCGAGCAGAAACGCTGCTGGTGAGTTTAGGTAAACAACTCAACGCGAGCAGAGACGCTACGGGTGAGTTTAGAGAAACCAACTGAAAACGAACTCAGCGCGAGCAGAAACGCTACCGTGAGTCAAAAGAGCCACAAAAATTAACGTGGCAATTCAAAGCGAACAGTAAACTATTGCCGAGAAAAGAAGAAAAACTTACCAGTCGCCGCGGCCACCGCAGATCAGGTAAGGTGAAAGCAGCAGCCCCTGGAGGGCGAGACTTACCCGCAGCTCCGACCAAAGCCGGTCACGGGGCTACCAGCAACAAGCAGCTAGGAAAATAGTGGTACACACAGAAGCAACCAGCTTCACACGACCACACAACTGTACTCAACACACCTGCGCGCGAGAAGAACAAAAGGGATTGATTGCCGGGTGCCACGTGACTATATAGAGTCACGTGGGTCCCCGGCAGGTCACAGGTGACTTTGTTGTCATTAGTACTCGACCTGCGCATGCGCAAGAATGATCATTCAGTGCTTGAAGCACCGCCTCTGGCGGTCAGTAGGGATGAAATAGAACATTTTTATTACATATTTCTGTCCAAGCGCCATGACAGTGAGGTATTTGGACTACTCTTAATCTAAGAACTGACTACTCCTGCTTTTTATCACCTTCACTCCAAGAGTGAGCTGGCCTCTTTTGCCAACTACCTGAAAAATGCATTTATTTATTTGTTTAAAGGTTTGTTACACAACAACCTTGCATATTTATGAACCTCCAATTATGAACCTCCAAAATCAAGATGTCTCGATTAAAAACATAAATAGACATTTCAATAAAAATCTACCAGACGTATGAATAATTTTGAGCCTGCCCAAGATCAGAAAGCTCAGGGGAAATGGTGAAAACATTGTGGGTTAATAATGTTGGAAGTTATGTTAATCTGAAACAATAATATGACTTTTTTTTTTCCAGCAGTGCACAGCCCTAATTCATTGCTCTGATTCTGTTGGCCTGGTTTGGATTAGCCTGTTTGTAATCAGGCCTGTTTGTAGATGTTATTTATACATCAGGGTCAGTTTATCTGCAAATCAATTTCTATTGTGATTTTGAAACTCAAACCTTTGTGGTCTTTGAAAAGAAAAGAGGCCGGTCAGTCCAGAAGAAAGAGTGGCGATGTGAGCGCAGCACACGACCTGGAACATGCACTTCACCTCCACGTTTGTTCTGCGCTTCAAAGACTGCACAAAGTTAGTTAATGTGCAACTTTGAATAAACAGTTCACGTACAGACAGAGACCCAAGTCAAACTCAGAGTTTAGGGTAGAAAATGGAGAAAATAGATCAGCATTAACTCATGTTCACTGTGACTGTGTGGCATAATTATAAAGGAATCAATCTGTAATAGGTAACCAAGTCATGTCTTGCTGAATGTTAATTTCTCATCTTCTAGTTACTTTGAATAAGCGTTAGTATTGTTATTTGAAAGAGATGTAAGAAGTTTAGATTTAAAGTGTTTTCTTGGATAGAAAGTGGATCTTTTCATACAAGCACTTGTGTTTTAGTTAGAAATTATCCTGATTATCTTAGAGGCCTGCTGCACTGACTCAAATTAAAAATAACATTGCAAGGGAGAGTCTCCAAACAAAGGAGGTTAATGTTATTTCATCTCCATCCTGCTTCCTGTCACAGAGCAGCAGCACCATCCTTGTTCATAGTTTAAACACATGCAGGCTAATGTGGGAAGTGGGACAGGCAGAAAGAAAGTATTGGGTTTGCTCTGGTGTCCTGTTTGTTGTTATTCAGTGCTTTTGTTATTACAATGAACACTGTGTTAATCTCCTTACCCCCCTTTGTTTATTTTTAGCTGCACCTCAATTATGGCAATCAGCATAATTCTGAAACGAGCCAACAGGGTTTGAAGGGGACAAAACGGCAGTTTGGATGCAGATATTTCCTAAAGACAATGTGCTGTCAAGAAATGTGTACTCTATTAAAGATTTCTACAGTTTTTATTTTACGTGTTTAAAGTTAATTATAATACCTGGCAAAGATAACCTTTGTGAATACATAAGAGTTGTCAGTTTTCTTCTATCTGGAAATTCTTTTTATTCAAATCAACTTTACTGAAGTGAGGCCTGCGTGGCTTTAGACGACTTTCAGTTTCGTGATGATAATCTCACTGTTCTCCACGGATTTACGTTTTCTCCATTTCTAGATAATGGCTCTGATTGCAGTTCGCTGAATTATTATCAAGGACTTTGTTGCCCATTCCAGGCAGATTGATGTCAAAAACTTTGGTTTTCATCTGCCGTTGAATTTCTTTAAATCGGGACATGATGCATTTCTTTTTGAGATCCCTTCATGTTGTCAGTCAGGTTCTATTTTTAAGTGATTCAAACTTTACTTGCGCTGTATGATGATATGACTGAAAAATGTATCTGTACATAATAGTTTCACATCAGTTGATACTGATAATTATTGTTTTTTGTTTTAAACATACTGGTAACGTGATCTTTCCTCTTTTAACTACAATTTCCTCTTGAGCTTTTCAACTCCACAGAGTTATTTTTTATTTATAAGCAGTTTTGAGGCACAGTGGTGAAACCTAAAACTGCTGCTGTGCCAGTTACTCAACAGATTGTCGCTAGGTAACCAAAGAGTGAGTGAGTTGCTAGGTAACCAAAGAGTGAGTGAGTTGCTAGGTAACCAAAGAGTGAGTGAGTTGCTAGGTAACCAAACAGTAAATGAGTTGCTAGGTAACCAAAGAGTGAGTGAGTTGCTTGGTAACCAAAGAGTAAATGAGTAGCTTGGTAACAAAACAGTAAATGAGTTGCTAGGTAACAAAAGAGTGAGTGAATTAGTTGATTCCACCAATCTTGCGTAGCTGGTTGGGAGAAGTTGAGCAGCTGAAGCCTTTCCTCCGCCTACATCTCCCAGAATGCTGAGCAGTTCCAGATCAAAGTTTGGTTAAATTATTGAAAATTCAATCAGATATATTATCTATTAATATGTCTATCGCCATATATATGTTGTTGTTGATTTACTGTCCAGTCCTACTTGCTCAATGACTCAGGTTTGCTTTGCCTTTAAAAAATTTAAAAGTGCATTTTGTATTTTTCTCAGTTTACCTTTGTCTGATACTAATATTAGTTTGATCTTCTAAAATATGTAAGTTTGACAAAGAAACAAAAACATAATAAGTCTGAAAGGAGCAAATGCTTTTCGTAATGGTAACCGTGAAGGAAGTTGTTGAAACACAAAAATGACAGAAACTGTATTTATGTCATATGAAGGCCTTGTTTTGTTTCTGCCTAATATAAATTCTTATTTGATGAACCAAAGACGTGAAACTGATACATGTTGAGCTGGGATGTTGTCATCTGGAGGAGCAGGAACTGGTCTGACTGGCTGGGACGCACTGAAGCAGGGAGGCGTCCGCCAACCTTTCTTCTTCGATAATGTTTCCCTGCTCTTGCAGAACAAAAACAAGATGAACTGGCCATCGCTTTTTTTTTTTTTAAACACCTGTCACAGATAAGGTGATAAAGGAAAGCTGTCATGATAAGACGGTCTCATAACAGCTGTAACTTTATCAGATTAGCTCAGATTTTGGATATAAAGTTTCATACAAAGCAAGTTGCACTAAGACCTTGTAGATAAAACACATTAAATATAATTTAGCTGGAAGATTTTTGTGTGGTTCACTATTTTCTAACAGTGTTAGTCTTTTTGCTAAAATAAACTTGTCACCTGTTTAAGAACAGCTGACAGCACAGGGCGTGTGTGTGTGTGTGTGTGTGTTAGGTCTTGCATTTGTGTGAACACACACACGTTCAGTGACAATCTGCATGAGCAGTGCAACAAAGAGGAGCCTCCCTGCACACAAATTTGGCCTCAAGCCTTAAAATATTTTACTCTGTAGAAACTAATGTTGAAGGTGTAAAACGGTAGCAATAGATTTTTACTGATTTTATCTGTAATTTTAGTTATGCAGGTGTGTACTAACCACGCTGAAATGACAGGGAGCTGTCAAACCAGTTATCTGACATTCCTCGCCACAGAAAACAAACATTTAAAAGCCTGTTCCTCTGTGACGTCGATAAGGGAGTCATCTCTTTGTTTCGTTTCCCTGATCTTTCGTTTTTTATCTTTAGTTGCTGCCTTTTCCATAAATACATACAGTTGCCTTTTATCCATTAGTGGCCGTATTTGTATATATTTGAGGCTGTGTGTTACTGGTGTATCCACAATGGATACGATCTACAATAACTTAAGTCAAAATTTTAATTTCAAATTAAAATTATTACTGGTAGTCTTGTAGTATGTAGATAAAATATCTAAACGTCTGATTGCTATTAGCAAGTAATAATCCTCCAACAAGGTCTTGACATAATTCATATAGTTGATGTAAGTTTGTTGTCTTCCACCCATATTTTTTAGTGTAATCCATAATCTAACATGGCTGTCCTGAAGCCTCAACCACTAAACTTTGTGTGCTGTTCAGGTCAAGTGTGTATGTTGGCATGGAAAAGTTTAATCCTGTGATAGAGAAAATCTGCAATAAATTCCAACTTTTTGGGTAATTCTTGTTTTTAAATGTTTGTTTTACCCTAGGTCCGGACAATAAAGCTGAAAAACTAATCACGATATAAGCATTTCATATCAGCCAGTATCGATAATTGTTTCTATGGATTATTATTGATTAGTTTATTGTTTTAACTATCTTAAATACTGTGACCTTTCCTGTTTTTATCCACAGTTTTCACTCCACTCCGTTGTTTATTTTGAAGCAGCTTTGACGCTCTGTGGCGAAAAATTAAACTGCTGCTGCGGCAGTTACTCAACAAGTTGTTGCTAGGTAACCAAAGAGTGAGCGAGTGAGTTGCTAGGTAACCAAAGAGTGAGCGAGTGAGTTGCTAGGTAACCAAACAGTGAGTAGTTGATTCCACCAACCTTAGCTTAGCTCACTGTGAGAGATTTAACAAGAGGTTGAATATTCTATAACATGTATTATGTATTGATGTTGATCATGCGTCTGTCCCAGTATATGTTCTTATTGATTGATTGTCCAGACCTATTTACCCTGAAGGAGAAAAATGGATTAGATGAATCATTAAAAGCATAAAATGAATGACACAGCTGCCTAATACGACTATTACCCAAGATGTTTCCATCTTAAAATGTTCATTGCTTACTTTTCTGTCATACGTTTTTTTTGTTGTTGTTTAGCACCTTTTAATCACAAGTACTTGGAGTTTATTAGCGGTCACATTGTCACCCTCTCCTGACTTTTAATAGCCGTCAGTCATCAGGCAGCAATAAATTCTCACTTTGCAGCCTTCAATCAAAGCTTATTGTGAAGTGTGAGGGACTTACAGGAAGGCTCTGTCCTTCAGCGTCCCTCCAGCTGCAGAGAGAAAGTGAGCTCAACAGATACCTTTTGTTAAGAGGCATTTGAGTTGCTTCTTCATGCATCATAGCTCTGCTTTCCGTCTGAGAGTCACACACTCATGATTCCTTTGAACTGAAGCGCCTTTCCTCTTCGCCTTCTGCAGAACAGCGCAGCAGTGGTCCGAGAGAAGGCCGAGGTGGAGGCAGCCAAAGGACAAGCGGAGGGCCAAGCCGGGCGACTGAACCAGGAGATCGAGCGACTGCGCAGGCGGACGAATGAGCTGGAAAATGAGGTGGCTAAACTCAACAGGATTATCGACGAGGCCAAGCTGCTGGAGAGCAGACTGGGAGACAAAGCTGGCCGCCTAGAGGTGCAAAGACTCGATACAAGTCAAATCTGGTTTCTGATCTACCTGTTCAGTGACTGATATGAATGTTTTAATGGTGTAATGTGCAAAAACAGAGAGAGAAAAGGCAGTTGGAAGAGTCTCTGGCTGAGATCAGGGAGCAGGAGGAGGAGATGTCTCGTGCTAACCGAATGTTGAACATCCGACTGGAAGATGTGCAGGTAAGAAGGCGTTCACACCAGTCCTGTTTGGTCCACTTCAATCCAAAACAGAAATCCTACAAACACTAAAATTTGAGACCTCTCCATTTTTGTCTGTCTTTTGCAAAGAAGGAAGTTGTACTCATATCCTCTTCTGAGGTTTTTGTGTTTTTTCCTTCTGTGGGTCTTGGTGCAGCGCCACCACAGGCGAGGAGGGGAACAGGTTTTTTTAAAGGGTTTGGATCATTTGACTCAATGCAGTGTGAAAAAGAACCAAACCAGATGAAAATGTTACAAATGTTGCTATTTTGATACTGAATTATCAGGTGTGAAAACACCCTAAGAGTGGTGACACTGCTTGAAGGTAGATAAATGTTCAGTTCAAAACTTTTTTTTTTTTTATACTTCTTTTACTTGTAGAAGAACCTGGCCAAACTGGACTTTGAGAACAAGGAGCTGGAGGACAGGCTGCAGGAGGAAAAGTCTCAGAAGGAGCAATTTAAAAGCATGAAGAACAACATTGAAGATGAGAGACGTCTGCTGGACCGGACGGTGGAAAAACTGCAGCGGGAGGTGAGGGCACGTCAGGCTTTAATGAGAGCAGTCATGTAAGCATAAGAAGGAGCTTTTCTCACATGGTCAACCTCAGCCTGACTCCAGGTTGGCCGCCATTAAACCTTTAGTCAAATGAAATTAAGATCCACATTAGTAAATTGGATTTTTGTTCAAAGGATGGAGAAACAGTAAATATATGAGGTGCTTTAGGTCTTAATGGGAGGAGAAACTGAAATATTGGAAAATATATAAACTAATCCAACAAAACAAAGGTTTGTTTTTATTTTTAACCAAAAAACGTTATACCCTTTGATACTTCTGTATTAGTACAAATAGCATGATTTTGAAGTAAGCATCCCACTTACAACAATTTTATTTGATAAATTCACACAAAATAGTAAAATGAAAGGGGGAAAAAAAATTATGTTTTCAAATTTTTGGTGAGTAAAAACGTATAAAATTGTTGTATTCAATACATCGTCAAACCACCTTACTGGGGTTTGTCTCCGTCTGTTTTGAGCGTCCATTTGGTTTGGTTTAGAACTCAAAATATTAATCGGAATAATCAGTTGTTGAAATAATTGTCAGCTAACTAAGTAATTTATGAATTGTCAACTGGAGTGTGTAGACTCAATAAAAAAACACTTGCTAAAAGAACACCATCAGAGCTAATACTAAACTGAAACGTTGCATATAAATTTTGCATCGAAGATAAAAACCCAATTGTCTGTAAATGTGTTTTAACCAAAATTTTTCAAGTAGCATAGTTTTAGCTTCTTTTGGTCCATATTCACTAAAGGAATTCATTTTAGGCGGTAAAAAGTTTATTTTCTTGTTTAAAAAAGGAATTGAATTGTTGGTTCATTTGCATCTTTTAATGTATTTTTAATATTGCATAAAAAGGTTTAAGTGGTTGGTTGAAAAATCTGCAATAGCTACCAGATTAATCAATTAATAAAATAATTGTTAGTTGGAGTTTGGTTGTAATGTCACAAAATGGAAAACAAATTAAAGGCCATGAAACACATTTAATTTCTCCACTTTCTGCTGCTGTTTCTTCCTGCAGATGAGCGATATCGTTGAGGCGTCTCAGTCGTCCACTCGCGAGCTGCAGGAGCAGATCGATATTTATAAGGAGAAGAACCGGCGGGAGCTGGCAGAGCTGCAGCGGCTCCTAAAGGAGAAAGGACAGGAGCTGGAGAAGTTGGTGCTGACCACCAGAACTCTGCAAGAGGAGGTAAAGCGTAAGGACGGTGCGATCTCTGCTTTTACGATAAGGTGATGGTCAGCTGTAGGTCATCATTAGTCAGACTGGCTCATGCAGAGCAGCTTCGTAATCATTCCTCCTTCAAAATCACGGCCTCTGTTAAAACAGTGATGTCACCTTTTAGGTATTTCTGCCTCCCCCGGCTGCAGCACAGGCTTTATGAATGCTTGACTTGATTTTTCAGCTAAAAGAAAGACATTGTTCTCTCTTTTATATCCCACCGATTCTTGGATAAAGGTGAAAAACATGAAACTTAACACGTGACCTATGCATAATTAACGCTCAGAATCTCTTTTCTAGTCAGCATTATGGAATGTGGAGAATGTTTTTTGTTTTTTTTGTTGGAAACTGGATTAGATGAACATGATCATATATGCTTAACGTGTAGCATGGCTTTATTTATACACCAAACATTTACCGAAGGCCGAGCAGTTGACATAGTTTTTATGGTTTTATGCCACACTGCAAAGTGAAGCCAGAACTGTGTGTAAAATTAGTGTTTCAAATGTAAAACAACTTCTGTGTTAAATAGCCACTTAAGAAAATACTGCTTTATTTTAACTCTTACTTAAAGGTTGAATATTTCCTGCTGCAGTTTTTTTTTTTTTGTAAACATGCATTTGATGGGGGTTTTAAAGAGCTTTATGAGATGGGAAAAACACTATTTAGATGTTCTGTGACTAACTTTGTAAACAAAACAATAAAAGCTCAGCTGGATGCCGTTTAAGGACGGAGGTTTTGCAGGTCCTGCAGTCATTTCAGGCTTTAAAAGGTTTCACTGAACACAAAATGTTCTGGCTTTGCAGATTTCCTCACTGTTTTCTTCCAGTTGCACATTCTGCTGTAAAAACAGTCCACCACTCCCTTTCTGACTGCTCTAGATTTTTCTCAGATGAGGTTTCATCTGCATAGAGAGCAAAGAGTCAGTGTGCATGTTCTTCCTGTCTGCATCCCTGCTGATGAATCTTTGTTCAGCTGGGGTTCAGGAAGAGGAGGATGTCTGTCCTCGCAGATCGCTGCGCTGGCTCATTCACATCCTCCTCCACTACTGAGGAACTGATGACTGGTCCAGTCAGTCCTCTGGTTGAGCTGGTTTCAGATGTTTGTCTACTTTACCCCAACATTTCAGAAACACTGCAGTTATGGGATAATGAATGGAGATTTAAAAGAATAAAAAATGATCTTTTTTGAAGTGAAGATTCTTGACTGTCATCTTACATCTACAGGAAACCATTATCTTGATATGTGCATGGAAAAAACACATACAATAACCTGTAACAATGTTTGGGTAAATGATGAATTTCTCTTGTCTGGGCAGCAAGCAGTGGGGGTGGGGCTTTTTACCGCTGAAGGAAAATGATAAGTAGGTCTTATGGATTTAATGATCACACAGGGGAGCCTTGAAATTATTCCACTAAAGTTTAAATGATTGTTTACTGCTACAGTAGCAACAATCAATACAAATCAGTAGAAAATATGTAAGGGTTGTAATAGGACAAAAGACTGTAAAATACAAAATTTGTTGCTTTCAGAAGTAGTTTTTTTATTTACCCTATGTCGAGTATTGTGATTTAACCCTGTCTGACTGAACAAATAGGTGGCGATCCAGCCAAATTTGCAGTACCGTAATTCATCCACACTTTGCACCATCTGTAAAATTTCAGATGGTGAAACTTTATATTGCACTTTCCAGTTAATATCGGGTTATTACGGCAATTTCACCCTGCTGTAGCGGGGAGGGAAATGAATCTGATAAGTCACTTGTTTAGTAAAACTTAGGACTCAGAGGGTTAAAGACAATTTTCCTGGTGTTGGTCAGAGCTTTGGCAGCAGCGTTTTGGATGAGCTGCCTCTTATTTTTGTTTTCTTTTGTTGCAGAAGTCCAGTAAATGTATTTAAGATCACAGGAGGAAGATTTATTAATAAACTTTGTAGACTTTTAAGGATGTGGCCATTACTACACCCACTGACCAAAAATAACAACTTCAGAGACAGAAATGTTCTTTCACTCAGCCATATTATGAGTATTTTTCCCTGAAGGGACGTTCAGTTGGTGACACAAAAATATAAAGTTGCGAGTCATCACTGTATCATAATGTATGTATCTTTTAATTATCTGGGGGAGTGATGAAGAAACCCTGAGGAACTCCACCTGTGATCTTTGCACAGATGATCTCACTGAATCTTTGTCAAGCCAGTTTAATGGATTTAACATTTTTAAATTATATTTCCTCTTTTCAATGAACAGGTACATTTGAATTAGCTAATAAATGCTGTCTGAGCGTTTCCTGTAAATCACTATCTGCTGCTGCTAACTAACGTTAAGATGAAGTCACTGTTTTGTAGCTGCGGTCCGCTCAGACATCTGGAACAGTCTTTATTTCTGTTCTCAGTTGTCGCTGCGGGAGGACGAGCTGCGACGTTGCAAGACAGAAAGAGACGAAGCTGTTCTGAAGGAGGAGACGCTGGAGAGAAAAGTTCACGATCTGGAGATGGAGGCTGAGAAAAACAAGCAGACCAAGGATGACAAATCCAGACAGATGAAACTGATGGAGGTAACCCACAGCGATGATCTACCTCCACATCGGGCGTCTGCAACATTAACTACCCAAAGGGACGTTTTTGTCCTCAGTGCAGCTAAACAGTCTTCATTTAGAACCTAAACAGAAAAGAAAATAACTAAAAAAAGGCAAATTTGACTTCTGGTAAATATCTACTGTAGTAAATTTGATGTAATTTTTAAAACTTGAAACCCTTTATGAAGAATGGTGGATACATTTTCTTCTGCAGGACGTTGATAAAACTAAGTTTAAAAAAATCATATACTCTCCATATTTTAGAGTCATCTTGTTGTAGGTCAATGTAATTATCCCTGGAAAGAACTGGAATAACTTCTAAAGCATGCACAAAAGAACAGAGTATACTTTATTTATTCCCAAGGGAAAATTATTTATTAATTGACAAGCTGCTTCATCTGAGGTGTTAAATATAAATAATGTAAATGTAATCATTACAGATAAAGTTTATAAAAACCGACTGCATATGGAAATGTGTTGATCTAAAAATAATCTATATGTTATATGCAGCTTTGGAAAAAAAAAAAAGAGATCACTTAAAATTATAATTTTCTCTGGTTTTACTCTGTAGGTAAATGTTTGAGTAGAATTAACGTTGTTCTGTTATTCTATGAACTACTGACAACACAAAAAGCAAAGATTTTGTATTTATTAACAGAAAGTAATGAAAAAGCTGCAGAGCTTTCAGACCTCAAATAATGCAAAGACAACAAATTCATATTGATTTAGAAACAACAATACTAATGTTTTAACTCGGGAAGAGTTCAGAAAACGATATTTAGTGGAGAAACCAGGAGGTTTTCAAAGGGGTTCAGAGACGTGGGCTCTGTTTATATATTCATACATATTAATATGTTTAAAACATTATTTAGTACGTTCTTGAAGTTTTTACCATTTTGATCCGTTGTGGCTCTGGATCCACAGACTCCTGCTCTGCATTATTTAATTTTTACCTGTGAACTTCACATCGTATTATTTCTCTGCGATCTCTGAGAACAACTGGAGTGACTGACGAAGGTTTTCAGCGATAACATCACGTACTCACAGATCCATCGCCTCTCATTTTCAGAACAGGATTGCTCAGCTGGAGCTGGACCTGGAGGAGGAGCGTCAAAGTGGAGACCAGCTGATGGACAGGATAGACCGAGGAAGGGAGCAGGTACACACACACACACACACACACACACACCCTCAACACACTCTCATTATCAGGGCTCACCTGTCTCAGGGAGACGTTGTCCGTCTTCACTGAGACGTGTCACTGTTCCATCTCTGCCTGTAAATGATCTCCTGTTGCTTTGTCCTCCACTTCTAACATCATTATTTCAGCCACTAAGAAAACTTCACATGTCCCAAATATGTCCTCAGTGAGTCTGTGTCTCACCTGTCTGTTTCTCACCTGTCTGTGTTTTCATGTCCGCAACCCACAGTTCATAGTTTCTACTTTAGGTTCTGCAGGTTTTTTGCTCTGTAAGTTGATCTTTTATAATATTGGAGTCCGGCCAGCCAGCTCCGGTTTTCAAGGATCCGTCACATAAAGATCCTTCTTAATGCGCCGCCTGAGCCAGAATATTAAAGCTGCCAAACTTCTCAGGTTTTCAGGTTGCAGAGTTCACTTGGAAAAGTCTGAGTAACTTCAGTCTGAGAACAAGCAGGTTCTACACGCTTGTTGAGAAGCACTCCATTTCTCCTTCCTTTATGATAAAGCTGCTGATGGAGGCACTGTGGAGTTTGGTTTAGATGAAGTGAACACGCTTTCAGCATGTCTCTAGAGGAATTTGTACCTGGAGATTTTTATTATGTTACTTTTATTATCTTGTCACTGAAAAGTTTGAGATAGATAATCTGCAAAAAGATCGATGTCCTCCACCTCCTCCTTGAGCTACTATTGCTGTCTGAAGAAATGCACCGCTTCTGGTCATAAACAACCAGTCAGAGCAAGGAGGAGGGTCTTAGCGCTGCCAATTAACCTTATGTACTCACTGCTAAATGTGCTAATGGTGGAGAAACAACAGGAAAACTGTCCATCCATCAGTGGCTACGCCAGCTGCAGCGTAGCACAGAGCAGAGGAAGGAAGCTGGAGGGGAGATGAACAACGCCACCTGTATGCTGATCGACAGCGCTAAGTCCCGCCTCCTGGCTCTGATTGGTTGTTTCTAGTTAGCACTGGGAGAAGAAAGAGGAACTTGATTTTTTTACTGCCATGACATGCTGACAGTTTCAACTGATATGTAAAGAAATGTTTTTTATTAAAGTTACTGCAGCTTTAAGAAACAGTATTTTCATAAAAATATGAATGTTTTATTTGGGGTTTCTCACCTTGAATAACTGAAGTTATTCTCATGTCATTCTCCTCTCGGTGTGAATCTTAACACGGATTCAAAAGTTGTGACCAGGTCATAAATAAGAAACAGGCTAAAGTGGCAGAGCGGAGTCTTAAAACGTTGCTCTCCCTAAAGAGGAAAGGTCCTGGCACTGAGAAGAGAGTGGCACTGTGACAAAGTGCCACTGGTTCAGCACGAGGTTGAGGTCTGTAGTCAAGGCAACACCCGAGCTTTGTGCAGCCTGAGTGCTGCTGGTGTGTGTGGGTGTGTGTGTGTGTGTGTGTGCATGTGCTCTGATGTCTGGAGGGGGGTTGAGCAGGGGAGGGGGTGCAGCGCAGGCAGCAGGACGAACACCTGCGTCTCTCCTGGCACCAGGTGCTCCTCTCCTGTCTAAATGAGAGTAATCTCCTCTCTCCTCTCCTGCCGTCTCTCACAAAGCAGATTAGTTTCGCTGCATGTTCCAGTCTGCTGATTCAGCTCCCTCTAGCACCGCGCTGGCTGCACCAGTTATGGGGCCCATCGTTCATCAGAGCAGCCCGCTGTCACCCGCTAATTGGCATAAAATATCACCGATTCTCCACAGAAACAGCCATCACTGCCGTATTGATCACTTTTCATGCCACTGAGCAGTCAGGCTCTCTCACCTCTCTGGGCTGATCTACTTAAAACTGATGAGTGTTATAGATATAGATTAATAGTTGAGTCCTCCTCTGGTATATTTAAACCTCATTGCATTCACATCTGCGATGTTTATGCTATTGCACTCGGTAAGTTTTATGCGTTTGAATTCGATGGCATTAAAATTTGATGTCACTTTTAAACACTTTCAAAGACATTTTACAATGAAATCGATCATTCCCATTTTGTTTTGGATTTATTGTCCACTTATCTATGATTAAAGAGCATGTCTTGATTTATAATTTGACAAATTAAATGTTATTTAACCTTTAAATCAATACAAAAAATGTTTGTTTTTTTTTAGGAATTTTTTCCTCATAAATGAATCTTGAAAAAAATATTAAGTGGATTAATTAATCAAATTTTTTTTAGGATTTGTTCTCAGCAGAGTAAAAACAACAATTTGGTTTAAAATAAATCATTTGAGAGACAAAAATTTAAAACCTTTCATTTTAACTTGAAGATTTTAAATAACTCAGTTTGAGTTTTTAAAGATGCTTTGAGAGAACGCACAGATAAATGGGCCAACACCTTGCATCAGGTTTTCAAACTGGACCTGTTGTTGTTGTTGTTGTTGTGGTTCAGCCTCAAAGCAAAGCACTGAAACTCTGCCAAACAGAAATAATAATAATAATATTCTTCAATGAACCTGCAATTTGTGCCAAATTATTTTTAAAACACTTTGATATAATCTTAATCAGGCACAAGATCGAACCTTTACCGTTCTGTTTTTAGGGTTTAAAGAGCAGACTTGGTAAAATATGATTAAAAAGGCCATAAAAATCTTTAATTTTGAGTCTTTTTTTTTATAACATGTGTTGCATTAGCATCTGTGTCGTTCTGCATTTTGTAAAACGAAGCCACTCTTAATTCCAACCTTGCTCCTCTGAGAGCTGGCACAGTAATCGAAACGAGTGTTGGAATGCAGTCGAGGAGGAAAATCCAGCTCTCCAGTTAGGCAGAGCGTTTGTGGCGTTCGCACCTCCATTGTTCAGCGCTTTGACTCGGCGGCTGCCACGGCGGTTTCTGCTGTGGGCGAGACGCAGACGGAGCGTGGGGATAATTGTTGTGGGACTGCAGTGATGACAGTGTCTGGACTCGGCTTGACAGGTGGAGCAGATGAGGAATGAACTCCTGCAGGAGAGGTCTAGCAGACAGGACCTGGAGTGTGACAAGTTGGCTCTGGAGAGACAGGTACACTCTCCTGGCTAGACAACAACACAGCAACAATCACCTCATTCATTTTCTCATCACATTCATGTTGATGTGTCCATCGTCGTCATCGCTGTTGGTTCAGCGTGTGTGGAGAGTCTGACGGTGGGTTTGGGGAGCTGCTCACTGGTTTTGTGTCGTTTCCAGAATAAAGATCTGAAGTCCAGAGTGGCTCATCTCGAAGGCTCTCACCAGTCCAACAAGGGCAGCCTGGTGAACGAGCTGGAGGCTCGAGTACAAGAGCTGGAGGAGAAGCTGGAGGAAGAGGAGCGGTGAGGAAAATCAGCCAAGAATGTCTTTCAGCTACGTCTTTAATGACACCATAACCAGCTATTACCAGACTGATGTAATGAGTGCAATAAAGACGAGGCGTTTACTTCATATTTAATACAGGATGATGGTTGCTTTATAACAAACCTGTTTGGAGTTGAAGCATAATCGATAGGCCTGCCACAATAAATCAATTAATCAATTAATCGCATGATAAATTTTAAAAAATACAAAATGTTTATTTGCTTAATTTATCGTTTTTCTCTTTTACCAAAAACTGAATGATAAAAGTCTTCAGCAAAAGAAAGAAAGAAAGAAATCATCTTTCTTGTTTTGAAAGATAATTTTGTTTACAGAGACGTTATATTATACATATATATATATATATATATATATATATATATATATATATATATATATATATATATATATATATATATATATATGGTAATAATATATAACGTCTCTGTAATATAAATATAAAGAAACGACAGAAATAAAATATATGTTATATATTTTATTTCTGTCGTTTATTTATCTTGAATATTTAAAATGTCTTTCAGTTCCAGTGTTGAAATGTTCATTAGCATTTAAAGTTTATTAATCTTTGAGAACGTGTTCTTGCATTTTCACCCATTATTACTATTATATTTCTTGGAAATGCTCTCAAAACAACAATATTTTTGTTTTCTGGGCCAATTTCTCGTCCAAAAACAGACATGACTAATAACCGATTAAGAATTTAACGATGGCACTTGTTTCAATTGTTGATTCTATGTTGCATGACTTTGTGTTTTTATGATGTGAAGCACTTTGAAATGCCTTGTTGCTGAAATGTGCTATGCAAATTGATTGATTGATTGATTGATTGATTGATTGATTGATTGGTTATAGGGAGAAGTCCAACCTGTCGCTGGCCAACCGCAGGCTGGAGAGAAGAGTGAAAGAGATGATGATGCAAATCGAAGAGGAACATCACACGATGCAAGACCAGAAGGACCAAGTATGTAGCACACATCCTCACTCAGTAATATTGTTATAACTAATTAATATTTTAGTAGTAGATTCATTCAGGGGTGTTCAAAGTGTGGTCTGGGGGCCATTTGTGGCCTTTGGAGTAGTTTTGTGTGGCCACTGGACACAACTTGGGAATGGTTTCAGCCGTACTCCAGCAAGACTTTTTTCTTTGTGAGATTTCCAATAATGAATTTATATCTGATTTAATAAATTTAAGGTACATTTTAATGTGAGTCAGTACGGCCACAGATCTCTTAATCACATCTGGTAAAACAAAGTTAACCTTT
Source organism: Gambusia affinis (assembly GCF_019740435.1). Classification (NCBI taxonomy): domain Eukaryota; kingdom Metazoa; phylum Chordata; class Actinopteri; order Cyprinodontiformes; family Poeciliidae; genus Gambusia; species Gambusia affinis. The sequence continues at coordinate 15,407,855 of NC_057869.1, forward strand.
TTCAAAGAGGTTCTCATTTTGGCTGCTGGAAGCTAAAATTAACATTTTGAGACCAATTTTCAGAGATTTTTATTTAAAATAAGTAGCAGGTAAAAAAATAATTTAGCCTAAATTTACATTTACACATTTGTGCTAACTCTCACCCATATTTCTATATCTTGTGAAAATGACCTCCTCATATTTGATTTCTAATTGTATTAAATTTTGACTTTGTTTTAGCTCCTCATTTAACTTGTTCCATAATTTTACACCATGAACTGAAATGTAAAAGCTCTTTCTTGTTGTTCACAAACTACGAATCCTTAAGTTTGACTAACTCTTAAAGTTTTATCCCTTCTCCTTCAGAGAACATGCTCTGTATGAGCTCCTTTTAATTTTAATTTCCACCACATCATCAAATTTAAGAAGTCTAGATTTTAAGAATTTGTTGTTTTGTGGCTTGAAAGAAGCAAGTCCCTAAACTTTTTCAGTTTAATGTTTTAATCTTTAAAGTTTCTCTTCCTTCACATCTGACTGTAAGATAAGAAACAACTGAATTGTACTAATAATTGCTTTCATTGCCTTTATTTTCCCCACCTTATTTTTATTCTCTTTTGTTTAGTTTTTTGTTTATTCTTACCTCCTTCAATCCCTCTCTCCCCATAAGATCCATATTTAAGTTTTACTCTTAAATAATGACGCTGAGGTCAGATCTTTGTCTGCTGAACTTCCTGCCACCCTTTTAAGCTCAGGATGTGATTTTTATTTTTATTTTTAATTATTTTTTTTCCCTCTTGCAGCTGAATCTGCGCCTGAAGGCTTTGAAGCGGCAGATGGATGAGGCGGAGGAGACGATCGACCGGCTGGAGCACAACAAGAAGAAGCTGCACAGAGAGCTGGACGAGCAACAGGAAGCCAACGAGCAACTCAACGGTCAACTCAAAGCTCTGCGCAGCGAGATGAGGTGAAGCGACACGGACACTCACTGTTTTTATTTGGATTTTACATGTGAAGAAGTGTTGACGTTGAAGGGAAACGATGTGCAGCAGGTATAATGGCAAACAGAAATGTTTAAGCCTCGCCGCAGTTTGTCAACTCTATTTATATCAGGACTTTGACTGGGCCATTTCTTCAATCCAAACTGTTCCACCTGTTTCTGGTTTTTGTTCTGCTGGAAAGTGAACATCCAACCCAGTGTCGAGTCTTCTTCAGTAACTAATCATCTGAAAAGCTTTCTGTTCAAAAAAGAAAAAACATCCCACAGGATGATGCCGCCGCCACCATGTTTCACTGAGTGGATGGTGTATTCAGAAGGATGTGTAGTGTTAGTTTTTCTCCACATGTAGCCTTTCTGCATGTTGATGAAAGGGCTCTGCGATTATGTGTGATTAATTGATTATTGATATATTTATCAACTAATTCAGTAAGCGATTAATTGTTAACTGGACCGTATAGACTGAAAAGTGACCACTTTCTGATCGAACAACATATGCAGAAAAAAAAAAATCTTTGTAACGTTTTATTTGCAGGATGTTCATAAGACTGATTATATGTTATAAACATGAAGGAGTATTTATGAAAGCTTATATCTGTTTGGTAAATAATGACACTTTTAATGCAAAGTTGCATTAAGAGTCAACTCTGCATTAAAAGAGTCGTTATTTTCTAATTTATAAAAAATTCTTACATGTAAAAGTGTCAGAATAATCAATGGATTTAATTGATAACTAAAATAATCATTAGTTGCAGCCCTCTGTAATTGCTCATTCTTTTTACAAAAGAAGAAAAAGAATTCCTTATAGTTTTCTTTCAACAATTTAACACTTTTTCTGTTGCCCTCTTCACCAATTTCACAGAACAGCTGGATTTACACCGAGGTAAAGTTACACGCAAGTACACTCTGAAGACAGGACGTATCCAGCTGTATTTAGTGGCGTCAGAGTAAAGACGATGATCGTGTTTTTGTTTTAATTGAAAACCATTTTTGCCTCTTGACCATCAGATAAAATCCCATGTTGATGTTTCAAAAAAAGGTCAAGGAGTAACTTTCTTTTACCCAATGCAGACGCAAGAACACGTCGCTCAACAACTTGGACGACGACGACGACGACGACGTCAGCACCGACGGAGAGATGTACTTCAGCTCGTCGGGGTACAAGCGCTCCTCCAGTCAGGAAAACATCTTGTCATCCTTCGGCGTATGAGCGGAAATGCTTTTTAAATGTGCCACTAATGAACCAAACAGCAGGATGTTCGTTTTCTGTCATGTGCTACTGTTGATGTCACCCTGAATTATCCGTGTAAATGCTGGGACTTTTTGTTTTGACCTGCCTGCCAGCAGCGGTCGCAGCCTCCAGGACGCCATCTTGATGTCTGTAAACTCACTCAGTATTATTCGAGCAGCTCTCTGAAGGACGACACTTAAAAGGTTTAATTTGAAGAAATGAATCGTGTAAATAATTGACATTCCCTACTGGATGTTTCTTTGCTCATTGTTGATCATCTCACCAGTGGTAAACTTGAAAACCAGCTTCTGTAACCCAAACAACCAGTACTGCCTTTATCAGCAACCTTTTATATTCTCTTTTCTACCACCAGGGTATATGAAATATACAAACGTTTTCTTTTTGTAATGAATATAAATCTAATATGAAGTGAATTTTGCCAGGACGCATCTTTAATTTATTCATTCTTGGCTTTTTGAGGGTTGGTTTTAGGGAAATGAGGGACTTTGTAACGCATCTTTTTTTACAATGTATCTTTTTATGACCAATTTTGTAACACAATTGCTTTCATTTATATGTTATTAACAATTTCTGTGTTATTATTTAATCAGCTTTTGTATAATAATCACAGTATTGTTTATAAGCCTTCTGGAAAAGGTAGTTTTTATACTAAATGAGATATTAGTTACATCTGTACAAACCTATCTTCGATTTAATTTCCACTTCCTGTCTGATTTTGGCGCCGAGCAGTGAGACTTTTTGAAATTCTCCTTTTTACCTGGATGAGTGACTTTCTTCAGATGTGATGAACTGACAATCAAATGTTTTTCTACACTGTGATGATTTGCACTCCGTTTGCAGAAAATGCTGATTTCTGACGCCTGTGGAGGGAAGCAGATTCCTGCAGCTACCTCTCTGTACGCAACTGTGTGTTCATAAGTCCTGCTGCGACAAAATAAAGTTACTTTCTGCTACTTTATTTTGCTTTTTTGTTGTAGGAATACTGTCTGAGTAGGAGTAAACGATAACATGATGAGTACGAGCAAAACGCAAAAGAGCAATCAGACATTTTGACTCAAATGGATGTGAACTAAAAAATAAATATTCCTTTGGAGTAAACACGGAAGTCCCACTTTGATGCTTCAGAACCAAAAATAAAATCTGTGAATTACTGTCCTTCAGGTTTTAAGCTCCATCACTTTACCTTTTGTGATGTCATCAACCAAAATGCACACAAAGCAGAACCGTTTTTTTTTTTTAAGTTTTCTATTCTTTAAAGTTCTGTCCTGAAAATCTACACTTTAATTTATTAAAGTGTAGATTTTCATTGTCAGCGTTTTCATTGTGAGCATATGTTTATTTAAAAACCAAAACAAACCACAAATAATTCTTCAAAGTCAAATGATACATTTAAATCTCTTTCAAAACAAATCTTTATGAAGCTAATTTAATTAGCTTGTTGAAAACATGTTTATGATCTCTGTAAATAAATAACTCAATTAGATTGACACTGAGCATTTTAATCATAACTCCAGCAGTCAGAGTAAATCTGTGGCGTCAAACTCTGTTTTATTTTGGGCCACATCAATAATCTGAATGTTTTTAAAGGGCCGGTTGTGCCAGAATACATGGTCAAAACCAATTAAACTGTAAAAATATCAATAAATAGCTGTTCCTCCAGGACTTTGTGATTATTTTAGTGTTTTTTGCAAACAAAATCACAGCTTTTGTGATCATTTTGAAATATTTGCAAGGAATTGTTGTGATATTTGCGCTAATGTAAGATGGTAAATGTAACTTTATGACTAGCTGTATTGATCACAGATGATAACTTGACATCAAGTAAAGCTGAGGCAGAAGTCACTTGAACTCAATGTTGATTTTGTGTGAATTTTGCAGATTTGTGAAAAACTGGAGGAATTTATTGATGTAATTTTGGAGTCTAGAGGGCCAAATAAAAAGCTACGGCGGAGCAGATTTGGCCCCCGGGCCTTGAGTTTGACGCATGTGGAGTAAAAAACATTAATGCAAAAACAAAGGTAATGTTGATGTCAATAAACTGATTTATCTGAAAGATGATTCGACCTAATTCTCCACATTTGTGGCAGGAAGCGCTTCCCTTATGTTCCTGGAATAGCTGCTTCTTGTCAGGTCACGACCTTCGTTTGCTGCCTTTCTGAGGGGAACAAACAGTCCGACCTGTCCGGTGCCGCGGCCTTATCTCTGCCTCCCCCGCGTCAAGCCGAGCAGTGAACGAATGAGGCCGCAGGATTAAGAGGCAAGAGTTGCGCAAGCCTGAAAAAGGGGATCATTCTTGGGATTCCTTCATGTGCCTGAGTGACTTCAGCCAAAGGGACACAAAGCGGGACACAGATGTCACCGAGAGGGGAGACTGTGGCTAATTTATGACGTGAGGTCGGAGATTTAAGGAGAGACTTGGCCGATTCTTATAGAAATCAGCGCTAGGACTTTCTTTACTTCGTAGGAATTCAGGTTTTTCCGAGTTTAACGGAGATTTATGAAAATTCATAGTGCAACACTGCCCCCTAGCGGAGGATCAAGCATAGGCACCTACACGTCTTTAATTTAATTCATTAAATTAATAAATAAATGATAACGTGTATCGAAGAAAAGTATTTACATTTTTCTGTGTAAATTGGTGCAAAAGAAAAATATTTCTTACAAAATCTTCCTGTACTTCAGGTATGAGTTCTTAAAACAGGCTCTGCAAAGTCGGCTGTTTATTTTATTTTATTTTATTTTATTTTTACTTATCTCCTTGTCCTCTATTTACCTGACTCTTTAAATCTGCTCCCACAATAATTAAACGTTACCGCAAGTTATAATTGCGAACTCATCGAGTACAGTTAAAAGTAGCTGAGAAAGATTTTTTTTCTTTGTTTTGTCTGAGACACATAGTTAGGAGTCTGACCTGTCTGTGAACAAGACCCAGAGTGTTTTTTGTTTTTGTCTGACGCATCCGTGATGTTCTGGCTCGGGATCAGATCTCAAACATCCGGTGAACGCCTCGGCTCCTGAAAGCATCAGTGCAGCAGGACGAACCTGCTCCGAGCTCAACACCAACCTGCTGACGCACCGTGAACTAGATTTGATTTTCCAGGGACACGCAAAGGTTTGCAGCTGCTCTGGTGTCAGTGAAATATACTCTTTATTTATTTGTTTATTTATTTACATGATAAAATTAACTTGTCACTTGTTGATAAACAAAAGTTTTGAATGAAAAGGAGTAGTTGAAAGAAAGAAATATAAAATGCAATTGAGCATCAATCAATCATCCATATTAATACATATTTACACACAAAACAGATAAACATATTTAAATAATAAAAAAAATATTACCTTTGTAATGATACTTCACTCTGAGTCAATATAATTAATCATACATTGACAAAATACCACATTAATGACACCATGAAAACTGATGTCAATGTTTATGCCAATAACACTAATTTACTGAAAAGTTGAGCTTTATATAATTTATAATTATTATAGAGAGAAGTCGCCTCTCTCCATGTTAATTATTGCAGATGCACCTTTGTTTAGATTAATAAAATCCAGGTGTAAAAAAAACTGAATAATTTAATCTTTAAATGTTTCTAATTTAGCAGAGGCTAAATTAGCTTAAAACATCTGAAATGATGCAGGAAGAAGCTATAAAATAAGAAATGCTTATTTCAGCTCTGAACCTCGATGTCAGAAATTAAGGCTCAGGTAAACAAATTGATGAGTGGATTAATCCAGATTAGCAGTGGTGTGAGATAAGAGAAGGATAAGAGCATTGATCTTATCTTGTCAGGTAGATGACGGATTAGATGCTTAATCAGTCTGTTATCGATTTATGGAGTTGTTATCTTGACCTTTAGGTTGGCACTGAGCTTTTCCATTAAAAAAAAGAACAATCAATCATTTTGTTTGTACATTAATAGCTTATATTTATTGATACAAGAAATAAAAGCATCACTGTGTGAATAACTTTGGCATATTTTCCCGCCTGCTTTGCCAACATTTTGACTTTTTTTCTCTTATTTTGCTACATTCATTAAGAAGTTAAATGATAAACCAACTAACTGTGTCTAACTGTAAAGTGGACGTTCAATTGTGCATGATCTTTAAAATAGATATGAATAATAATATCACAACACAGAAAAGGTCAAAAGAATATGAATACTATTAAGCCCCGGCATGTTGTTAGCATTGATGTTTTCTTCTATTCTTAGCATTTTTATTTAAAAGTACTAGAATAAAACACTTTTCCTAACATCCTGACTTCTGAAAGCTTCCAAAAGGCGCAACCTTGATGAAATGGAAACCATGTAACACGTTTGGTCGCCCAGCGCTGACTGAACTTTGATGTGGGACACAAAGAAACACAAACTGCCAGTTTGAGTTTTAACTTCTCAGAAATACAACATTCTGCAGTTATTTCTCATTTAATCTTTTTTCTTTTGCATGTGTAACAAATTTATTTGGGGGAGTTTGTTTTTTTTGCAGCTGTGCTGAACAGGCAAACTATTGTTTCCAGTTTCAACAACCAAATCCACCCCAAACAAACAGACCCTCGCAGGAGGCCGGATCAAACGGCGTCTCTGTGACCTGCAGGCGCCGGCCAACAACAAACTCAGCTCACGGCACCTGAGCCGCACGTATCGACTGGATTTATCTCTTTTGTGTTATGTTTAAACTGTAAAAAGCCTTGCACACAGTAAAAACTGCTGGGTTGAAAATAACCCGATTCGTAACCCAGTACTGGGTCAAATATGGGCCGACCCAACGCTGGGGTGTTTTAACTCAACTGGGTTGGGTCGATGGTTTGACCCAACACATGGCAACTAACCTCTTTTCAGTGAGAGGAGTAACAAGGAGGGGCTACATGGTGGCGCAGTTGGTAGAGCTGTTGCCTTGCAGCAAGAAGGTCCTGGGTTCGATTCCCGGCCCGGGGTCTTTCTGCATGGAGTTTGCATGTTCTCCCTGTGCATGCGTGGGTTCTCTCCGGGTTCTCCTGCTTCCTCCCACAGTCCAAAAACATGACTGTCAGGTTAATTGGTCTCTCTAAATTCTCCCTAGGTGTGAGTGTGTGTGTGAATGGTTGTGTGTCTTGCATGTCTCTGTGTTGCCCTGCGACAGGCTGGCGATCTGTCCAGGGTGAACCCGCCTCTCGCCCGGAACATAGCTGGAGATTGGAACCAGCAACCCTCCTGACCCCATTAGGGACAAAGGGTGAACAGAAAATGGATGGATGGATGAGTAACAAGGATATTCTCACTGACTTAGAGCTGATGAGTGTATTTAATTATTTTTTCTTTTCTTCAGAAATAACTAGAAATGGTTTTGTTGTTGTCGTTAGAAAACTATTCCTAAACAAAATTAAGAAAAATGAAGACATTTTCCCTAAATTTCTAAATATTTTGAGTTAATGTGACAAAAAGAGTATTAAACTAACATAGTCTTCAAGAAAAGGATTATCTTATGAAAATGTTGGTGGTAGTGTGACAGTCTGAAAGCTTGGCATCAGTGACGGGACCACGAACTCTCCAGAAGATAATCCCAGAGTAGTGAATGGACACAAAACATTTGGGATTATACTTGCACCAACACTTGGGATTAATCCCAGAAACTGATGTCCAGCAGGCCAGGGTGAAACTTAAAGAATCCCTGATGCTTTTCTTGAACTTGAAGCATTTCTCAATAAAAGCAATTTGAATGTTTGAAGATCTATTAACATTGATGCTGCAAAGTTTGTGCAGAAGAAAACTTCTGTTTGCTGCCAAACATTTGGTCCCAACGATTCAACGGACTGGGAAAGCTCTCCAAAGCACCAGCAGAGCACTCAGTCTTTTTCTAAACCCAGAGGAGCTGCTCCTTCTGGTTCTCTATATGTGAACAGGATTTTAATGTTTGACTCGTGACTCATTTATCTCCCTACCAACTTGATCAACCTGTAAATTACCAGAGACTAAGAATAAACAAAGGTTTCCTGTTTCCCAGCAGCAACAGGGACAGCTCTTAAATTACTCAGGTGACGATCGCTCAAGACAAAAAGGGAAGCTAAAACAAGACTTTTAAGAGAGCTCAAAATGTGTCACGTTCTTCTAAAACGTAGACGTGCTGCTGTGGAGTTTAAAAACAAAACTTTCTCTCTTTGAGTCAGTAAGGTATGAAGCTGTGTGAGGTAAATATGCGAGGCATTTCAGAAAACCTCAACACGTTTCTCTGCTTTTTGGCTCCTGCAGAGGTGGAGTTTAAGGGCGTAGCAGCGTAAACGCTCCAGGCCTCCGCTGACGTCACAAACAGTGAGAGTGTCAACATGACGAGAAGTGAAAATAGTAGAAAACAAAAGGGCCCACATGGACCTGGACCGAGTTTGGACTGAATGCAGATGTAAAAAAAAAAATTTGTTTGATGTCTGGTTACTGATTAACCAGCCGTTGTACGGATTTTCTTCTCTCTCACTTTTACTGTTTTTTGCTGGCAGCTTTGACATTCAACTGATCAAGTTTTTGTTGGGCAACCTGAGTCTCTTATCTGTTTCTCTGAAAATGGAGTGACTGCAGTCGTTCACAGGATGATCATCCTTCCGCTCTGCTACGATAACAGCATGTGAAGCGATGTAAACACCCGGTGATCTGCCTGTTGGTGGTAGGGGCCCAGGTAGAGTTAGCATTAAAAAATAATGGCTGGGATCCGTTTCATCAATATCCATTGTCAGACGTTTCAATTATTTATTGCCGGTGGACCTCCTGAACCAGCTTTGTCCGTGATGGAAACTCATTTCTGAAGCTTTGACTCAAGATTTCAAGTCATTTCAAGTCCAAATAGCTGCACTGGGAAAATATTTAATCACAAATTAAAGTTTAAAAAGGAGATGCATTAAAATGATTAAAGGGATTAAAAGTATTCACTTTCAAGATGGATATTGATTCATTAGATTTTCGTTCTTGATGTATTTATGTGTAAACGATGCGCTTAAAAGCTTGATAACAGTGAAGGTCACACTTTCATCAAACAAGTCATTAATCAGCATCTATTCATTCAAGACAAATGAAGTGTTGAACGTGTAAGAAATTGAAAAAATGAACTGAACTAGTAAGGCAGAGTAGAATTTTAAAAAATACTCTAGAGGATATATTAACTTTAAATTTGCAGGTTTTATTTCATTTACTGTTAGGGACGTCCAGTTTATTGATTAGTGAAATAAAGAAAATGTTTGCTCAGCAGGAAACTCAACGACTCCATGCAGTCAGCGGGGCTTCCTCTGAGGCAGTTAAATTATTCATATCTACTGGTAGAATTAGGATACAATTATTTATATTTAATCAAGGACCCTAATTCTCACACCACACTTTTTTCTTTCCAGTTCCAAATACAGAGTGACCCGAATCATGTTTTTAATGCTCTAAACTGACAACATTTTTGCTATTTTAAAAAAAAATAAACATCTGTCAAATACTTCATCTAATTGGACAAATCTATACAATCTCAAAGTCTCTACACATCTCTTTCCAGCCCCCCCAAAATCAGACTACTTCAGTTGTTTAATGAAACTACTAAGTTGGTAAAACAAGCAAACAAATAACAACAACGAATATTACAGTATAAGTTTTATTAAAAATAACACAATTTTGGCCCTCAAGTCCTTTTGAATGGGATTTTTGACTCACTTAAAAAGTTTGGACACCCCTGCTCAACAGAATCTGTTGCTCAACAGATTCGTAAATATTACTTCTAGTCAGAAGAAATATGTTGGTAAAATTAGATGACTACTGAATATTTTGGGATTCAACCTTTCGCTGTTGGCCTGTTAGCCACAGTTTTTACTCCACGCTGTTGTTTTTTAGGTGGTGAAACTTTAAACTGCCGCGCAAGTAGCTACTCAACAGGTGGGTGCTAGCTAACCAAAGAAGGAGTGAGTTGCTAGGTAACCAAAGAACGAGCGAGTTGCTAGGTAACCAAAGAACGAGTGAGTTGCTAGATGAGCACAACTGGAATAAATTGAAAATATGTTGATACTTTTTGTTCTAGAACTTGTGCGACTCAGAATAAGTTTTCTAATATTTCTTATGAAAGGCTCCACCGCCACTTCAGCCCCTCCTGCTGGCCACTAGTGTCCGACAAGCGCCGCTCCACCTGCCCCAGCCCCGGGGAGGAGGACCCGCCCTGTGAAAGTCCAGCTCTCGGGGCAGGAGGAGCGCAGCAGAGGGAGGCAGGTGAAATCTGGCCCGACAGGTCTGATGGGAACACAGACACGCTGCCAGACAGAGGCAGGGGAGGTGACTGACTTGCAGTCACAGCAGCAGACGCAGGGTGGATCTGGCGTAGAGGTAGCGGACCTTTGAACCTCGGGGCCCTCTGGACTCCCAGCAGCAGGCCTGACTGAGTGGAATTTCCCTCCTCTTCGCTGCCTGGAGCCGGGGGCAGATGGTCGCACTGAAAGCCTGAGCGGAACCCAGGAAGGAGAGTGAGAGGAAGGGTGGGAGAGACGGGGGGCTGGAGAGAGGGAGACGAAGACAGGCGAGTCGGACCGGAGAGTAGAGGAGACATGCTTCACTACGGTTCCAGACCAAGGGTTACCACCACCACCACCACCACAGAGGACTCTGCAACTCCTTCCAGCGAGGTAAGAAAGATGAAACTCTCCCTCAGTTCTTCAGTTTTCTGCGCTTTTCCCCTTCCTCCTGTTTGAGTCTCTCTCAGCTGACATCTACAGCCCCCTGACTCTCAGGGTTGGTGGGTTATGGTTTGCTGCTGGATGTGATCAGTTTCACAAGCATGTAATGGGAGCCCAGTGGGCAGGAGGCAGGGATGTCATGTTTATCTCAACGCCTCTTGGATAAAATAAGCCAGTTTTTAATTTCTACACTGCAAAAACACTCATTCCTACTCTGTTGTTTTGGTCTAGTATACAGTACAAATAGCTCAGTACACTTGAAATAAGACAAAGTAAAGTTTGGCGCTAGTTGTAAGTCAGTGGTTCCTTAATATTAATGAACAAATATTTAGCTATTCCACTTGCAGATTGTTTCACTTAAAACATGAGAAAAATGTCTTATTATAAGTGAAATATTTTCATACTTTCTGATCAATATTAAGGCGTTGTTGGCTTAAAACAAGCTCCCATATCTTGCTGAAACATTACTAATGAGTTAGTTTTGTCTTGTTTCAAGTGTACTACATTTGCAGTAAAATACTTGGTGAGAGTTTATGTTTTTGCAGTAAATGCTGCATGCTGCCTGTCTTTTTTTTATCATTACAAAAATAACCAGGATTAACTGCTAAACTTTTAGCTTGGAAATTAACCATTACAGAGCATTTACTGTGCTGCATGTGATATGACAGATGTTGCTTTTTCACAATTTCACATCATTTACATAAACTTTGTTTGCTGTCCATTCTCTATAAATAAACTGTGGAGATGTTGGTGACTCTGGATTGTTTCAAGCTAACATTTTCTCACTGCAGTGTGTTTCTGAATGTCTTTTCTTTCCAGAGGAGGGTCCTCAGGTTGACTCTGCTTGCAGGAAATGGTGGAAAGAAGGAGGAAAAAACTGCAGACACAGTAAGTCTGAAGTTTCTCACAGTGACATTCCACAATAAGGCGCACCGGTCCGATTCAGGCAGCTTAAGCTTTATTAAATCAAGTTAAGTTAAACCTTTAATTCAAGGAAACTAAATTACTGTAACTGGGAAGCCCCTTCAATCTTCTCATATTTTGATTCCTTAGCTCCAAGATGAAGAGTCTGAGATTTATGCCTTTTATCATCAGGTCCAGTTATGCAATCATGACCGAAGGGCGTGTGGATTTAATAATACACAAACATCTGCTTCACATTTGCTTCAAAGATAACGTCAGAGCGTTCTGCTAGTTCGACCGATCCAGGAGAAAATACTCAGAAACACACACCAGCCGAGCGGAGACACACGTTCCGCTAAGAAAAGCCCATAAAATTATTAGCTTGCTGAAAGGCAGCAGACATTTTTAAAGGTGACAGTGTGAATTGTGGTTGCTGCAGGCTGCGTGGGTGTATGCTGTAGGTGGCTCTTACACAGGCTTTGTTTGTGTTGTGGATCTGGTCCTAAGTGCGACAGTGAGAGCGTGAGAACGGAGAACTTTCCTCTGCTTGCTTTTTGCCTCTCAAGAGGTTTGCTTTCGCCGTGCAGCAGCCTGACTGCATTACAGTGGCATGCTTTGAGTGGAGTGAACCTTGGCCAGAGAGCAGAGCGGTCATCTCGCTGCCACACCTCCACACTGATATGTCGGCGTAATCTCTGAACGTGCTTTGGTTTGGGAGGGTGGGACCGTGACGGTTCACAAAGGAAGGTGTTTATTTCTGTTGGGGAGCGATCATTTCCAACCTTTTAATCAGTCTTAAAACAATAAAACAGTGCCCTTAAGCAACAGAGAATTTTACATTTCCGTAAAAAGGCTTATTAATAAATATGTAAAATGCCTCAGTCATGTAAAACTAATTACCTCTATCTATTTTTAAACCAACCAGAACTTGTTTTCTGATGTTTTGCTGTGTTTTGTTGCTCAACATAAACAGGAAAGGCAGCAGGGCAGAACCTGCAGAACTGTTTACGTAAAATATTTACTGCAGTACAATGTGAAGAAAGTTAATTTGTTACCAAATGTCCATAAATAAATAAAAAAAAACACTTTAAAGTAACTCTGATAAAGTGAAGCTTTTATGGCTCCGGTTCTGGTAGGTGTAAAGTTTCCTTGGCAGCAAAGCCAAATCTAACAGCATGACTGCAGTGAGTATTTCACATATGAGATAATTTGTACCTTTAATGCAACCTTTATTGTGCACATAAATGTAATTTTTATATATTTATTGAGCTGTGGTCAACTGGTGGCAGTTCTTGCTCCTCCTTTTCCAAGAAAACCGTGTATATATATATGCACTATACCGCAAACATATTGAGTCACCAGCTTCACTTCTTTAAGGAAGCCTTCATGCAAGCTTTAATAGTTTGCGTGGAAATGTTTGACCATTTTACCAGAAAGCAAAGATCATTTCTTATTTTTGAGGTCAGACACTGATGTTGGATCAGAAAGCCTGGATCATAATCTCTGCCCTAAATGATTTTAAAAATTGGGACTCTTTTCAGTTTTATTAAAGTATTATGGACCTTGCTTTGTGTGCTGGTCATGTTGCAAAAAGAGTGGAAAAAAACTGTTGAAATATTAGGAATTTGTTTAACTGGAACTAAGATTCAGAAGGAGAGCTCCACATTATGACTCCATCTGCAGCCAGCTAAACATAAATGCAGTCAGAAAAGAGTTGCTCTTCTTCTGGCAGCTGCATCATCCAGACCTGTCAGTTTGATCAACAGACAGAAATATGATTTGTTCCTCCAGAGAAGGCTGTAGTCCAGTGGTGACATCATTTACAACACTTGGTGACGTTAGGCTTGAGTGCAGCTGCTCAGCCCTGGAAACTCAATGAAGCTCTGCAGACACTCTTCATGATCCAAACCAAGGAAGAGCTAAAAACTGGAGGACTGACTCTGTGCTCTATGGAAGATTTTGTTGCAGCTTAGATGCGTGACCTTATACAGCTGTAATGCTTACAACACCTGAAGCCATCTCGAACAGATTCGAGATGCAGTGCCTGTATAATATTATGGGGTTCATTAGATGAAAGAAGAGATTTTAACTTTTGAGAAAAGTGAGAATCTCATTATTTTGTTCTTCGTTTTTCTCAAATATTACCAAATCTCCAAATGTGTTTTAAAGAGTCTCTGTCTAATGAAGGAGTTGAAGTTGAGATGTTCAATTAATGGCAATTTAAATCCAAATAAATAGTAAAATATCATCTTAGAGGCCAACTATAGAGTAAAATACAACCTTCAAACGCTCAGACTCGCCCTACATTAGAAAACTCATTCGAGGTACAACTGACAAAAAACTTTTTTCAGTTTTCTAGTTTTCACTTTAGCTGTTCCCACACACGAGAGTGTAAAAAAAAAAAACTACTACTAGGTCAAACTTATTGGCTAAACTCCACATGGAGAGGTGCATTTAGGCTGCAGATTTGAGTCATATCTCAGCCTGGTCGTTTCTGAGAAAATTTTTGAGGTGATCGTTTTTTAGGCATAGAGCTGATTTTCTAAATTACCATATTTTTCGGACTATAAGCCGCTACTTTCCCCCCCCACGCTTAGAACTATGCGGCTTATAACTCGCTGCGGCTTTTCTGTGGATTTTTCTTCAACCACCAGGGGGCTCTTTAGCAGGAAGTGAATCATTGGAAGTCAAAATTGGAAAGCAAAGAAGAAAGCGTTAATTTTCATTTACAACAAGCTAGCAGCAGGCACGACGGGTAAATTTCTCCAAACTCATATGATGCAGCTTTTAAGCTGAGGGCTATCGATCTGGTAGTACAGGAGGGAAATAAAACCGCTGCACGTAAACTCGGCGTGAACAAATCATGGTTCGGCTTTGGAGACGGAGGGCTGCGTCCTTAATAAATCCAACAGGTTTATTAGGACTTGTGGAAAACCGAGATATCAGCCCGGTGCCGCGTATACAAGTACGTTTGCAGTTTTTATTTATTTATTTATTTTATTTTATTTTATTTTTTAAATTGTAGCTACGGCTTAAAGTATAGTGCGCTCCGTAGTCCGGAAAATACGGTATAAAGAGAAAACGGTGATAAAATGCATGAATGAATGTTGCTACCAGGATGTAGCTTGTGTCGTAGTGAATCTCTACAGCCTAAATGTTTTACCTCACTTATTTGTCCAACTATCCAAATAATAACTGGGATGAGAGGGTATAAATGCACATTTATAGTATTTAAGGTTAATCTTTCTAGAACGTGGAAAAAGCTGAAGTTACAGAGACATACCTCTGTTTCAGTGACGTGCGGTCAGGGGAGGCAGGTGAGGCAGTGCCTCACCAGCCATCATGGAAAGAAAGAAAATATATAATCATAAAGTAATTTCAATTGTTATATTCATCCGGTGGTTTGTACTAAAAAATGTTTATTTTTCATGTAGCTTCACCAATTTCGATTTTTATTTGTTCAAAATCGCTGAATTTTCTTATTTTCCCATTCAAATGCTTGGAAGCGATGCCGGTGAGGCAGCAGCGAGCTCTGCCTCACCTTGGATTGCGCAACCCCTGGCTCTGCGCTGCCTGCTAAGCGGAGAGAGCATGTTGCTGTACGGCGTCAATAAAATGGTTTAAACAAATTTAATATGTGAACTTATTTCCAATAATTTACCTTATGTATATAATGTACAGTGCTTTTTGTCACCAACTGTTTTTGTGTAAAGTGTTTCGTGTAATGAGCGATTATAAACGGCAGAGAACAGGTTCGAGGTGAGGCAGGCAGTTCTCTTGCCTCATGGCAGGGGGCGCTCAAGATCCCAGACGTTCGTCTTGTTCACTCCTCAACTGCCGAGTAAGTGACAGCGAGCTAGGCTAAACGATTCGGGAAGCAAGTCAAGTGCAGCGATAGATTATAATAGAGATAGTGATTTTTTTCCTCTCGCTTATCCCGACTTTCGACATGGATTATTTTATTTTGTTTTTTAAGGAAATGTGTGTTTTGTGAGCTACAGTTTGTATGTGTAAGGATGCAGAAGTGAAACATAACCTGTAAACTGCTGTCAATCTATGCATCTATTTGCAAATCTGATTCTGATGACGTCAGTGCCTCACCAGCTATGAACCTCACCGCACGTCACTGCTCTGTTTCTTGCTGTGTAGGGAAACACATCAAGAGATGAAGCAGTCATATCCGTGTTTGGGATTTTCCCTGTATTTTAAGTTGTTACAATTCAAAATGAGAAGACAGAGATCAGACCGACTCCAGGAAACACAAACTGGAGGGAATCACACCCGCTTGGCACTCGACCTGTAACGGTAACAAATTTTGCTGGATGATAAATTGTGAAGTTATTGCGATAAACGATAATTTTGCTGTTTTCAGACAATTTTAGAGTAATGTAATAATGCAAGAACACATTCTCAGATAAATAAACTTTGCATTTTAATGAGCATTTAACAATGGATGTGGGAGACATTTTAGATATACAAAACATATAACCAAAACAACAAATAAGAAGAGGCATAGTGTCTCTGTAAACTAAAATTTCCCTCAAAGGAAGGAGCTAGTTGAGACCAAAGCACCAGACTGAAGATTTTTGTCATTTAATTGTTGGTGGAATGAGACAGAAAGAAGAAAATGATAATGGAAAATGTTGGGCATGTTTTAATTTATCACACTATAAATTGATTTATTGTGCCAGAGCTGTACCTCGGTGTGTTTGCTGTAGCTCTGAAACGCCAACCAGTGTTCGGTCAGCTTGACAAACACCAGCAGGCCTGAGAAGCGGGCATCTGTTTTCACCGGCGATCTCTCTGAGGATTGTCTGAAGGAGTGGGAAGAAACCTGTTGAATGAATAAAATAGTACATTTAAATTAAAAACTAAAAGCCCATGAAAGAACAAGAGTTTCATGATCTTGTTGTCAGCCTCCTATTGCTAGTAAGAGACTGACAAATGATTTGTTTGGTAAGTTTAACAATCCTTTTATGAGGCGGCACTAACACAACAAAGACTTTTAGACTGAAGGGGAAAAAATCTGAAAATGTTACAGGGTGCCATAGTCAAAATGCTTGAAATAATTTCATCACTGGAAGTTGGAACAGTGTTGACTTGTGGAAGTTGTGACATCTGTTTGCACAGTTTTCATATTGTTAAAAAGTGTAAAAAAACTTCCAAAAGTCTCCTCATCTCCCCTGGCTAAAACAAGCAAAGTGTTAAATGTTGATTGCAGCTTCTTTTTGTTTAGGAGATAAAGATCAGAAGAGTGAGATCATGAGTTCACAAAATAACTCTGAGGTTTCTGCAGATAGGAGTAAAAGCCGAAGGAGTTTCTTTATCTGCACAGGTTTGTTCTCAGGCTTTATCTGAACCTTGAAGGTTCACAGTGTTACAAACCCTCATACTTTCTCTTTACTATCAATGATCTTTGGCATAATCACCACAGAGTTCACATCTAGGTCTGTCCCGCTATGATAGAAGGAAGTTATGAAGTTAATCAAGGAGGAAGGAAATGACCAAAATACTCTGACAGGGGGAGATGCATGTTTGGACAGAAACACACACTGAAGCAGCTTTACATTGTAAAATTAGAAAGGGTGTGGCCCGCAGCTTGACTCATTGTGGACAGAATCCAGAACTGTGACTTTGTGATCTATTGCATCATCTTTGTAACGCACAGACTAAAGTAGCTCCACAAAAATGTTGCTAAACCTGCAGAGTTAGGGTTTGCCTCCTTTAGGGCTCTCGGTGTCTCCAAATGATTCAGCTTCATCTCAGGGTCTTTGTGTTGTGAAGTCAAATGAGACTTTGTTGTTTGTGCTGGAAATCAGCAGCTTTCTCCTTCAGAAAGCAGTCATGTGATTCCCAGCTCAGCCTGATTTAGATGTTTAACTATGCGCTGCATGAGTAGTTTACAACGGCGTTGATGTAATTCAGGTCAGCCTTGGCTTCTCCAGGCGTGAAAACAAAGGAAACCTGTTCACCACCTGAACTGTATGGATGCAGCTATAAAACCCGGGTAAACATTACCCCGCTTTGTGGACAAACACCGTCAAACTCAAAGCTGAATTCAAAGCCATCTTTATGCTACCAATGCATAAAGATGCTGTTTTTCCTCCCTCACATTTGCTGGAATTCACATCCCCACCAATCGGCGCGCCGTCGGCGTTTCTCAACGCCGCCGCGTCTTCTGTAGATGAACTGGTGATGAAATGTGAGGCCCTGCGCCGTCCAAGAGACAACACTGGCGTCTTTGTCCTTGGTCCTCCTCATTCTTATCTCTGTGAAACTGTCGCCTCCTTCTCCAACTACTTTGTAAGTTTTTGTTTATTCGGCTCGCCTTGAAACAAAAGATTAAACGTTGTGTAATAAAGGAAAATGTTGTTGATGTTTTTAGATGGCAGGAGCTTTTCCAAACTTTAATCAGTCATTTTGCTCCCACTTCTGAGCCCGAATTTCTTTAATCCAGAGTTTTCCAAAACTATTCACATCCCATTCAACCTTTTCATATCTTGGCACTTTTTAAAATTGCAAATAAAACACTGAAGTGTGGTGTCTGTTTGTTCAGTTTGCAGTTAGATCTTCACATCTTTTGGTGTCACTTGCAGCTTTGCACATCCAGAGAGAAAATTATATCGGTTCTTCAAAACAAAATTGCTAAAGCTCAATCAGACTGAATAGAAAGTGTCTCTGGGCAACAATTATCTCATTCGTTATTGAGTTTCGCTGCAGTTTGTTTCATCATGACGCTGCCACACTCATGTTTCATTGTGAGATGTTGTATTTAGATATTTGTCTTTAAAATGTCAAAAAGCAAGGCATCGTTTCCTCTCCACTTTTCGGAGGTACTGTGAACGAGCAGTGAATGTTGACTGGTCACATCTTACACCTAAAATACCTAAAGAATTTATTGCTCATCTGTCTCACTAAATAAAGCATCAACTCTTAAATTCAGTACACTTTGCTTAAAGGTAAGCTAGGGTAATTTTGTTTATGTAGCACATTTTCAGCAACAAGGCAGTTCAAAGTGGTTTATGTGAGTTAGAAGGAAATACAACAAAACAAACCAAAGGAAAGAGCAAAAGAAGAAAAGAAAAAAAAGTATAAAACTACAAATTAGTTCCCCATGTTTAAGAACAAGTAGTCTGTAATTTATAAACTAGTAGGGGTTTTTCTGGATTCTTGTTCTGATAAAACTAGATGGTACTTTCTGAGTTTGTTCTAATTTGTAAGCTAACAGGAGTTTCTCCAGGTCTTATTCCGATATTTAAAGTTTAATGATAAATGCTGAGTTTCTCTAGATTAACTAATAGGAGTTTCTCTGGAAGTTTCTTCTAGTTCCTGCTCTGGGTTCAGTGAAAACATTTGCAGATAAATGTCAAAATAAAACAAAATAGAAATGAAAAACTGAGTTTATTGTGCCAATGTGTAACAAAAGGAGAAACACGCAGAGGTCAACGCCTGTAGGGATTAGATTGAGGAAGCAGTGTTTGATCTAAGGACAATAAATATACTAAATTAGTAAAAAAAAATAAAGTGAATTCAAACATAAACTGATCATAAAATCTTCTTTTTATTTATAAAAGCTAAATTAAGGAAAGAATAATTGTATTTTTGACCAATTTCAGTCACTGAATGTCCCTTTTCTTTGGACATTCAGATTTATTTCCTTAAAAATTTAATCCTAATAGATGGTCAGATCAGTTACTGAAGTGAAGAAATAACTGGTGCAGATTTGCTCACTGGTCCAGCAGCCTTACTGGAATCTGGACTGAAGGAAACATTAGCGTCATTAAGGCATGAAATGAATACGACAGAAAGTATGTTTAACATATTGAGTGTCTGTGAAAAGAGATTAATGCTGATCCAGGATTTTGGTGAAGAATTACCCCAGAGTGGTGGTCAGATTATTGGATTCAGAAGTTTTACAAACATGGTTCATGAACAGAGATGATCTGCAAACAGAGCTCCAAATATTTATTCAATTCAAACCGCAGGGACAATAACGGCTCCTCTACAGAAACACACATAAAGACATTATTACAGACCATCGGGACAAATAAAACCTGACATTTACATCCTGCACCATCGAGTCCAAGAGTTTATTTGCTTGTGGTCTGGTTGTGAAAACATCTTTCTCAGGCTGCGTTGCATAATGACGGTCTAAAGTGCAATGTTGCAGCTCTGAACGTTCAGATTACGCAGAGACCAAAATGAAGATTACGATCGGTCATGATCAAATAATTGGGATTATTGTTATTTTGCTTACTTTTTGTTGTAAAGTTCAAATTATATGGATATTATAATATATTTTCAGCATATTATTAAAATATATTGATACAATCTAAGCAATAAACATAACATAGCAAACATGAACAACAGCTAGAGGTGACATTTAATGACAGATAAACATTTGCCTCCTGTAAAAGAGTCATGACAAAAGTACATTTTGCTCAGAAATTTGTGCAACCTTTGTGTTTTCACGGCTTTGTGTTTGACCACAAATTGGACTATGTCTCTCGGCTGGCCTGGGAACGCCTTGGGATTCCTCCGGAGGAGCTGGTGGAAGTGGCTGGGGAGAGGGAAGTCTGGGCCGCCCTTCTGAAGCTGCTACCCCTGCGACCCGACCCCACATAAGCGGAAGAAGATGGATGGATGGATGGATGTTCACAAAGCCTATGAAAAATCACCCACAGAGTCTGTCTTTAATTTATACTTTTTCTCTCCGCAGGCTGAGGCAGAGAATCCTATCAAGGAAACATGGAAGAAGAAGAACGGGCTGATCCACAGAGAGCGACCGGCTGGCATGGAGTCGCCTCAGCAGGTAGACGCAACAAAAGCCACCGTGACTCAAGTTCCTGATTCCCTACAAACACATTTCTCTGCACGACTCTCAGGATGTCGTTAATATCTTCCCATCCATTCTCCGGGAACAATAGAGAACTGCAGCAGTTCATTTCTGTTTACATTGGTCGAGATTTCTTTGACCATTCAGCAGCTCTGTTTTTGTTACAGGATGTCAGAAAAGCAACAAATGAAATCATGTTTTAATGTAACATTTAGTTAATCTGCCATTAGAACATGATTTAATTAAAAAGTTAATTAAATTTGGATCTAATTTACGTATTGGTGCTCTTGTCTGTTTTGCTTTTGCTTATTTTGAAGTTAGTTCCTCTACATGAAGCAGCAAAGATGTTTGTGTTTATTTAAATGCAGCTTAGTGTCTTTTTTTATTGTGAAGGAATGTAAAATTTAACTTTGACCAGGGGATGTTATAGTTTAAATACCTGTGGTATGGCATCCTCTTTAGAGGAGATTAAATGTTTAGCTGTTGATGAATAGTTGTTTCAGACATTGCATATGGAACAAAATTACTAAAAAAGGATTAAATGATAACTATACTGCAAAATAACTTTAAACTTCAGATGTTGGCCCATTGGATCCTCTGCCAAACAATTCTTAAAACACACAAAAAGTCTTTTCAATCTCCTAAAATGATGAGCGCAGGAAGGTTTATGTGATTAATCTTTGTCTTTTCTGTGCTAAATAAAAACCAGAGTTTCTGCCAAAAGACAAAACAAAACACTGAACCAGAGATTCTTTTGGAGGAAAATGAGTTCTGATCTTTGTCCCTAGTTTGTGGCCATTTGTTAATCAAATGGTAATTTAATTGTTTACAGTTAGTTGTAAACATGTTTTATTGTTTGCCTCATGTATTTAGGACCTTTTATTTCAGCACAAAGACATTTCTGATGTTCTTGTTCTTCTTTGCAGTGATGTTGTTGCTCTACGAAACCTGCAAGTGTTGCAGTATGAATGTTCATAAATCTGACTGCACTAAATTCAATTCAATTAAATTCAAGAGCAAATAACTTATAGTAGAATATTGCATTTAAGTAAGAATGTTTAATTGCTCTCTACTGTGATTTTTTTTTTTTAAATGTTTTTGCATTTTGGACTTCACTCTGTTTAAAGGACTAGGAGTCCCAAACCAATTTCTCTTTCAAACAACCTATAAAATATTCATTGAAACATGATCTGACTCACAGTTTGGTAATTTATCTGCACCGATCACTATTGTTATTTAGTTATGTCGACGTCCCAGTGCCATGCTGTGCCTGTGCGTCTGTTTTCATTGGCTGATCGAGGGACAATAGGCAGAAACGGCAGAAGCTCATGTTCTGGGTTGCAGAAACCCGACACCGTCTGTGCACTCTGCTCTGCACCCCTTTTAGCTGCTTGTTACCAGCCTCCTGTGTCTCACCAGCAGCGGCAGTGCTGCAAACGCCTAATCAAGCTCACACATGTGCGCATCCAAATGCAGACACATAAACCTGGAAGTGTGCATGTCCACACATTAAACCCCGAGTTCAAAGACGGTAGAAGTCAGCCTGAGTGGAGGTTGGGGGCAGAAACCTGACCGGTGTGATCCTGTCTCCTTCAGCACCTCAGAGACGCAACCAATGGGGCGCCGGCGACCTCGCCACAGCATCATGGGCCCAGGGTGTACGGCGTAGTGCAGAGGACGAGCGCGGACAGACGGCAGGAGCTGATGGCGCGCGAGTGGACCGTCGACCACCTTCACGATGAGATGAAGTACATCCGGGAGGTGAGTGGACAGAAGCAGAGCGTCCTCCACTTCCTGAGGTCGAAGAAGTTTGGGTTTCTGTGCCAATAACATCAGTATGTTCTTGGTTTCTGCAAACAGGTGAGGGACTCTCTGGAAAAAGTGAGAGAACGGATGTACGGGCAGTTTGGAGGAATGCAGCAATCCATGGAGAAGCTTTCACGGGAAATCAGGGTGAAGAATCGTAAAAGAAACATGTTATTAAACTGATTCATCAAACTCTTGAACAATAATTAAAAAAAGCCTGTGTCTCTCCAGGCTGCCAACGCACACCGGAAAACATTGGAGTCTGAGGTGAAGGTTCGTACCACAGCCATGGAGAACTTTGATCAGATGAACAGCTCCCTTATATCTGCAAACATCAGCCTGCAGGTAACAAATCTGGGTCATGTGAGGATTATTTATTTGACTGCTGCATGCTGCTACTGAAACCACATGTGTTTTTTTTTTTTCCCCCTTCACAGAAATCCCTCTTGGAGAACTGTCAGAACAGAGTGGACATGAAAGACGAGGTGAAGAGTTTGCGGAGCACCTACGAGAAAACTCAAGAAAAGCTCAGGGACAAGGAGCGGGAGCTCGCCGCAGCGCAGGCTGAGAACCAAACGCTCAGACTTCAGGTGATCCTGCAAATCCACGCATGTCCAAAGGCCTTCAAACATCTGCTGCAGCTGATGTGCGAAGCTGGCACCCTGATAAAAGGGTGCATGCCAGCTGCCAAACACACAGATGCTTCACATGTGGAGTTTCTCTGCATGAGTTTACGGAAAATCAAACCCACCATCAAAATAACTCCCCAAACCTCAGCTAGCAGCGTTTTTCTGCACAACAGAGCTGAGATTTGAGCTACACCTGCTGCTCCCAGTGCAGTTTCAATATGTTCCCGTCTGCTGAGAGCGGTCTTAAATATGCTGTGCTTTGGGTTGTCCAGGTGGAGTCTTCACAGGAGACAAACACCCGCGCCGTGCAGGATCTCACCGCAAAGCTCCAGAGAGAGTACGAGGAAAAACTGCAGCGCGAACAACAGAAACACAGAGAAGAGATAGAAAACCTACAGGTTTGCATTCTTTGCTGCTTATGCTCACCAAAGTCTGTTTTCAGAGATAACAGGGGAAAAAAACCCTTTATCACCAGGACAGGAATACAGAGTGACGTTTACTCCAGACGCTTCAAATGCTTTGATTTTTTATCACATTTTGCTGATGATCAAGCAGAATCAATCACATGAGCAAAGCATCAGCAGTGTTTCTGCTCACACAGGCCCAGCTAGATGAATACATCAGGCGGCTGGAGGAAGCAGAGAGGAACCTCAGGACTGCAGAGGCGAAGATCGCTGAGCGAGACCAGCGGATCGTTGAAGTAGAGCGTCTCCTGAGCTGCATG
Source organism: Gambusia affinis (assembly GCF_019740435.1). NCBI lineage: Eukaryota > Metazoa > Chordata > Actinopteri > Cyprinodontiformes > Poeciliidae > Gambusia > Gambusia affinis. The sequence goes on from NC_057869.1 coordinate 15,431,643, forward strand.
GGGATGGTAAGGCGGCTTTTCGATGAGACGCGGTTTTGGTTTCTATTTGAACTCTTTTTTTCCAACATGAAACCTAAAACATTTTACAGGAGAAGAGCCAACTCCAGCAGAAGCTGCAGGAGTGCGAACAGCGTATCCGTTTGTTAGAGCTGACGGACCAAACAGACGCAGCCGCAGCCAAAAAGTACAAGTTAAATTCCCCCTCTTCGTCAGTCTCAACCTTTTCAACATTCTTTTCTGATTTTTCTCCAAACAACAAACTTTCAAACTTGGAAAAGATAATCCCAAATTATCTTTTGCTTTAGGTCAAAGCAGCTGCAGGAAGAAGCCGTGGAACTGCGTGAGCGAATCAAGCACTTGAACGACATGGTGTTCTGCCAGCAGAGGAAAGTCAAGGGAATGATCGAGGAAGTGAGGAAGACCTCTTGTCACTATAATTACATTCCAGCAGCATAAAAAGGCATGCTGATCCTCTTCCTGCTGATGACATGGCATAGAAAACAAAAACGCTCACCTGACACTTTATTAGTGTTCAGATTCACTCTGCTGATCTGTGCCAAAAAGTTTGATTTAGTATTAAATCCAAGAGAATCCAACATTGATCTAGTCTGTGGCAGGTGAGCTTTTGTGCATCAGAAAATGTGCACCTTAATTCAAGGTGCAAATAGGAAGTATTTTCTACTTTTATGATTATTAGTTGCCTTCCAGAGCACTGGAAATTTGCCTAAATGCCAGAGCTTTGAAATAAATTCAGGAGCAGCAGCTCATTATAATGAGAGTGAAAAACTATCTTGTTTTGACGAGAAAAGTTTTATATTTCATTCTAACAACAGATAAAATATGCTCCTCTGACAGATTACGACTTTTTTTAAAAGGCATAAATTGCTGCGATTCTCCTCCTTCTCATCTATAACTACTAAAAATCCCAGGAGATGTTGCTGTTTTACTGTTATGACCTTTCTTACTCAAAAGAGGAAATCGTTTGGTTTTAATGAGACATAAATCTTTTAAAATCTTGTTAAAATAAGAAAGATTTCTTGTTTCATCAAGAAATAAAACAAACATTTCTGAATAAGAGAGATTAAAGGCATCCAGAAAAACAATCAAATTATTCAAACAATGTCACGAGGTCAACTACAGCTCTAGGTCAAAGGTTAAAGCTATCAGGAATTTATGCCAAATTTGAATCACCTTAAAAGAAGGGGATTTTCTTTTTGAAATGTAGAAACATTTGGAAGTGTCTAACTGTGCTGCTTTGTGCAGGTTGAATCTCTGCGAGCTCGGGTTGCTCAGAAGGACATGTTCATTTCAGAGCTTCTTGACAGAATCGCAATAGTGGAGTGTGAGGTAAGACTGAGGAATAAAATGTGTGTTTAAATTAAGGTGTGGCTTCCTTCTGCATGGCTACAGATGATTTGTTGACTTGATGAACGCAGGATATCCCGGTCTTTCAGCAATGTGTGTGTGTTTTCCACTTCTCCCGTCAAATCGCCTTTTTTCCATGTAAAGTGACTGCCGTCCTTTGCATGATGGTGCTGATGGTGCTGTTTCCTGTTTCCCTTTTTCTAGAATAATGAATTAGAAGACAAGCTGAAGTATTTTATGTCCACACAGAATAGGCCTCAAGAGATTTTGGAAAGACGAGACGTAGGAGTAGGCTGCGATCTGCTCCCCAGGTAGGAGTCGGCGACTGGATTGTCGACTGGATTGTATTTGGTGCTTTGTTTCAAACTGGTTTCTAATTCTCACGTTACTTCATGTAACTACAGACATGAAGTGCAGAGGCACGATGTTGAATCTGTCCATCTTCATTCCACCCCACCTACATCACCTGTCCAACCTTCATCACCAGTTAACGCTACATCACCCACTCAACCTCTGTCACCGACAGAACCTTCATCGCCCACATCTTGGGCCCCATCTTCTTCCCGGCCTTCATACCTATCATCCTTGCAGTACCCATCGTTCAGACTAACAACGCCCATCCAGCCACGGACATACAGTTCAACTAACCCTCCACCCAGCAGGCTGGAGACCAGTTTGTTAAAGTACTCTCCTGGTCAGTACAGCCAATACCTGCAGTCCAGCAACCCGGCGATGAACGGTGTGTCCTCTGAGTCTGACCCCGTTGTGAGTCCGGTCCCGTCCGGAAGAGACGAGGTGGATGCAGAACCGGAAACAGACTCTGCTACACAAACCAAACCACAGGCGGTCACGTCTTCCACCTCGTCTTCTCGGCCGCGATCAAGGCTGCAGGTTTCCTCACCCTTCATGAAACTGATTGGACACAACCTGAAGGATAAGCACTGATTGATTTTAAGGGTTCAAAATTTAGGAAATTCTAAATAATAATTACATTTATTTTGCTCCTTTTTTATTGTTTGAGGTTTTTTTTCTGGTTTATCAGATCTTGTAGACAATTTCAGGAGAAAATATGCAGCTTTCTGAGTCGAGTCATTTACAGTTAAGCCCAAAGTTGTTCATATCCCTCAGTGTAGGGCTGGACGATTGTAGCTGAAAAACTTATGGGTTTGATATTTTTGTTTTAAATATCTAAAATATTGCCAAATTGGTTGCAGGACCTTTCCTGTTTTATTCTCAGTTTTTACTCCATGTTGTTCTTTTTTTTTTCAGCAGCTGTGAGTGGTGAAACCTTAAACTGCTGCTGCTTAAGTTACTCAACAGGTCGTTGCTAGGTGACCAAAGAAGGAATGAGTTGCTAGGTAACCAAAGAGTGGCTAAAACTTTCCTCTAAATACATCTCCCAGAATGCTGTGCGGTTCTGGCTGTGAATTCAGTGAATATTCTATATTATTGAATATTCTATCAGATGTATTATCTATTGATATTGACCATGTGGGCTGTGATGTATATTGCTATAGATTTAATATCCAGCTCTACCTCAGTGACAGATTTATATTTGAAGTGACCTTTAATTGTACCATCATGTTTCTTCTGACAATAAGTAATGTTTTGCAGTGGCCCAGTCAAAGTCTCAGCTATAACCTGAGTGTGGGGCTTGAGTCTGGGAGGCCTTGCAACCTTAAAAACACAAACATGTCAAAATACCAGTGAGAACATGCCCAAACCTGCTCAGTAATTATAAAAAGTTTTATATTGTCATAAAAAGTTTTTCTATGAATTATTGGAAATGGTATTGATCATTTTCAGTGTGCCATTTTTCAAAAATGTAAATAGAAACTTTTATTTTTAAAATAATATTCTTCTTAAAGTGTTTCCCAACTGGAAACAAACTTCTGGTTTAAATTAAATTAACTTTAAATCTAAATCCGTCTGGAGTATGGACACCTATCGGCTTAACTGTGATTCATTTGGATTAAAAACATGAAAATGTGCTGCTTATTGTTCTAATTTACAGTGAATAAAGCTTTTACAAACTGATTTGAACAAGTAAAAATGAAGTTTATGAAACACATTAATGAATCTTTGTTACCCCTGGTGAACTTTTGTCACTTTTTCTGTTTGTTAATCACAATGGTAAAAGTTAAAATCATAATACATCTTATTGTCTCCATGGAAAAGAGTGTTATTGATGATGTCTGAAGTCAGCAGCTTTTGTAATAATACATGTTGCTCTCAGTGAGATGTAATAAACTGGATTAATATTTTAATGTGTTTTTAAATGCAGTCCATTTTCCACGCTTATTGAGCTAAAAATATCTGTCCTGGTTAGGGATTGATATGGTTATTGGTTGTATTTCTAAATGTTTTTTATTTGTATATATTAAATGATATATTTTGCTATTGTTCATGGCCTGTAAATAATATTTATTAACTTGCATTGTGCCTTTATGTACATATCCTACTGTCTCATACTGGTGGTGGGAATAAATATGTATTGACAACAGGGTTATCTGACATTTTGAGTACTAAGACTTTGCAGTTGTGCTTTTGTTCATAATAAAGTGACTGCCATTACTGAGCCACATGCATTGCTTTCCATTTTCTGTGCCATAACAGACTGATTGTGACTGAGAGTACTTTTATAGATGATTTAAAAAAAGATTGTGTCGAAAATATATAAATGCTAATGCTAAATGTGGACAGAAAAAAACATTTTGGAAGAGATTTAAATTATTTACACAAAAACCAACTGCATGGTTTTTACAGAAAAGACGAATATGTAAAGAAATTCTTTATAATTTGACTTTATAATCTTAATAATACATTAAAACTTCAAGATTTTATCAAAAAGAATCCAAATAACCTGAGAAAAATTGGAATCAAAATCCGGTTGACTGGATGGGGTAGCATCAAAGTTTTAAACTACCCACTCAAATTTAGAATTTCATTAATAAGCATATTGATAATGAATTTTGTAAATACGTAATAGAAATAAAGTCTGCTGATTTTTATTTGTTTTTTTTTTTTTGCTTTGCAGCGGTGTGAGAAAGTAAGAAAAAAACAAACCCTCATTTCAACAGATTTTGACCTTTGACACTGGCTGTGAGGGACACAGCTGTAACTTCTCGGTTAAAGTGTGGGCCATTGTCTGCTGAGCTGAATGAGAAACGGTTTGGTTCAGTGGTTGGAAAACATCCGGACAGGAAATGCAGCTGTGGAAAATCTGAGGCTGCAAAGCTGGAAAAGTTCAGACTGGTTTCACTGGTGGTCAGCCAACAAGAAATATCTAAACACCAACATCCCTCTGAACATACGAGATATTTTACAACCTGCAATAGGAGTACATTTGATCACATATCAACAAACCTCAGTGTTCTATCAGAACTTTGTGTGATAGACAAACACAAGGTAGTGCATAACAGTGAAGAAAAGTGACGGTTTTCATAATATCCTCTGATCTACTGTATTCATTGTAGCTCAGGCTTTATGTTTATTTTCATTTTCCTGTTAGAAGTACAACCTTCACCACAGACCCTTTTAAAATTTTAACTGATTTTCTTCCAAGATTGTCCTGCTTTTTGCTCCTGTCGTCTTCCCATTAACTCTTAACAAAAACATCCTCACAGCATTGTTTCTCCACCACCATGTTTCACTGAGTGATTTGCTTGGCTGGTTTTAATTTGAATGTAGGACAGAAAGTTCAGTTTTAGTGTCACCTAATCAGAACATACTCTACCTTTACTAAATATAATTTTTGGATGAGAGATAATAGTTGCTCTGTGAGATGTTTAAGTAAGTGACACATTTTTATGATTGAATCCTGTTGACCTTTTAATTATATTTTTTGGCATTTCCTCAGTCTTAATGACAGTCTTCTGGACATCTGTCCAATCACCAGTCTTCCCAATGATTGTGCAGCCCATAACATCTGTATGCCACAATCCTAAATAAATAAATAAATAAATAAATAAATAAATAAATAAATAAATAAATAAATAAATGTCTTGAAATATTTCACTGACTGTAATAAATTGATATAATGTATGAGTTCCACTTTTGGAAATAAGAGACAAGAAACATTTAATATTACATAATATTTAGAATGAAGAAAAACATCTAACTTTTACAGAGGAAAAAATTAGACCAGTTCAAAGAGGTTATTTTTCAAAATGTACGTATAATGAAGAAAAGAAAGTAGACAATTTGAAACAATGGAGCACATCATGTGTAATACAATAAGATAAAATACTTGTATATCAGTGCCTCTGTGTTTGAAAACCCCCCGCTAATATTCCATAAAATCATTCATAAAATCTCCATTGTGGTGCTGCTAACCAAATTTGGCCGGAAGAGGGCAGCAAATGCGCTTCTTTTGCTTCCATGGAAACGGCGTACTTATGAATGTCGAACGGTGAGGGCGATAGAGCGCAGTTTGTGACATTTCACTTCCTCAAACGAAGAAGAAAACGGACTCTACTTTCAAATACTGTTGTGTCATGTGTGGTTTGGAGTGAAACCTCCTTCTCAGGCAGTTTTTATCTATTTTAATGATTAACAATTTGTATTCTAGTAGCTGCGTTTTTTTTATTTTTTTAGATTTGGTACGTGTTGATGTTGACTTTTCAAACGGAGCTGCCTCTGTTAGCGAATGGCTGTCAGTAGCTAAGAGCAGCGATGTCCTCACCGTGGACAAAGCGGCAGGGACAGGTTGGAGACCTGAGGAGCCACAGCTTAGAGGAGCTCCAGGAGCTGCTGCTCCGGCAGGAAAAGATCCTATCTAACAAGTGAGTACAGTAAAACACAATGAAGCTGTGATTATATTCGCTTTCTCTCTCCAATTGTAGCTTTTGTGTTTACTGTCAGATTAGCTAAATGTGGATTACTGAACTCATACAAGTGTGTTTTTTAGATATCACAGGGATAAATAAATGTTAATAATGCCTCTGTAACACGTTTTTGTTGAGCTCCACTTGGAAAAAGTAATTATATTATGTTCAGGGTTCCGTCTCAGTTTGGTAAAGTAATGTATACTTTCCAGGTGTGGAAAAGAATGTGTTTATACATTATCCATCCATCACATAATCAATGTATCTGGGTTTTTTATTTTTTTTTATTTTTACAGGTTCTATATTTAAAGTTTATTCACCGTACACACAAAATGACATGTTTGTATTTATACCTCATAAAAGGTTACAAGGCTTGAGAACTCTGGAAATTAGAGCCTTTAAAGACAGAAAATTTTGCCATAAAACGTGTAAGAAAAAGGCTTTTGTGTAGTTGGCTGTATGTGTTGAAGCTGTATGCAGGCCTGAATCAATAGGATCAAGCTGAAGTGAGGCAGGACAATCATATCAACTGGCTGATGCAGCATATGTTCTTAAAAGTGTGATTAAGTCTGCAGGTTACTTAGAAATCAGACTCAGGAGGAAGGCCTTAGCACTGTCAATCATGCACTTGTACATGCTGCTCCAACATAACATTGTTTTTCTGCTGTGATTAGTGGCCTTGCTAATTAGCGTAAGCAGTCATGACAGGCTCTGCTGTTGGTGTGAGTGGTATACACAGGAATTATTGACAGCGCTAAGTCCCCCCTCCTGACTCTGATTGGTTGTTTGACTGAGCTGTGTATGTAGTGTGTTTGTACTGGGAGAAGGCAGAGGAGCTCGATTTTATTTTTTCACAGCTTATTTGTCTTTTACCATCCTGTCACGACACTTTTAACAAATATGTAATAAAACATTTTTAAAAGGCACGTGCTTCAGGTTTAACTTCTTTTCTATTTGTTTTATATTATGTGCATGCAATTTTTTATAAGTAGAGGGCACTATAATACCACTGTTGGTCTGCTGGAGAGGTTGTAGTTTGTTACTCTGGGCATGCGCAGTTCAGAATAAACGAGCTCTGGTCGTGGCATCGTGGTAATAGTTGTCACCTCTGTGATTCACAAGTACAATAAAAGGCAACTCTTACGAACTAAAAATTATTTACAATGTAATGTAAATATATTTAAATTATGTTTGTAGTATTCCAAGCGACTGGTGATATGTGTAATTCGGACCGTTATTTTGTAGTTAGCTTTTGTTTCCGTCGTGTATTCGGCATTATGATAATAGATGTATTTAGCTGACATATTCAGTCACAACTGTTATGCCTGTATTTAAGATTTGTTACACTTTCAGCATGTTAGCATATTTTGTGTTAATTATTAGTCATGAATGGTTTTTTTTTGCTGCAATTCCGCTTCGTTCGTAACAGCCACAACGTTCGCAAATAACGTTCGTAACTGCCGTAACGTTCGTAACTGCCGTTCATATTCTGCCGTTATTCGTGAACATAATGGTTTTCTCTGGTTATTTTAATTTCAAATCAGTTTTCTTTTTGTAAATAACTTTTTATATTGTCATTTTATTTATTTTCTGTAAAAAATAAAATTGATTTTTTTTTCTCTATTTTTTGTGCACGATTAATTTTCTTTCATTGCAAGTACTCAAGACATTGTTGATTGCATATTTGTATTTTGTATTGAAAATGCAGGCAAAACAGAAATTGCTACATAGTGGCATCTGTAACATATGTTATCAATGTACATGTATTGTTTGATTAAGATGAAGCATAACAGATTTTTCTTGTTATGCAGGCGGTTCTTGCAGACTCTTCCTGACAAAGGGAAGAAAATCCGAGACTTTGCAGAGAAAGTGCGTCTTGCCATTGAACAGTGCAGTGAGGAGGAGAGGAGGCAAAGCTTGATGTCTGCTGACAGAGCAGAGTTACAGTCCAAATATCACCAGGCTTTCTCTTACCAGCACCGTGCTCCACCCTTAACATCAGCAGCTTCACGCCTGAATGAAGAGAATGAGGGTGCTGCAGGTGATGGTACACAGGACACATCTTTGGACAAGCAACAGGACCAGTGTGTCTCCACAGCAGAGACAGCTGAAGTGAACTCTGATCACACCAAAGAAAGTGAACTTGTGGTTGCCTTGGACAGAGTTACTCTGTCAGAAGCGAGAGCTGATGAATTTAATGAACAGTTAAACAGCAAGGCAAAAGATAACATCTTTCTTGCAGGCGGTTCTTTTACCTGGCAACTTAAGCAGCCAGCTAAAAAGCCTCATTATATCACTGTCCTAGAAAAAAACGAGAGGTCTGCAGCTCCCAAGAAGGAAAAATTCAAACCAAATCAGTAAGAGCACATCGTTTCATGAGTATCATTCTCTTGTTTCAATGTTCTTTCACTTTGTTAATGAATGCCATCTTCTCCTCCATATTATCCAGACTTCCCCACAGAAATGACGGCTCTCCATCAGGATCTTTGTCCCCTGGGCGTTCCTCTGGAACTGCGTCGCCGCTCTCCGCTCTGGAGAGGAAGGAGCGCGACAGGAAACACCTGGATGACATCACTGCAGCCAAACTCCCTCCTCTTCATCACAGTCCAGCACAACTTCTGTCTTTAGAAGAGTCAGCCGCTCTCGTCAGAGAACACACAAAGAAACAGCAGGTCGGTGCAGCCTAAATTATGTCTTTCTCTCAATAACTACAACTCTTGTTTTCTGCTGTGTTTTCTGGTTTTTATGATGTTATTTCTTCATTTGTTCTCTGACAAACCTCTCAGATATTTGAAGAAGACTCCAGAGTTGTATTCTTTTCATAAATTTGACAACTTACAAAGGCTCAACTCAGTTTGAGCCTTTTAGCGTCAAAGTAAAAAAAAGTAAAAAGGCTGAATAGAGGTTCATGCCATACTTTTCAGATTTATATTTGTAAAGAAACAACAACAACCATGTTGTTGTTTTTCATACCCAAAGGGTATGAATACTTTTGCAAAGCACTGTAGTGGCTAATTCACATTTTTTGCCGTTTATAATAATTGAGTCGGCTTTAGTTCTTTTCCATCACCACTAGAGGGCAGCATCCAGTCGCTGGTTGTCACAGCCAGACTCCTGAGCCAGGCTCCTGTGCTGCTGCTGCTTCTGGCTCCAAGTGGAGCTCTTTACCATTCATAGTTAAAGGTTTTAACACCACTGGCTTTACTGCTGGTTCTCTGTTTACCAACCTTTTCATGTCAGCTGTCTTTCTGTCTTGGGGTTTATTTTCAGGAGCTGCAGGCCAAACTGGCCGCCCAGAAACTGTCTGAAGGACTGAAGATCTCTATGGGGAGCTACACTCCTGACGGTGGCCCCCTGGCCGCCTACAGAGAGGTTCACGATGAAGGATCCCACCTCTCATCTGAGGAGGACTGATTTTGGATGGACAGCTTGGGAAAACAGTGTAACCTTGGCCTCTGACGGAAAGAGGCTTTGGACCTCATGGTTCAGGGTTTTCCATTTCAAGACCAGAGAGAAAATCAGTCCTTCCTCACTGTGAATAGCTTTTAACCGTCAAGCACTGCAGGAAACTGATGGTCACTAAATTTATGTCTGGACCGGTTGTTGCAAAGTCTTGCCAGTATAAAAGTACATTGAAGTGACGATGAGTCTTAAAATTATCAGTGATATTATAACATTCTGAGTTTGGTGTGGTTTATGTGAAGCTTCAGCAGCAGACACTATGCAACAACTAATTCACAACTTTACATGTTTTTCTCAGGCCCGAGAGCTACAAGATGTCAAAGAAAACTTAATAAAAGCTTCATTTTGAGTTTCTCGCTGGCTTTGTCTTTACTGATGTACAAGTACAAGACATGAATGAGACACGTTTTGCTGCATTTTTGTTTTATTCTTCATTTTCTGTCTTTATGAAAACACATACTCTGTTGTGGAGTTCTTAAAGTCATGGCCAGGTAGACTTGTTTAATCTTGTTAATTAACATTTGTGTGTGGGCTTTACAGACATTTGTAGAACAGTTACAATTGCAGTTTTTGTCTATCAGTATATTAAAAAATAGTACTACAGGAAAAAGTAAATTTTTCCATTACGTAAAATTTGCAAGCTTTAAAATAAGCTTATTGACAAATCTTGCTTCCGTGTGCGCAAAGTGCTCTTGGGCACCCCCTGCTGGCCTGGGGGTCTATGCACTACCTTAGCTTGATAAGCTTGCTATTTGGTCAGTTCTCAAACGTGATAAATCATATTTATACCAGTAAATGTAACACATGTTTTCAGTTACATACCATTCAATTCAGGTGTAAATGCAATTAATCAAATTCATTCAGTTAGTAAAATGTTATTTATTAGGAAGCCTGGCTGGTTGCGTACAGTTGGTGACTTTTAAAAGTGGGAAAATACACTTTGATGTAAATATCACTCAGATTTATTTTACTTCACCTTCTACTACGTGTATATTAAACCTGAGAACACTAGCAATGTAAAAATGATTTTCTGGTCTATTTTCTTTAATAACTGAATACGTATGACCTGCAGAAAGTCCCATCTAAAGAAAATACAGACCTCATAAACCATAGAGATGTGATTAACTACCACACTTCAGTTATGTGGAATATTTCCTAGATGTACGTCAAGGAACATGTATAAAAAAAATCCTTCTCATTTATCACCTTCAGTCTGTAATTCCAGCATTTCTATAAATAAACAGCATTGAGATGGAAATCTAAGTGGTCAAATAATAGAAGAATAGCTTTTTATTTGGATAGATTAAAATATCAAATATATTTGAGGTTATTTAGGAGTGAGGAGGCGGGGGAGGGAGGTGGCTACCAATCACCTCGCAGTAAAGCTGTGGTCAGCTGCAGGAACTTATATTTTGAAGCGCTGTGAGATGTTATCAGACAGGAATCCATCACATGCTTGATAAGATTAATGTGGGGTAGTGAGTTATTAAGGCTTGATGGCTGAGACATCTGGACTGCATTTAGATTGTGTTTTCGCTGGGAATGGCAGGCGATGACGGGACGGCAGCAGGCTAATGGAATATGGCAAACCCCATTTCTCAGCTGCTAATATATGGTAGATAAGAAGTGCCAGCATCTTTCCAATCTGCCTTTCCTTTCCCGTCATCTGTCTCGCAGCTCTGCTAACTTTCCATATTTAAAGGGCCTGAAATGGGGGTGTAATAAGGAGGAAATAAGGTGCTGAGGCACCTTTGGAGGGGAAGTGAGGGTGGGTTTCTGCAGGTCACAGTTTGGTGACAGATGCCCTTTGATAACCTTTTGTGATTGTGGCTGAAGTAAGGGCGGAAGATGTTTTGAAGAGAGAAAGGAAACATGTAATGGCTGGGTATTTAGAAACTGTATCTGATGGGCCCACGGTGACGTTAGATAACTAATACGTGATCCCGCTCTGCAGAGGATCCTCTCTGCGCTGGGATTAATTACACATTACCTTGCTTACATACACTTGCAGACTGTTCTCAATTATGGCGCATATTTCTGCTGCAGCCCTCCTCTGCGCTCTCTGGCATGGCGCTGGCTTCTAAATATCTGTAGAGGTTGTGAGGTGGAACTTAGCAGAAAGGTTTTTTTTCTAGGTTGTTTATACTTCAACTCAGATCCCAGACCCCTTGACTCAGATTAATAAGCTCCTCATGAAGTAGTCTGCAAGTGATTTGCTCCAACTCAGGGTCCGAAATCACACGTCCTGCGGGAGTAGAAATAATTTGCTGTTTGGGAGGGGAAACTGGAATGTGATTTCAAAACTTTGTCTTCAAAGAGCCGTCTGCTCAGCCTTAAATTAGATATACAGTATGATGTATAGACTGGCGTTTAATGCGAGTTAGACCCTCAGCACAATGATTTGATTATGTCTGCCAGGTTGCAAAGCCTGAGCTCATTCTTTTTCCATTCTCTGATGTTTGTGTCATTTTTTTCAGGGCATGTAAGGAGATTAAATAATGCAGCACACAGCAGCTTTCTGCAGAGATGATTACAGCCGATCTCCACCAAACCCTGCGTCTGCACACCCAGGTTAAATCATCAAACTTTTGTGAGTTGAAACATTTGATGATAATAATAATAAATATGGTTTGGATTTACAGGGATGCTGACAAATAACTTCCCTCTTTATCTTAACTTTTTAGCAGACACATGACAATTTTAATGTAAACTGATTCACATTTGGAGCTTTTTATTATTTCATTCCAGATCATGATGCTGCCACCACCGTGCTTCACTGTGAATGTGATGTTATTTTGGTTTAACAATGTAGTTTTTTTTACTTTTACAATGGATTAAGGATTAAGGGTGCGCCAATGTATCGGTTTCTTTACTTTTAGGAGATCAGTCATCATGTCTGCAGGTTTGCAGTTAACAATAGTCACCCCACTTTTGCTAACTCAGTGTCTTTCTTGCTATATTTAGCAACTATTCAGAGAAAAATATTGGTACCTGCCATAATTGGCATCGGCAGGTTTGGCTTTTTCAAGATTGGAGAAAAGAAATCAGCCAGAAAATTGCAATCGGTGCATCTGGGACGTGCACTGAAAACTAGCTACAGCCATACATGTTACAGTGTTCAGTGTTGGTTTATACTTCGTTTGTACCTATATTGTGCTGTCTTTGTGTCAGACTTAGCTTTGTGTTGTCTCATATAGAAAACAAGTTGCGTTAATCAGAAATTTCTGAACTTTGTTTAGTGTGAGTCTGACTCTCAGCCTGGAGAAACGTCCATCTTTAGTCACGTAAATGTTTGACATTTTCTAAAATGATGGATGACAGGGTACATATGCAGTGATGTTTTTCTCCCGATGATCCGTTTTGGTACAATTAAATCATTTTAATTCTTGTAACTTCTCTTCCACCCATGTATTTCACTAAAGGTTAAGATGAACCAGAGCAGCTGTGTGGTTCAGCAAAGTGTTTTATCCGTTTCCTGGAACATATGGAACAAAAAACAGTTTTAGATGTCAAATATTAATTATGGCTGTGTGTAGACACTTTATAAACTTTGAAACTAGCTAGGTTAGAGACTTGTTTGCTTGGATGTGTATGTTCCTCAATAAAAGCAAAACAAAGCAAAAAAGAACTGAAAGAAACTTGTTTGCTTCAGCATTACAGTGCTGAATATGTTGACGGGAAGCAAAAAATAAAGAGCTTGTCGGTTTTAACTCATGCAAAATGAAAAAAAAAAGAAGAAAAAAACGATTCATATGCAAATGAGATGAGCTGCAAATGAGAAGCAAACATCTGTGACTTTGCGCTGGTAGGTGTCTGTGTTCTCTTGACAGGCCGGCGAGGAAAGCAAATACTTTCCTGACAGGACGGAGGTGCCGGGCGCTCCAGTTATCTCACCGTGAAACGAGGGCGTGTGTGTGTGTGTGTGTGTGTGTGTGTGTGTGTGACGGTGAGCCAGCTCATAGTTCATGTCATGTTTGTTGGCTGCCTCAGGAAGCATGATATGTGGCTGCAACACTCACGAGGATCCTGCAGCTGTCTCATAGAGAACCTGGACGGGAAAATAATGCCTGGCTGCAGGGTCGATCTGTTAAGAAGAAGAAGAAGAAGAGGAAGAAGAAGAAGAAGACGATGGTGTTTGGAAGTGAGTGTTGGTTGTAAAAATGGTCAGAGGGATGATTTATTGCAATTTTACATTCTCAAGATGTTTTTAGCATCCATAAGAAGGCTAGACTGTTCAATGAGAATCTGCTCAGAGCTTTTCCTGTGAATGTTTTTGCTAAATGTGGCTCACAGACGCTGAAATCAAGCTGGAATCTGATAATAATGTTAAAAGATACCATCACAAATGCAACGTCTGGGATTAATGTTTTGTTTTTTACTAAGTACCTTGAACGACATATAAGAATATGACTTTGGTGTTTTTTATGCAAGCAACTTTAAATGTGCTTTTAAAATCTAAAAGTATTTAAAAAAGTCTAAGAAAAAGCATTTTAGTTAAGAATAACTTTAATCTACTGTACCATAAACCAAGAGTAAAGATAATGTTATAAAGCTCTAATATTTCTTCATTAATCTCTTTTCAAAAACATAATCATTGATTGTAGGTTTAGTCCTCCTAGGAAACCAGTATTTCAGCAGCTGTTTGTGATTTATGCATCTTTCCGTCTGGATGATCTTTCTTATCATGTGGAAACTAACATCAGTTTTCCAAAGAGACAGCAGAAATGTGGATCCATCCGATTACAGAAGATCAATATAAAATCTGTCAAAAACAAAAAACTAAAACACCTTTTTGCTTCAGTTCAGCTTTATAAATATGGAGAAGTTGAAGCAGGTTATTGACATTATAAAAAGACTGAAAACATTACAAATGTTGGAGATGACAAGAGTTACAGTGGACAAGGATTTCCTCTGTGGAGACAAATGAAGCAATTCAAAATAGTCAAGTAATATTTTCACCTGTGTTTCTTATTTTATTCACATTTAAACTTTTGTCTCTGGCCCGTTTGAGCTTGTGGTGATTTCTAACCAGTTACTTTTACTTGTAAGTGCTTTAAAATGTCAGGGTTTTGGTTGCAGGTCTGAGATTAGTTGCACCTTTCACATTATATTTTTATAATTTCAAGTGCTATTTTAACAGTACAAAGCCAGTTTTCTGCCATTAAAAATGCAACAAATGCTCTAAATCCTTCTGTTTATCTCTATCCTCTTATCATAATTGCAATTTAATAAGTGTAATCACTAACAAATTATTACTTTACTTTAGTTAGACTTTTGTGTTTCTGATAAACACATCTGCTTCTAATAGTGATGAAATACACATGTTATTTTACTATACATGCGCTGCTAGTTGTTTTTTTTTTTATAACGTTTTTCCCCATTAGAGTTTTTTTTTGCCAAATAATTAGCAAGTTTAATGTTAAAGTAGTTAAACATCCCACAGTATTTCTGTAGGACTCGAATGTCACAACACATGCATTATATTTCTTTCTTCTTGGAATAATGTTTACAGTGGAGAAGCCATAAAACTCACCACAAATGGAAAAGGCATGGTGTGGCTGTAATGAGTTATCCATGTTGCTGCTCTGCAGGCGCAGTACTCTCAGGTCACCACAGGATGGCAGTGGTGGATCTTCTGTCTGCTTTTGTTTGTCATGTTTACGCCATGATTTTCTCTTTAAAAAACCACCAGTTCTGAGAATTAACTAAGTAGTTACACATTTTATCAAAGTCGTCTAGCTTTGAGGAGCAAATGTGAGACCAGAACCTTTTGGGGATTCTGAATGATCAACATCTGTTTGAGTCCAATTCACCTCTTGATTCCAGGTAGTGAGCCTCAGAGATGGGGATCCTTCTCCAGGACGGGCTCCAGCCTTTCCATCCGTCACAGAGCAGATAAGAGCTCACAGTCTGAACCCGTGTCTCTCACCATGACGGGAGATCGTACAAATATGATCCGGACACATGTGTGCTTGACAGCCCTCCCACACTCTCTGCTTGGCCAGCTTTGCATAACAATCCTGAGGCCCTAGGAAGAAAGGATGGAGAAAGTGAGGAGGAGGAGGAGGGGTGAAATGGGTTGAGGCCCGTGATGCGGAGCGTGGGCCAAGAAGCTGCCAGGATCCCAGCCGCTCCATGTCTGCCCTGGCACAGCATTAAGCAGGCTGTTTAGGGGCCTGTCAAAAGCTCATCATGGCAAGGAAGCCGTCTCTGTAGGGGGGAGGTGGAGGTGCCAGGGCCTGGCAGGGGGCAGAAACCAGAGAGCCTGCCTGGCAGCCTGGTCATACGGACCAGGATCACTCTTATTCTTGTACTCTCATTAATGTTACAGCAACAATGAACTCACATCCAACTTCTTTTAAAAGTTTTTTACACTCCTCTTTCGGTTTATGTGCTCTCTTCATCTTGAATTTTGTGCTCTGTAAGTGACGGGGCCTTTTTAATGCTCTGGAAGCATCTTCTCTATAAATTTCAACAAAACACCAAGCCTGTTGCGATAACAAATTCTGCTAGATGATAAATTATAGTATTGTTGTTTTGAGACAATTTTCGAGTAATGCATTGGTTATGGCATAATAATGCAAGAACACATTCTCACAGATCAATAAACTTTACATTTTATTTAACATTAAACGCTGGAGGTGGAAGACATTTTAAATATCCAAAATAAATAAACAAAACAACTTAAAACAACAAATAAGATGAATCATGAAGTCTTTGGACAGACTTAAGATTTCTGTTGTCCAGTTTGTGGTAGAAAAACAGAAAAACGATAAATCAAGCAAATGAAAATTCCTGAGTTAGTTTTAATCTCTCATGCCATTAATTGATCTGTTGATTATTGCGACAGGCCTACACAACAGCTCACAATCCTTTTCTACATGCTTTTATGTTTTAATATTGTCCAACATGAGCCAGCTCAAAGTGTAAGAAAACGTTGACAGCGCTCAGATTTACAGAGAACAGGTTTGCGAACGCACCACTTGCAAACATCCTAAGGAAAATGTTTCACACCATAAATGCCTGTCATTGATAAGTAAGGTAATTTTTTCTTAATATGCACCTAAAAGTTGTCTGTTGTCCAGAATTGGATTATTTTTATTTCAATCTGCCCAGACAAAGTTGTCAGAAACTCAAAAATTTGATGTTTTTTTTCAGTCAGTGAACCCAACAGGCTGCGGTAATGACACTCACCTCAAAGTTATGCTCAAACTGAACTGTGTTGGCATTTAAACAGAAAATGACACACCAGGACAAGCTGAAACATGTAGGCTGCAAGAAAGTGAGAGAGAGCAAGACTTTCAGAGTAAAGCAAACATTCCCTGTTTTATGCTTTTGAGGTTTTAGTCTCTGGATTTGGACAAGTTTCACTTCATTTTACGTCACTTATTGGGTTTAAGCAGCATACCAGTGTGTTTGCCCTCAGCTAGATTAGATGTTATCCAGGGAGTATCACAATTAAAGTTAATGCAACCTTGCTTGGGAGCGTCCCAATTACAAAACACTACAAGTTTGCTTTTAATTCAGTATTTTGCTTTTGTTTTCCTGAAAATACAGTGACCAAATCCTGCTCATGCTTCAATCTGCACACTAAAAATCTGCTCTAGTAATACTTTATTTCCCATGCAAGCGTTTCACATCTGTGGAGTGTCAGTGCTGTGCAGATCTTTGAGAAGGAACTTACTATTTGTTTTGCAAAATTATGATCATAAAGCCTGCACTGGGCGTTTCAAATTGGCCCCGGGTCTAATGTGCTACAACAACAGTAAAACTACGCAATAAAAACACAACAATCTGAAATCCTCCTCTGTCCAACAATTATGGGGGCTATATGGAGCGGCTGGCTCGTTCCTGAGCTGTAATGTTGTGACCATTCCAAGCCCCGAGGCCAGGTGTTTTTGATTGCAATATAGCATGTTGGAGTGCACACTCTGCAGAACAGCTCTGGGTTTCTGATAAACCAGAAGAGACTGAGTGGGAGTGGGAGGCCCTTATTTATTCATTAATGTTCTGTTTTCTCAGAGAGAGAGCCCGACAGAGAGACAGGCAGCTACACCCTCTTTTTAGATGACTTCCTTTGCTGAGTAATTACATTCCAGCTGATATACAACATTTCAGTGAGCAAAGTGTTTTTGGGGTAAACACCTACGGACACACAGACAGATTTTATGGTTTAAAGAGGCAACGAGTGAGCGTAGAAGAAAAAGAGACAACAATTACTTCACTTTTATTCCATCAAACCTTTCTTGTTGTGGATGTTCTGCAGCTGTTTCTGAGACTTTCAGGGCCTTGAAAGGAAACTTTCATAACAAAGAAATACAAAAAATATTGACATTTGTGAATATGTTCAGCTCTGGAAAAAATGAAGAGCCCACTGCACTGAACCCCGTTGAAAACCTTGTCATTATTCCACCAAATACTGATTTCTGAGCTCTTCCTGAGTTAAAACATTAGTACTGTTGTTTCTACATGAATATGAACTTGTTTTCTCTGCATTATTTGAGGTCTGAAAGCACTGCATCTTTTTTGTTATTTTCTGCACATAAATCCTACATTTTTGCTTGGAAATTTGGAGACACGTTGTCAGTAGTTCATAGAATAAAAGAACAATGTTGATTTTACTCAAACATATCTACAAAAAGTAAAAGAAGAGAAACTGGTCATTTTAAGCTGTCGCTTAATTTTTTTCTAGAGCTGTATCTAAAATTCAGTTATAAAAATGTGAGTCTTAGCTGCTGTAAAGATGACTTTAGTTACAGCTGAATAAGCTAAAAAGGTCATAACCCCTGTTTTTTATTTTGAAAACAAGTCACCGAAAACGTCAGGGGAAATAAGTGATGTTGCTGGAGCCTTTAACCAATCGTTATTGTCTTGTAGGTCTGAGTTGCTCCCAGTTTTCCATTGGTAAATGTGACTTGCAGTTGAATTTCCCAGTTCAGAGAAGAACTTGAGCTACATCTTCGATGTTGACCATTTGGAGTTGGAAACCAGAGAAGAAGGAGAGCATTAAAGCAGGACGATGTTAGGATGCTGTTACACATGGGAGTAAAACAACTTAACATACTGGCAGGCAGGAGTGGCATTTAAACAAAACAAAAAATAAAATTCACCTTCCACATATCTGGTCACGTCGCTGTCAAATAACAAAACTCACAACATCTACACCCAGCTTAAGTTTCCCTTAGCCATAACAAGAGTAATGTATTTCCAGGATCTGACAGTGGAGCCTAATTCCTGCAGTGTGTATACTGTCATCTCTGTAGTCCCTAAGCTAAACTCATAAAAGCTGTCTTCCTGTTCTTTCTTAGCTGTCAGCACAGAGCAGAACAACATGACAAAGATGGTCATGACCAATGAAGAATTTATTAAACTCTGACAAGCACTTACAAGTTGCATCTGGTCCTGATTCTCGTGTGTATACATCTCTGTGTCGGCCCCTGCAGGTGCCACTGCGCTGGTTAACATGCTCGTTCTGGATGCTCTGCAGACGGGATAAACAGAGCGCGCTCACGTCGGCCTCCTGCATGTTTTCTGTAGATAATAGTAGGATGATGATGGCTGTGCAACTGCGGCATCTCCCATAATTCCTTTCAAAGCTTATTATTATTAATGAGAACAAAGTATTCCAGGGGAAATACAGTGCCTATAAAAGTGCTAATCCCCTTTGATGTTTTACCCTTTTACTACTTTTACAAATCAATCGTGATCAAAAGAAATTACAAATACAAAAAAACAAAAACAACCTCTTGTTAATGTTAAAGTAAAAACTGATTTCTACAAAAATAATGACAACTAATATATGTCTCAATCGGATAGTTTCCTCAACTCATGTTTAGGAAGTCAATCATTTCAAGGATTTAATAGCAATAGATTTAATAAAGAAGTGTGTTTTAGTGTGTCTAATATTTATGACACAAAGTGCCTCCCTGAATGAAGTAATAGTTGTGTGTTTATTCAGCTGAACCTGTAAGCGCTCTCTTCATTAATCTCCTGACAGATGCATTGATGCACCGCAGCCTTTCACCTGTGCACATGGTAAAAGTGATGTATTTAAGGTCTGACACATGCTGGGAAAAAGCAGTGAACATGATGTGACTCAGCTGGGTAATTCTCTTTGTTGTTTTGAAATAACCACTACAAAGCCAGGACTCCTTTTGATGTGGTGCTCTTATTATTTTGCTTCTCTGTAACTTACAGAAAAGTCTGCAGTGCAATTTCTCTTAAGCGGGGTTTTTAAGGACCTCATGGGAGGTAAAAAACAAAATTACTTTTTTTAAAGGGAAAGATGCAGTGTTGTGTGTTAAACTGTCATATCCAGGTTTGATACCATCTATGCTTTGGAGGAGTAACAATTTATAGAAAACTGATGAGAAAGCTTATAAATTAAAGCACAAATTTCACATATTTCTTTGGATTAATCTAGAATAAGATATAGTAATTACTTTAATAATTCATAATATGTGTAGATGGTCATTTTTATTACTATTTAACGTACAAAACGCCTTCAATTTGAAATTTGACCTGCAGGAACTGCTCATTTCAAAGTGAGCTTGGCATAACTTTTAGCTCAGGAATGTCAAACTCATTTTGGGCCGAATCAAAAATGTTCTTAAAGGGCCGGTTGTGCCAGAATGCTTTAATAAAACCCATTTAGCTGTTAAAATATCTGTTAATAGCAGTCCTTCCAGGATTTTGTGATTGTTTTTATGATTTTTGTAATCAACATCTCCTATTTTTGGATGCTAATTTTGTGCTAATGTTTGATGGTAAAAGTGACTTTTTATTGATCACGGACTATAACTTGATATCAAGTAAGGCTGAGGCAGCGGTCAATTAAACTCAATGTTTTTGACCAATTTTCATAAAACTTTGTGGTAACGCTTTTCTTGACAGGGTGTGCATAATACGGACATTACACTGTCATAAATATGGCATAACATCTTCATGTTATGAACATGAAGGAGTCTTTATGAATGTCTATGACGTCATTTGGTAAATAATGACACTTTCAATGCAAAGTTGCTCTAAAAGTTGCATTGAAAGTCCATTAAAAATGCCAACTTTGCATTAAAGTTTCATTATTTACCGAATGACACAACAGTCATAAACGTTGATGTTCATGACAGGTGTTATGTCAGTCTTATGCACAGCCTGTCAAATAAAGTGTTACCAAATATGGGGATTTGTGAAAACTGGAGGGACTTATTGATTTGGAATCCACAGGGCCACATAAAAAGCTACGGAGGGCCAGATTTGGCCCCCGGACCTTGAGTTTGACACGTCTGTTTTAGATGCAGACAAAGCAGCTTCTTTTTCCCACTGGAGGAATCTGCAGGATGTGATGCTTTTATGACCTCAACGTTTTATGTTCAACAAAGGTTTTGTCAGAAATCCGGCCAAACTATGTATTGCACTGTTTGTTGACGTTCTCTCATGTGAATTATCTCATTTTGGTTCATTTCAAAGTTCAGGAACCTTTGAAGTAATTTATGATTACTCCAAACCCTGAGAATGATTTTGGCTTTTTCTTCAATGGAATAACTGAAAGCTTGAGATGTTGTGTCATGGAAAAAATATTTTATTTTTGATATTTTTGGCCTAAAGAATTTGGTTTGAAGTAAATCAGAGCTGTCTAAACTTTCTGGAGCCACAACTGTGAAGTTAGAAGTAGCTGTGGGTCACAAAATGTTTATCTCTTTTATTATTAAAAATAGAGAAACAGTTTTTTTATAAAAACAAATTAAATATGCAATATCGTAATGAAATGTATTAGCCCGATCAATCCTTTTAGATGTCTTCTAGGCTACAAATAACACACTAAACTCTTTTTTTAAAACATTTTTTTGGTCGATTTTAATAGATTTTACTTTCAAGTAAAAGTTACGTGATGTTTTTAGTGTTATGTATACTGTCAAATTTAAATGAAAGGAAAAAATGTGGCTGTTAAAAAGAAATAGTTTCTAACTTTTGCTTGTATTTTCTTTTTTAATATTGTTTTAATTCTTTCTTTTCCTCTTTTTCAGAGAAAATTTAATTTTAGTTTGTTTTAAGCATTTCACCATCAACAGTCGGGTGAAATAAATTTGTGACACTTTTGAATCATGGACAAGAGCCGCACAGAATCATTCGAAGGGCTGCAAAAGGCCCCCGGGCTGCACTTTGGACACCCTGGAGTTAATGATAGAATATAGTGGCACCCAAACATTTTTCTTTGGTGCCGCTTTGTGACAGAGCCTGTACTGGATTTTGATATAAAATGTATGGGTGGTTGCCCAGGATGGCATTTGAAAGGGGTGGAAAAAACCAATCAATGATTAAACTTATTTTTTGTTGTTACTTGTTTCCTGCACAAGTTTTCTGGTGCTTTTAATCATGTGCACGCAATGGAAAGTTGGCACTCCATGTATTTCCAATGCACTGCTGATTATAGCGAGATAAAGGCCTGTTTGTTGTCCCACAAGAAGTAAGGCACAAGTTATTTTGTGAATTCTTCTTTTTCTTTGGCTAGCATGACTGAGCAATATCTCTGGTTATGCTCAACTAGCAAATTTGAAGGAAATGTTTATCCACAAACTGGGAAAATTTCTGTGGATGTTTGTACTATGCAAACAACCATGAAAGGAAGATAATCGTTGTGGGAGTAATGGCAGAAGGAAGGTGTTACCCAGGGTGTCGTCCATGCAGGAACCACCTCTATAAATAAGACTGTACGTCATCAGACGTCCACCTACGTTTTGTGTAACCCTGTCCGTGTGAGATGGCACCTCACTCCTACCCAAGACGCTGCTTTGTGTTTTGAGTGTTGTTGTTGGAATGAAGTTTGAGGAAGGAGGAGTCAAAACACACGGAGGTTAAAGTCGTGGTTTAGACCGTTACGTTTATTCGGTTCAGTTAACACGGCTTCACCTTCTGAACCACAAACCAACACTGTGTGTTAACATAACTCCCATTAATTTTTCCCAATACAGTACAGATTTTAAAAAGAGAAAAACTATACAAAACTAAATACTCAGTTATTAAACCTAATATTTGGCTATAGTGAGGTCAGTGTTGCTAACCCTACGAACCACAAGCAAACACTGATCGTTGCACCGCCGGCTCGCCGTAGCAGAAGACGAAGTACGGTGTTCATTAAAGCAGTGGTCCCCAACCACTGGGCTGCGGACCGGTACCGGTCCGTGGACCAATTGGTACCGGGCCGCGCAATAAATAATTAAATATGTCCGTTCTATGTATTGAGTCTGGAGGAGCTTTTATTTTGAAAATCCTAAACCGGATGCTGTCGGTTACGTCTTGCGCGCCAACATGCAGCAGAATGAGTAAGAAACAACTGCGTCGGTCTCGGTCCATACAACGCGACCCGGTCCGCTGTACTAAAGGATTTTATTTCACTGCATTAAAGGACATACGACACCAACTACCAGAACCCACAGAACAATCTTGGTGGCTTCTGCTGACAAAGTTAAGACACTACCCTGGAGTAAGACTTTCTGATAGAAACTCTTGTTTTGTTTTCTGTCCACACCTTGGACACCAGCCCAGCTCTGAAAGAGAGAAACCACCAAGTCAGAGTATGAATTATTGACCTGTTTTATCAGTTCTGGTGCTGGAAACGGACAGATGAATGAGCTCTGAGACTTTGTTTTTCACTTCACCTTCCTCTGTTTTTAATTTACCCTCACAGTGTTGGCACTGTGACTTTATTTAACTTTATTTAAACTGGGAGACCAGCACCCTTTTGATGAATGGTTTGATTTTTGGTCAGTTTATTTTATATTTCTTATGTTCAGTTTTTGAGTCATAAAAGTTCAATTTTACCCATTTAGTTTTTGTGTTCATTTGTTTGTGCATATTTGTAACTTAATCTAATTCAAGGACTAATTTATTTATGAACATTAAGATAATTTAATGCAACTTAGTGGCCAACAAGGGGTTTTGTGCCTATAGGGATGCATTTAATTTTTCCCACAAATATTTGAAAAATCTAGCTTATCACATTTTAACATTTGGCAAAAACACAGAAGAGCTTCTAACAATTAAATGTGCCAATTACCAGAAACTGTTCATTTAAAATGATTTCTTAAGAGATTTGTTTTTCTTTTGGAAGCTGAAACAGCTGTTTTTGTTTTCTGTTTGGAAAGAATTTCAGTCAAAAGGGCTAAAAATGAAGATGTTGTCAGAATTTTTTGGTAATTTTCAATCACAGTTCATGAGGCTCAAAAATATCCACACAAAACCTTTCTAAAAACTGTTCACTGATTAGATTAATGTGTTTATTGTTGTGTTGTTAATACCTGAGTGTAATTCATAACATAATTATGTCCAGAAGGTTTGCTTTAAATTAAATTAAATTAAATGAAACCTCAGACTTACCTTGTTTAATTGCTGTGGGGATCTGGTTACTGTTTGGCCAAGCAGGATTTGCGCTCACCACCAGTCTGCCATACCTCATATAACACCTCAAAGTGGGTTTGGACTCAGGCTGCAAGGTAATTGTAATTTTAACTATGTTGTCTAAATGGGAGGAAAGCAGGCCAGGCCGTCTGAACTCTCATTTTACGTCAGACTTGCATTTTAAGTGAGGCTGGTACGTGCTTGGAACAGCTCTAGACTATAAACAAGAGATCCAGCAATCTGCAGTTTCATTTCGACAGCACAGTCTGAAGTAATTATATTTCTTTCCTGCCTTGGTGGAAATTTAAAATAAGAACACACCTTTGTGGTTATTAAATAAGAAAGTGATATTGTTTACTATGGAAAAGATTTCTGAGCTGTCAGATTGTTCCTCAGTTATCTTTTTGACATATAAATGGAAAATATTACAGTGTTTTTTTTTTTTTTTATCCATTATCCTGATGCAACATGGAAACATTCATCATTCTCTTGTTATTCAGAAGATGTTTCTCACAGCATTTCGAGCGACCAGAACATTAATGCTGGCTGTTTTTCATGCGGTCGCTCCTCTGCCAGGCCCAGGCCTCTACTATTGTGCATATTTGGCTCCCTGTGGCGGCTTACCGGGCCACCGAAATGGGACAGAGCCATCATCAACGTTAAAAGTTACACCTGACAGGTCAAACTCACCGCTGTGGGAAACATCTATATTAGAAGATGTCTTTCAATAACTACATGATAAAGCTAGATCCTTATTTAAGAGACAAAATTTTGAAAAAACTAATAGGTGTTTCAAATATAAGTGATTTTATTGATAGGTCATTACAGAGTTGAGTAGTGACTAGTTACAGTTATATGTACCTGAGTGACTTTTTTGAAAAACAATTAACTTTTGGGATTTTAGGAAACATGTTTTAATCAAAAATTCTCCAGGCACAGACACATATCTGCAGTTTTTATTCAAATTTCACAAGTTTTTTAATTGAATTAAACTAATTTGGAAACATTTTCTTTTGCCTTCGTTGTGATTATTGTCATTTTCACCCTTAAAATACCAAAAATTTCCACTAACTTTATATTTTGGTCCATCTGATGATGAAATTTTTACAGATTAAATGATGGATAATTTGGTCATTTCTTGAGACAAAAATCCATAAAAAAGTATTTTTGAGACAGATCGGATACCTGGCCTCAGTAAAACATCCCTGCATTCAGAAAACTCTAATCTGAACCTAAAGTTTCCTCGTCAGCGATGGAGTTTTGTCTCAGAGGCCTCTGTTCTCGTTGTGATACCTGTGCAAGAAAACAATGAAGGTTTGTTGGCAAACTGCAGAAAATGTACAGATCAAAGTAATGACATCACGTTTTGAATTGTACTGAAGTCAAATTAAAACCAAATGATTGGTGGATGCAATTTTCCCATTTTTCTTTTGGCGCTTTAACTTAAGAATTGGACGCAGTGTGGAGCACTTAAGAATAATTTGTTGGGCGGATTACAAACGCTGATCCATCTCAATCATCATGCAACATAGACAAACATATTAATTAGAATTTTATAACCATGTAATCCATGTTGGCGAACTGTTTGACTGAATCCGAGAAAAAAAAAAATCAACCCAGGTAAAATGTAAAGATAGGAAAAGTGTGTTTTATATATATATATATATATATATATATATATATATATATTTATATACAAAAGCAGCTAAAAGTCTAATTTTCCTAAAATGATTCAGTTTGTCTTTTGTTTGACTGCTTAAGAAACAAAACTTTATTCTAAAGACATTGTCTGTCACACACTGCAATCCCATTTTGGGTTATAATTTTATAACATGACATTTGGCCAAAATATATGTATATATATATATATATATATATATATATATATATATATATATATATATATATATATATATGTATATATATATATATATATATATATATATATATATATATATATATATATATATATATATATATATATATATATATATATATATATATATATATGTATATAAAATTAAATTGCTACAGAGAGAAGAGTGACTAAATATTCATACATTCGTATTTACAGATTATAATTTTCTTTTTGTATCAATGAAATACTGTTGTATATAAGGAAAGTGGATTTAAGTGTAACCTATTATTTTTCATTGAACAAGTTAGCTATACAAAACACGTTCATCATATTTTTTGAACAAAATCTGTCAGTATTTTAGGGCCTCTTGTCACTGTAAATCTAAATAAGCTGCTGTTGGTCACGCCCTCCATCTAAACATTCGCACATGACAATGGCTGCGATTATACTACCATACATCTTTGAAAAGCATTAGTAGAGCCTCCTGCAGCAAGAGGTTTCTGAATGGTAAGTCAATCACAAAACACTTGTCTTTTCCAGAAGCTTCTGCTCAAGTTGCTAAGTAACAGGGCTGTGCTTTGCTGGGGTTGCTAGGTAACGGGGCAGTGCCTGTGGATTTGTTACATTCCGGAGGTTTGTGAAATGGCTCATTTTTCATAAAATATTGCCAGAAGTTGTCTCTGTGTTTTGTTTTTTTTGTGTGTGTGTTTTGTTTTTAGCCAAAGCTAGACCCAAATGAAAGTACAAAAAACATGCAAAATGTAAATTTTGCACAATACGCCGCCTTTAAAGTAAATTAATGGCTATGAAACCTTTGACAAACTGAAACTATGCGCATAATTTTAGAAAAGTTATGGCAAAACTCCCCGTACTTTTCTTTCAGGCCTCCAGAGGACGACCTTTGGTCCGGCCCGGCACTGGTACTACAAGGCCTTCACACTAAACAGAAAACAAATACTGCAGCCATAAAGGACCTGGCAAAAGGAGAGCAGCAGCTGCGGCTGCGTCTGTGGCCCAAAGTCCTTTGAGAGTATTCTTTAATCCTGACACCTGCAAGCCATTTTATCATGATTTACAGTGGGGGGGGGGGAGGGGAAATGCTGGCTGGGGGCAGAGGGGGAGACCAGAGGAACTGTTTTCACAACAATCCATGAAAAACACAGCACTGCTCCGTCCAGGGATTTGTAGTTTGTTGTGCAGAACGATAACATGTTGAACTTAATTTGAGAAGGAAAGTTTTGATAGAAAGTCCTGCTCTGATTTACAGACAAGTGGCCTGAGAGAGCAGAAGAGGGAATGAATGAATGAATGTTTTTGTGTCTCTGCGTGAAACCAGCTGAAGATAAATTGGCCGGAGGTTTTGGGACAGGATAGGGAGTTCACTTAAATGATCATTAGCGAGATCTCTGAAGGCCAGTTTAAAGTCGCTCAGCTGCTCAGCCATCACGCCTTGATGCTGCGCTGTTGTTCACATCCATTCACCGCCTCGTGCATCATTACTTTTGTGTGTGTGTGTGTGTGTGTGTGTGTGTGTGTGTGTGTGTGTGTGTGAGTTCACCACATGCTGGATTACTTTGGGCTTGGACATACTGAATCTGTTTCTCTGTGTCATGTAGCAGCTGTAATTGTCTGTGACAAACAGTCCTCGTTTTGTGGTGCAGCTGAATCTGAGTTGGTGACGTTTTTTTTTTTTTTTTGTCTTGCTCAAATCAGAAACAAAGGTTACAGTGCAAATTACAGAGATGACACTGGAGATCACAATTCAAAACAAACAAAAGAAAAGACAAATTCAAAATGAACTCGTCATTCTGAATGAATCCTCTTTTTTACAGTTGTGTTTCATTCAGACGCTGAAGGAATGAGCTGAATTTGCTGGTTCTGACGTGTTTTTCTGATCAGATTTCTCAAACTCCCCTGCTCCAAAAACACACTTATTCAGCTCCAAAACTACCACATTCAGTTTAGCTAAGAAATTAAATCGTTGTCTGCTGCAATTAGCAAGACCTTCTGAGAAGTATAACTTTTCATTTCAGTGAGCAGAATGAGCAAAAAGTTGGATTCAAAACGCTCAGCAACAGATTTTTTAAAACCTGAGGTGTCTGGAAACTGAGCATCAGGAAAAATCACACTTTAAAATCTGGTTTACATTGTCCTTTTCATTTGTACATGAGAAATCACACTGCGCTGTTGTCTCTTTAAATTTAAACTTCCTGCCTATTCTGGGAAACTAAACGTGTTCTGTTTTTTGGCATTTGACAGCTGGACTTTACCTCTGTCTCCTGTTCTGTGGTGAAAGCACATGGCTTAGGATTTATGCAGAATATGGTAAATTATAAAAGTGCTGTAGTGCAACTGAAAAATACAGTGTAAAGAAGATTTATGCTACAAAAGGGGACCATGTCCAACAGCCTGAAATCATAATACTCCTGGTAAAGATGTGCAAATACTCTTAAAATAAACAAATCCTTTATTTTAGTTGTATAAAATCGCTGAATATGAGTCAAACTCCTCTTTTATTCTTAGTTTGAATAAATTTTTGGTGAGTTTAACAAAAGTAATAACTGCTGCTTTAGTACTTCTAAGAGTTCCTATTAATTTAATGCATTTTAAGTGATGTGTAAGAGGATTTAATTTGGCGTTCCTTTAGTAATGACTTCACAAACAAGACAATTTCTCTAGTCTTTCTTAAAAAAAAAAAAAACATCTTTCACGTACGCCAGGCATGTCATGATTTTTAAAAATCGGGGAATAACTACACGATAACAACTGCTCACCTAAACCTGTCCATGTCGATATTCAAAGCAACAGTAAAAAAAAGTTTAAAACTAGTTTAACTTTGAGAAAAAATGTTAATGAAAAGATTATCTCCATCGACTCCATTAGCAGTCAGTCTTGCAACAAATCCGAAGACAGTTGCTGCCATGGTAACGGCTCAATTTTTGGGCAGCAGAGACCACAATAACATGCAACGGTAACATGTTCTGTATGATACCGTCAGTTGTTGGGAAACACTGCTAATCCACTGCCTTTGTTTTTGCTACTCCGCTTTAAATCTCTGAACGGTTACAAAGTTGAGCGGAGAGACATTAGAGTTTGGGATTTGATCCTTGACCACCATGATCGATGGAAAAGGCTGTTTGAACTCCCTCCTTCTCTCTGCTCTCTGGTCCATGAGGCCTCCAGCTCAACTCCTCAGGGATTCGGGGTCAAAGTTCAGCTATTATTTGACCTTTTGAGATGCTGATCAGCTGCTCTCAGTTGTAAAAACAATACCTTGTTGCCACGGTTCTGCGTCATAACAAGTGTCAAAAAAGTAAAAAATAAGAGCAAAAAATCCTTCCAGCTGCACAACTTTCAAAAATATTTCCAGAGGGAATAATTGTCCAAAAGCTAATGCCTTAAATAAATAAAATACGAACAAAAGTTTACAAAGAGAACAAACTACAACCGACCTTTTTGCAAAACCATTTTCCCAATTAGAATTGAGTTTTTTCCCAAGCATGATTTCCATTTTTTTCCCCCAATATTTCTTAAATATCCTTAAATTTTATTGAAGATTTTTAAAAAATATAACTGGCTTCCCAATTCAACCTTAAACGCTCAAGCAGAACTGTCCTTTCATTCATCGTACTTTCATTAAAGCAGTCAGATTTTTGTAATGTTTAACTGGAAATTGTTGTCTACTGGTTGCAAATCTTAATTGAAAGCTCACTGGGAAACTTCACCAAGGTGCAGAAAAAAACTCCTTAGGTGAGTTGCTCTAAATTATAAATCTACATGTTATTAAAAATGATACGATACTCCAAAAGTCGATATGATGTACGTAATCAAATATTGTGCATAGTGTATTTTAGTACAATTAAATGCATTTTGACACTTTTTATATTTGCTGGAAAAATAAATTCAGAGTTCAGAGATGGGAGGAGATCTGAGTTGCCATTTAGTTGCATAATTAAACTTTTCTCTTTAAGCAAAGTGGTGCAGTGATTATGCTGGGAGGAAAATGACACCAATATTCTCCAGATTTGAACTTTTCAGCTCATCATATTGTGTCATAATGTCTCAGTGTTATCTACGTGTGTTGCTCAAGCTGTGATCTTTTCTGTTTCCTCCTCTGACCTTTTGAACCAGATGAGTCAAACACACATATTTTCTAGGCCTTTATTAATACAGGTTGCCTTATTGAGATCCAAGATCTTATTTGCATGAGAGACCTGTAAATTTCTTGTAAAAGTATTCACACACTTGGATGTTTTACCCTTTTTAATTCTTTATTGCATTAACAAATTTTTTCCTTTTTTAAAAATAAAAATTTACGAAGAAATTTCTTTAATGTGAAAGCCAAAACAGATTTCTACAAAAAATGGGCAATTAAAAAAAAGTATTTATCTTAAAATAAGTGACTGACCTAATTTAACAGAGGTCCAGCCAATTGTTGCTAGAAGTCTCACAATAATGGAAATAAGGGAGTGTGGTGTAAAAACAAGTGTGTCTGGTCGATCAGTGTTCCTGGCTACCATTACAGCATGAGGACTCCAAGATAATCAAGGGAAATGTTATTGAGAAGTATAAGTCAGGGGATGGACACAAAAAAAAGTCATGCTGTCCTCACAAACTGAGTAATTGTTGAAGAATAAAACTCATATCAGAGCTTAGAAAGTTCTTTATTGAGATGAAAATGTTGTTTTAGGCCATCAGACAAGACAGCATGTTTGGGGAAACCAGACACTGCGCGTCGCCACAAACACACCATCCCCACTGTGAAGCATGGTGGTGGCAGCATCACGCTGTGCGAGGCTGGTTCTTGGTAATAAAAAATTTAATGATTGCAGTGAAATGTGTATTTTCTAACTAAAGCTACATATAAAGTGGTGTGTTCTGGAGTGGTCCAGTCAAAGCTCAAACCTCAATCTTTGGAGAATTGGTGGCACTTCACAGCCAATCTCCATGTAACCTGACAGAGCTTGAAGAGTTTTTCAAGGAAGATTAAAGTAAACTGTAGAGTCCACATGGGCCAGTTTGAGGTCATTGACTAAATTCTGACTTA
This sequence comes from Gambusia affinis, assembly GCF_019740435.1. NCBI lineage: Eukaryota > Metazoa > Chordata > Actinopteri > Cyprinodontiformes > Poeciliidae > Gambusia > Gambusia affinis. Next base: position 15,462,595 of record NC_057869.1, read on the forward strand.
AAGCTGCAGTATGTAGCTTTTAGTAAATATTTTTTAACATATTTGTTGATATTGGCTCTATGCCTTGAAAGTAAAATGTGAGACAGAGAGTCTGTGAAAAATTCAAGCTCTTTTGCCGTCTTCCACTCCTAACTAGAAGCAACCAATCAGAGTCAGGAGGCGGGTCTTTGTGCTGTCAATCATGCCCATCTGCCAGGGTAACGCTTCTCCCCATCAGTAGAGCCTCAAGCTAGTTTGAATGGCCACAGATGTAGCGGATAAACATTTTTCATGTAAAGAAAAGTGATTTCTCTGCCATTAACACATTTAGCAGCACATTCACGATGTTGATTGACAGCACAAAGACCCTCCCCTTGGCTCTGATTGGTGGTTTTTGGTCTGTGTTCCTTCAGACAGCAATAGCAGAACAGGAAGGAGGTGGAGGAGATTGATATTTTCACAGATTATCTGTCTCATGTCATACTGTCACGACATGCTGTCATTTTTACCAAATATGTAAAAAACACTTTTTTTTTATAAGCGTTACAAACTGCAGCTTTAAAGAGGATTCATATTTATATTCATTTGTCAGTATTTTGCAGAAGCTCATTTGTAGTTTTTCTTCTAAAAAAACATTTTATTTATTGTGATTGATTTGTAAAAGCAACAAGAAGCGTAAAACCTCCAAGTGTGCTGAGTACTTTTCATTGTGTAACAGCGTCTTCGCCGCTACACATATGAAGGTTTATGAGTGCAGTATTCCTCTGTCTGCTGATCGTTTGTGTTGTTGTGTGGGCAGCCGTCCCAACAGGCCGAGCGTACCTCCGCTGCGGTAATGAGAGAACGGCTTTTCATCACAACGCTGCAGCTCAGATGCAGAGCCAAACAATCAACATGCCCTGCAGATCATTCATTTCCACCACTTTCCATTATTTCATGTAGTGTTGCGTAAATCACGGAGCCGGACTGGCTGAGCCACCCAACGCACTTCCCTAACGCAAAACATGCTGAGGACATCGGATACCGACCATGTGACCTCCAGATCTTTATCTCTCGGATTCCACATGAGCAGGTTATTTAATATCCATCAACTGAGTCCTAAATCAAGCCGAGGCATCTATAAAGAGCAGAACATACGTTGGATGCCGGCAAAAACTTTGTTTTTTTGAGGCAATCAATGATCATAAATCTGTTGTAACATATTCTATTTATTCTTGGATGGAGGTTTTATGGCTTCACTGTAAACTTTTGGATGATTCATAGTTATTCTGAGGCTCTGGATCCCAGTAAAGTCAGGATTAATAACAATTGCCTAAGCAACTGGTTGCTGTTTTTGGCATTTAGCAACAAGTCATTTGAAATTTTTATTGCCACATAACTTTTCTGTTTCTCTTGTTTTGTTTAAAAGCAAAATTGGGGGATTTATCTCGGCAGCACATGATTGTCTTCATCATCTCGTTTATTCAAAGCTCTGCTAAAGCGAAAGAGAGGAACAATAATGGTTGAATCTGTTCAAAATGCATAAGGAAAGTGTAATCTATAACATTTATTGTCCAGCGAGAACAGAGAGGCATAATAAAACACCTTGCAGCGTCATAAAACAGACACTCAGCTTCTATTCAAACACTTTTTTTGTCTGCCTTTTCTCTCCTCTGAGCTCCATTCCCAGAGATGACACTGTCATATTTTGAAACATCTCTTTCTTTCCCTCTCGGCTGGCATGGGTACGCTTTCCTCCGTTTCCCTGTTTCTGTTTTGTTTAGGACCACACAGAGGGATGACATGTTGGAGGCAGATCCAGGCTGGGTGGCCCGGCTGCAGGAAAGATGTGGGTGACAGGATCAGCCTTCAGCAGACTATGGCAGTAATGCGTGCAGACAGTGTAAAACCAGTCCTTTGGAGACCCGGAGAAAGAGCAACGCTTGCAATTCTGAATAAATGCAGTTTGAAAACAGAAGGAGGGGGTTCGGATTGGGACTCTGGACTCTCATGCACTACTAATGTCTTTAGTAGCAAAAGAAGCAACTCTGAAGTATCACATGTGAATTTCCCACCTGCTGTGAAAGGAATGTTGCTTACGGAGGAGAATTGCAAATTAAAATTTGAGTTCAGTGGAAATATTATACAAAAAATGCCTTTGGTGAAGTATTCAGCCACCAGAATCAGATTTTGCATCATTTCTGTGTTTCAGGCAGATTAGACAGCATGAATCCAGTGAGAAAATGGTAATCAGTTCTGTCATTAGAGATTTGACTTGTTCTTGTTTCAAAATGATATTCAAAATGTCATTTGAATATCTCTGTCAACATGTGCTGGAAGCAAAGCATGTAAAGCGTTTCCAGTTGAAAGAGAAGTAAAGCTGTGTAAAAATTAATTTTCTGATTGGAAATGCTTAGATTCCAGTGCAATCACCTCCTTCTCTGTAAATAACCATCCAATGCAAAGGTGATAACAGGTTTTTAACGGTTTATATAAGAGCATAAACAAAAATTATTTTTCAGACCGGATTGAAATCGTCTCCTCTCTGATTAGCTGTTAGCTTCAGTGATCTAATCTGGATTTATCCAAAAGGAAGACGACGAGAATTATCTGCTTCGGGCAAATTATTAACAAGTTTTAACCCGTTTACAGCACAACTTTTGAATTATCCCTTTAATATTGAAGAAGTGTTAAATAAAATAATTTCTTAGACTCCTCTCGTATTAATTTTAAAGTCCATATCGATAACACACTGTTTTGGGACTTGCTGTTTCGCTCGTTAAAAGCAATGAGCTGCTACTAATCTGTTGCAGCCCTTGAAGCAGTTCAAGCTGAAGTTTCCCCTTTTTAAACACTCTGGCTTTGCAGAAACCAGAGACGGCTCTTTTCCTGATAATCAGCTTGTTGCGTTTAGCAAGTACTTAAGAAAACAAATGGCCTGACTGTGCTGTGTGTGTGTCAGGGAGGAAGAGGGAACTCCACTGATGCTGGATTTTGTCAAGCCTGAAGAGCAGAGAAAATAGAGCAGAAGTGTCATCACAAGCAGGCCCCTGGATCCCGGCGGCCCCCACATTCTTCCTCTGGATGAAGAATGGTGCGACTCACAGTTGTTTATTTTGATTTCTATCTTGTCTTAGCAACCTCGTTTTAATGAGAGGGAGCAATTCCACATTGAGGTCTCCTCTCTATTCGCATCCTGCTAACTTCTTCAGAGACAACTCTTTATTTTGTTGTATCGCCACAGCTGCATAAACGTGGCAAGCTGGGAATCTTGCACAGTGAATTGAAACAGAAACTCATCAAATTAGTTCAGTTTGTTAGTCGGTCTAAATGAAACTGCTTTTCATTGCGATTGAAAAGCAGTTTTGATGTTGTTCTTGACTGCAGAGATAGAGGGAGTTATGAATATACCCAGAGTAAACAAATCAATACGTTTATCTGATGCAGAGTGCTGGGAATATGGTTTTTAATCTGTTTTTATTTTCTTTCATACTTAAATGCTTTTAGATTATCAAACTACTTAGAGTTAATGCAACATGGGGGACCTGTTTGACAACACGAAGTGGGTCAAGCCAGGTATCTGAAACAGCAACACATCATACCTCAGGGTTTCGCTCAGTCTGTTATAAGCCTGGCGGGCCACCAGGCTTTACTTGTGCCCCCACCAGGCTTAGCATTGTTAATTTATTAGTTTTTTAATGATTGCCTTTTTTAAGACTTAATATCTTAATCTTCTAGTATTACAAAAATACATAACTATCAAATGATATTTTAAAATTTCCTATCAACATTGTTTTTACCTCTCCAGGTGGTCTTTCGTGGGCTCTAGTGTCCCTTCTATGAAAGTAGGCCGACAGGAAAGGGGGGAAGACGTGCGGCAAATATCGCCAGGTACGGGAATCGAACCCGTGACGGCCACACCGAGGACTCAAGACATCCAAACATTATGTAAAATTTCTGTTCTTCCAGTTTGACCTGTACTGCTTTAAAAGCACCACCCAGCTCTTTTTTGGCAATAACTTAACGTTTTTTTGGTGTCTTGAAAATGAGCCGTTTCAAAAACCTCCTGATTGTTAAGTCACATTCCATGGACGCTGCACCGTTACCTAGCAACCCCAGCCAAGCCCAGACCCGTTACCTAGCAACCCTAGCGGAACTCCAGGACATTTGCTCAGCTAGTTTTTAATGTTGTATGCACTGTACAATGTCTACTGGATGGAAAAGTGTTTTGTTGCTGAATTACCATCCAGAAACCACCTGCTGCAGGAGGCTCTACTAATGCTTTTCAAACATGTACGGTTGTATAATTGCAATGAATATGTTTTGTTTAGCCCATAGACATATCCTCGCCTGTTCAAGGAAGCATAGTAAGTGCATAATTCATTTTCTTAAGGGGTTTTAGTTGTTTGTTCAAGAGACAGGTTACTGAAATCAACAGGTAATTTGTAGTTAGTTGGTAGTTTCTTAATAATGTAAAGCAGGTAAGAATTTGCTTATTCTACTCTCTTTCAAACATGTAATATTGACATTGTTGTTTTCATTTCCATTCTTTCTTTCCTTCTTTGTTTGTTTGAATAAATTCTTACTAAATACAACTTAGTTTTCTTTGAGTAAAGAGCCCGGTTGGTTTTCTTGCTTTTTTCTCCCTTAATAGACAGAATTATCATTTAAAAACTGTTTTTGTTTACTTGAGTTATGCTTGCAAAAAAAGCATAAACTGAAGCAAATACTTTTTAAAGTCACAGTGAATTATGAGCATTAAAGATTTTAAAAATATTATACAAGAAAGACCAACAAACCAAAGAGTAAGTCGATATAATGAATCTGCATAATTAATGGTGGCTAACAGATTGAATGTTTCAAACAGCACCGAGGGAGAGGTTTCAGATAATGCTCTGAGCAGGAACCAGAGAGGTGTGACAAACTACAGCCTGTTACACATTACGGTGTTTGTGGTTTTGTGTGTCAAAGTGGAATAAAGCATGTTAACTTGCTCCATAGAGAGGGGAGGAGATGTAAAGAAACTTTCAAACAAACCTGCTGTCAGAGGACAGATAAAGACACAATCAGCAGTTTGTGTGCGCGTTCCCAAGCAGCAGCGGGCCGTCAGGTGGTCCTCGGTCCTCTCCAGTCACCAGCCCACCAACCTCCACGGCGCTATTGTGCAGAAGAGACGCTGCATGACTGATGCAACAAAGGAGGAGACATTGATCTTCTGAGACAAGCTCTACTCTCTGCATACTGTGCTAAAGGAAATGAGCTGATCCTCCTCAGTGGTCTGCAGCTAAGCCTTGCTTTTGAACATCGTAGCTCTTAATCTACAGCATCAGGACGACCAACGACTCAGGATTTTGTGTTCCAGCCCTTGTTGGGTCTGGGAAGCAAAAAAAAGAAAAAGAAAAGAAACTCCCAGAAATTTTAAACTAAAAGCAATTCAGGAAACGGGAATAGAAATCTCAGAGGCTAGATTATATGTTTTGGTAAAAATAATTTACTTGCCACACACGTATAATGTTTCCCAGAGGAAACTCCCACAGAGCATGCAGCACTGGCAGGTGCTGCATTTCTAGTGTACTCTTGAGCAGGGCACTTCAAATCACTTATCGCGGCTTAATTCAATTGCTCCAATAAAACCATCCAGCTGCATAAACACATTACAGGACGTGTGAAATCGAAAACACAGAGCATCTTTAACGCTCTCTGGACAGCGCTGTCCACTACGGGGGACAATAAATCATTTTACACAGTAATTTAATGATTTAAGAGCTCAGTATTTGTCACACTGTCATGTGGCACCAAGCCGGGATGAGGTGTCAGGCTCCCAGGAGTCCATTAAAGTCCACTTTCCCAAATGGCAGAACGTGAGACCCCATTTGGGGCGGCTGGTAGAAGCCGTGACAGCATGAATCTGTGGAGAAGCTTTTGGGTTTTACACCTGTGTGCGACGCAGGGGAGGTTCGGCAGCGAGTGGGAGAATCAGCCGGCTGTGCTCTCTTGTGGTGACTCTGGGGATAGCCTGGAAAATGGCAGAAAGGATTCAACCAGCTATTTATAGATCCTTTTACTGCAGTTCAACATTAGCTGCTGACGGTCTTATAGAAATAGACTCAAATGAAAGACATGAAAATATTTTGGAGTGCAATAAAAACTCCTCAAAATTTCCTAAATCGTTTTGTTCCTCAATGCTCTGTAAAAGTGTAAATATGGTTCTTATTCCCTGTTTGTTCATGTGTGAACTAGTCAGCTAAATATCCACTACTGTTAAACTAAATGTGTATTTCTAAGACATGAAATGGAAAATAAAATATTTTTATTCTGATTCACCAGGAAATTCAGTAAAAAATATTATGTACAACTCCTCTGAATAGCCCAGCAAAGCTTATCCGAATACAAACTAATAATTAGATAGACTGACATTTTCTTATGTTTTGGAGAAAACTGTGCTCTTTTTTCCCCTTGTAGAGATTTCTGAAATGACAAACTGACTGTATTTGGAGCATTAAAATCAGAAATAGAAGCAAAGTCTTTAAATATGTGCTAATCAATCTGTGTTGAGTGCAGCATTATTCTGCAGGATGTTAGCCAGTTGAAATATATGTGATTTTCAGCTGCAGATGATCCAATTCAGCCCAAAGTTGAAAAAAGATCCCACTGAAACAGCCCTTTACTATTGCAGCTAATGACAAGACGTGAAGCAGCTCCAGGGATAATTTTCCCAGGGATTACGTCTTATATATTGAATAAAAATATGCTAATTAGTTTTCACGACTTTACAGCCACAGAAATGTGGTGAATTATGTTTTCAGATGTAATCAAAACCAGAGCTCCTCTCGTTTTCACTCTCCTGCAGAGATTTTAAAAATATCCATTCCAGCTGCAGATTTCCACACAGTTTACAGTGGCGGTGGTTTTAAAACCAAACCAAAACAATCAGAGAAGTATTAATCCGATTGCACACTTTCTTTACCAAAAATAGAAGAAAAACAAAAACAATATCAGCAGAAGGAGATCCTCTCTTGTCAGAAAGGCCGTTTTTAATCTAAATCTCCGATTTGCTTTATTTTTCTGGGTGTTGAAGTTATGTAACATTTTACTGAATCAGGACCTGAACTTTCTGTTTTTCGTATTGAATCATTGTGCTTTCCTTTCCCTACTTTTTAATTGTTTTTCCAAACAGACGTTTCTTAATGTTAGGTCTGTTTGGTGTATTTTTAGAGGCAATGGGGCAATGGAAACTTAAAAAATGTGACAGCGTGAGACCTGAGGGTGTCCAAACGTTTTGTCACATATTCAAAATTATCGAGTCAAAAGTGCTTGCAGGCCAAGAAAAATAAAATACTAAATCTGGCAAATATAGCAGTTTGATTTTCTTTTGAAGAAATCTGATGTTATTCATCGTAGAAGCAAAACTTAAAAATCATTTTGCACATTCGCTATATTAACAGAAAGAAATCTAGTTTTCAATTTCTTTTGGGCTTGACTGAACACTTTTATTCTCAGTTATGAGAACAAGATTTAGGTCACTTTTTATTCTAATCGCTTGCTGTTTTCAGAGGAGTTTAAAGGGGCAGCATTATGTAAAATTGACTCTTTTGAGCTTTACATCATGTGATGTTATTTCCTCATCAGGAACATATCTGGAGAGTTACTTTGATTCTTTCATACATATTTAGCCAATCTTTTAGTCTCCCACGGCAACCATTCAGTTGTACAAAACGCCTGGATGGACCTAGCTCCGCCTTCGAGGCGCAGCTCCTCCTCTGAGCTGCAGTTTCCAAGCTCCAGAGTTTCAGCCTCACATAGCAGCCCTCCCTAAATCAGATCCTCCAGACTAGCCAGCAGCAATTAGCAAACACCTGGTGGAGCTGCACATCTGCTGAGCTGCTTCTCAGTGGAACGCTGGTAAAGTTGTTGTTAAAGGTTTAATAGAAGAGCGACTCTGCCATGATTTCCTGAAGGCAGAGTTTCAGAAAGGACAGGAGTTGTATAAGAGGAGTTTATTAAAGAGACAAAGGCCCAATTTTAAGATGTTAAATAAGGAAGTAAAATTTATTTTAGGTCATATTTGATATCATTTTCAAAGTTACTATAATTTCTCGATTTTGCTACAAAGTGGCACAATGTGGCTGGAAAACACATAACACTGCCGCCTTAATGATCAGCTTTGAGTGTGGAAACTTCAACTCTTGAAAACCTCCCAACTTGTCTGGATTTTCAGGTTTTTCATGCGGTGGTCATATCTGTAAGATTGGGCAGAGGCTATTTTTTTTTGGTAGATGTGGGTTCCCTCTTGTATTAGTGCTAGCAGGTACAAATGCTCTCTGCAGGGCCGTCTCTCATGGGGGGTCAGCAGCCTCTCGGTGCGGGGCCTGCACATCGTCCTCTCCATCACTCGGGGCGGGCCGACATGTACAGTGTCCACGACTCCCAGGACGTCTTCAGCATTTGCTTCATCGGGACTGATTACTGGAGACATTCCTCTCCCAAGCAGCCATAAATTCACCTGATGTGAAGCAGACCTGCATCCTCCACTTCCACTGAGGCGTGGAGAATTAGGGGAGAAGCTTCACCGTCAAATTCAGCAACACACTTTGCTGAAACGGCTGAATAAAACTCTGGAATCAGCAATCAGTGATAACCACCCTGAAATTACATCAGAAAGGCAACAAAAAACCCTCCAAACGTCCAACGTTACTCAGAACGTGTTTGGATGGTTTTCTTTTTACACAAAACGTAAAGTTGCTGTAGTTTTAATTAAAGAGAATTTATTTCATCTCAAGGGGGAAAAAAAATCTTTATTTATGACCCCATCACTGACACAAGAATAGGTTCAAGCTTCTCTCCATCTGTTTGTAATTCCAGTGTAATGCTATCATCACCTGTTTCCACGGTCCCAGGCACATCTGGCTTACATTACAACAGAAAAAAAATTACATAAGGTTCATTTTTTTCTCTCTCTCTTTCTCTTCTTTCCTTAACTTTAGTATTTGGCTCGAATTTCAGAAATACACAAATTATGCCCCGAGTCATGAGACGTGAAAAACAAAACAGCAATTGGCTTTTAAATTTTAGAAATCTCTGGCGCTTCAGTGGTTTTAAACGAAAGAGTTTGTAAGGTTTGCTGGAGAATAAAACCAGTTTAAGCCAATAACAGAAAGTCCAGCTCTCAAATCTGGCAAAGAAATCTTTCAGTTTTGATTGACAGAGACTCCATTGAGATCAAAATTAAGTTTTATGCATTCGAACGCCTTTTGAAGGCAAGGCACCACTGCTAATAGTGACTCAGCCAATGTATTCAGGTTCTGTGATGGCAGAGTGATCAGCATTATGGAAAGGTAAAAGTGCTCCAATATAAATCTAACGGTACCGTTTAAAAACTTCAGTGGTTTTAGTCACTTGATTTGTAATTCTCCATTAAAAGAAAACTTTTATTTTGTAAATGAAAAAGCTTTTATGAGTACAATAATAATTTCCATTGCGTTTCTTTAATTTTACTTACTTGTTCTCACATTAACTTAACTAGTACAACACTAGTTGTGTGGATTTTATTTATCCTTACAGGTTTCTTCTCTTTTCTTGTTTTTCTCAAATTATTCGGATTATTAAACCTTTTTAAAAATCCAACAAAGAAAACAAGATGATAATGTTGTGCACATCTTTTGGAAAGCTGAGTTTCATTTCCGTCCCAGGACTGTCGGGCTAACCAAAATTACTCCAGGTGTTTATCAGCAATTCATCCAGAACAATCTCTGTCACTTTTCAAGACTCATTAAGGTCAGAGTTCATGATGCAACAATAAGAAAGAGAGACAGGGTAAAAATGGCACCAATGGGAGAATTGCAAGGCCAAAAAATAGTAAAATAAGAAAATAGTGAGGCTTCTTTCTAAATTGTGCTTCCTGTTGCAGCCAGTTTAAAACTCGCACAAGATTTTCGAGCAACAGAATGTCATACTGACGTTATTATAGTTAACTAAAACTAACTGACTAACCAAACTTAACTGAAATAAATAAAAACTGCAGTTAATGCAAAAAAACCTACAAGTGACTTGAAGTATATTGTGGGTTTATGAAACTAACTAAAAACTAAACAATATTTAACTAATAAAAAATAGCAAACACTCTAAAAACGAATTAAAGTTTACTGAATTCGACAAACAAATAGTGACAACAAAATAAAAAAACGGGATGTGCTGTGGTGGCACAGGGGTTAAGCACAACCCACAAAAGGAGGCCTTAGTCCTCGACGCGGCGGTCGCAGGTTCAATTCCCTCTGGCGACCTTTGCTGCATGTCTTCCCCCTTCTCTCATTACCCACTTTCCTGTCAATTAACTATCAAATAAAGGCCACTAGAGCCAATAAAACCTATAAAATAAAATAAAACCAAAAAGCTATTATAACCCTGGTTCACACACACTTCCTTCTGGTTAATTAAGCTTTCAAAGTGGCTAAAGCAGGCTTTTCCTGCCCACTCCTTCTGCTAACAGGACTGTGCTTTTCCCTCACTGGGCCATGCTGCTTTGGGTCGTTTTTCCCCTGAAAAAACTGAATCATTCGTTGAAAGCCGTATTTTGTTTTCACTCTGCGTATCTGAATGCAAAATTGCATTTTAGTTCACAATCTAAAATGAAAGTGTGACATAAAAGCAAAATCATGCGAGTTTCATGACCTGAAACATTTGCGGAGTATTGTCAAGTCCTGAGCTGCAACGTTATACACACTTTTGATGGATGTTGTGCAGGTTTCATGTCGGTGGTTTAGAAGGAAATAACATTTGTGGTTACAGCTCAAAGCATAGTATACTATTAGAAAACTCTTGCCCCAGGAATTATATTTCCCCGCCTCATAACAGTCTGGAATTTGTGTATCCGCTCCGTCTCTCCCATGGACACCAGCTGTGCAGCTGGTGCGCGCTGGAAACTGCAGTTAGCCTGTAGCCATGTGGGATTTTTAACTCGGCTCTCCCATGTGCGTTTAAAGAGGCAGTAATGTCATGCAATCGGGGCCTGTGTTATCATTGTGCAGATCCTGGAGAGTGATGTCAGAGGAAAAGGGAAACTAGCAAACTCCCAAACCAAGGGAGCAAAGGTTTGAAGCTGGCTGGCAGAGACCCAGATCAGATAAAGACTTTCCTTATTCTTTCTTTCCATTTTGCTGACCTCAGACGAATACGCACTCCTTCCAAACGGCTCGACTGGCCAGGATGTTGCTTCCCTTGGCATATGTGGTTATGAACAGTGACGTCTTTAATAAATGAAAGGCGTTTGCATTGATAAAACTCGCTTTTGTAAATGGGATCAATGTAAAAAAAAGAAAAATAGGCTCAGTGGGAAAAACGAGTACATCCGGTACATCAATGAGAGCTTTTAATCCTCAGTAATGAATAATCAACACTGCCTAATCAATTAAAGAGAGATCATTAAGAGTCCTTCACTAGATGCTGTTTTATGGCTCCAGTGGAGCGAGGGATCAAAGCTGAGTCTTCAATGCACCTGAAAGAATTTGCCACAGTGAAATTAGTTAAATGTCACTGCAGAAAACTCTGGTAATTTATCACAGAAAGCCTCTCACATTAAGACAGTGATTCCTCCACAGAAGAGCTTTCATAACACATTACATAGTACATTACACATATTACTAGATTACAATTTTTGAGTAGCTGCTCTATCCGCCCCTGTGTGATAGTAAGATAAATATCAGTGATATTTACAGTAGCACTAACTAATTCAATCATTTGTGCCTGGTGAAAAGTTTAGCATTTGACAACAGAAACAAACTCTTTGGTAAATTTATGAAAGAAAAATTTACTTCTTCACTCCCTCAGCGAGCCACAAATACTAAAACCCATTTGTTTGCTGAACTTTGTAACTACGGGAAATAAAAACGGGCCTGAATGTGTGTCCTTGGAGGTAATTTATGACAGTTAAAAGCTTTTCCTCTTTAGTAGAGGAGAAGCAACTGTGTTGCATTGGCTGCGTGTTTTTGCTCTTACAACCAGGACTGGACTGTTGACAGAACCAGGTGTAGGCTGGCTGTGTTTCTACAACACAAGGTTCTTTTTTATTACAGGCAACTCTGCTTTCGAAACGCAATATCAGCTGGAGAAAGCAGTAACACTTCCTTTCACCGGTGACTTATGTTGCTTTGTTTTAGTGTGGATTTAGAACATGTTTTGGGAATCCATTCCCAAAATTAATGTTATGATAAAGTGCAGGAAATGCAGATCTTTTCTGTGGCTCTGCAGAGCATCATAACATGATTTAGTGTAAAGCTGTGATTATTCTCAGCTTGTGCTTGGTTTGATTTCAGTTGGACCCAAGAGCAGGCGGAATCAGAGGCAGAGGGATGGAGTGAAGAGTTTCAACGATGAAAATGAAGCCCTACAAAACAAGAAAAGGACAATGACCCGAACACAGCTTTGAACAATAGTCCAAACCAGGCAGCTTAAATACTAAGGCAGAGGTGGAAAATGACAACCAGGTGAGCTGGTTGAGGGATGTGGGGCAGAAGAAGAGCAGGAAAACTGAGGGAGGGAGACTAATTAACACACAGGGAAATTAACTCAAAAGGATCTACAAACTAAAAGCGGAGAACCCAGAAATAAGAGAAATGCATAGAAGAAAGAAGAGAAGAAACTGAACAGAAACTATTTAACCAATATAGCAGCACTGTAATGGTTATAATAAGCAGAAAGGACTGAGCTGAACCTAACTGGCAGTGACTCAGCAGGTCAGGAGTCCGTCCTGTAACCAGAGAGATGCCAGTTCAAACACCTGGTCTGCTGGTGTTGGTCAGAGGTGCCGGTGTTCTGTCAGATAGCCATACATTGTCAGATCGTCATACGCGTATGACAAACTGACAAACTATATCTGTCAGATCAGCATACGTTTGCATACGTTTCAGCATACGTTGTCAGATACGTTGTCAGATAGTCATACGCTTAGCTCAGACATGTATACGTTGTCATTACCATATGATTTTATTTAATCAGCAACATAGAATCATGACGTAGATAAGGATTTTTTTCAAAAGTGAAACACTGGTTTTGCCCCAGTTTCAGTGTGGGTAAAAATTGCGTTTTCATACACGACATGCTATCCAAGTTAGCAGACATGTTATCCAACCCAAAAATATTAAGGAAGTGGGGGACGTGAATTTAAACAGGGCGTGTTTTAGGACGTGTTTTGTAGTTTACTGCAGCTGCAGCAGCATTAAATTTAATTTATTTAGTTACTTTTATTGTGTCTCTTCTCGCGTATGACAAGCTGACGACTCCTCTCAGTATGGCGGACCTCCTGCAGAATGCGCATGCGTGCGCATGCGCTCTTACCATATGTATGCTATTCTGACATGTATGGCTATCTGACAGAACACCGGTTGTATTGCAGCCTCGTTTCTGTCAGGGCAGCTGTGGCTATTATGTAGCTTACCAGCATCAGTGTGTGAATGGGTGAATGACTGAGTGTGCACAGCGCTTTGGAGCCCACTGGACTAGACAGAGCACCGGGCAAGCACAGGCCAGTTCCCATCTACAAAAGGAAACCCAAACACAAACACTTGTGGATCATGGCAGCTTGTTCTTGTGCTGCTCCGTCTCCTCAGGCAAAAGGGAAGCAAGAAACGTTTTTCAAAGGATAATTTTCCCCACTGGACAACTAAAAACCAGACATAAATAAAATCACTCTTGACAAACTATCTTTCATTAAAGACAGCATCACTTAAATTTCCAAATAGTTTCTGTCTGTCCTTTACAAAAGCCTCTCTCACAGCATTGTGGTACAAGCAGACAAAATCCAGAATGTTGCAACATTCAAGTAGAGTGGAGAGAGTTCAGTGTTTGTTTACTTTACTATATTTAAATAGCTGAAAATGAAAGATTTATTTCTGTTCAGCTCACAGTTTTGACATGGCTATAAATATATCTTTCTGTGAATTTTTCCCCCCCAACAACAAAGTTCACAGGACAAGTGTTTATTAAATGTTTTTGTTTTTAATGAAGAACTATTTGTTTAGAACGGGTATAAAAAATTAAAAGAGACATGTTGTTCTAGTTTGCTTAGATGCATGTGTAGAAAAAAATATTTGAAACATATAACTGACTGAACTGACAGAAAGATGGAAAATATGTGAATATTTTTCACATTTGACAAATTTTTTAAAATAATGGAAAAATCTGAAGGCTCTTTCATTTTGACAGATTGCAGTTCCAACACCTGACCACTTTTTAACTTTATGCACAGAGTACATAAAAAATTACCATCTGAATATCATTTCTGACCTGCACACTGAACTCAGTGCATCTTGATATCCATGAGCTGACAGCGCGTTGAAGAGTTATGGAGGTTTTGAAGCCCGTTTGGTGCAGCTGAACCACTGCTGCAGGATTCCCTCCTGAGGCCCTGTGAGATCAGGAAATCCTCTACTTCAGAGAGTCTTGCCATCTTCTGATGACTTCAATCGTAGAAATGTTCCCTGATTTCAAAACTTTGACTGAAGTGGTGCTTGTAATTCCGGGCAGCGTGGCAGCAGAGCACGGATTCAACCTCCAGAACGGCATCACAACCTCAATGTTACGTTAACGCCACACGCTTTACGCGTGTCAAAAACGCGTCCAACGCTTCAAGTTCGACCCCTATGGACTTTGAATGCAGACGCTTGACATTTTGCTCTACACTTAGCATTTTGCGCGTCTGGTTTACGTTCAAAGTCATAGTGGAGGCGCGTAGAGGGTGCGTCAGACGCTCTAGCCGTCGTTTTCCGTTGGACTCTCTTGACGTGTCAAGTGCTCAAAACGCTCCAAACGCTTCAAATCTCAACGCGCCAGACGCTTGAAACGCGCCGCAACGGCCCTCGACGCACGTCAACGTAGACTTTGAATGTAAACCAGACACGCCTGACGCCAAAACGTTTGGTATGAACGAACCATCAGATATTTGGTTATGGGTAAGCGGGTGTCCAATTCATGTAAAAGTGGACCAGGAAGAAGGTGTATGGTTACGCCCTCAGATGAATCATTCATAATGTCATTGTAGTCTTTTAGATTGATTGGTTATATGTAGATTTGAGACACAATGAGCAGCTTTTGTAACTGTGAAAAAAAATTTTGCATGTATTCATCTGCTTGATATGTGATGGAACAATGTGAATTTTCAGTTCCGTTTAAACCAAATGAAAATTTAATGAAGCTAAATATGTCATTGTTATAATTTCAAAAATGATTCCACAATGAATATCTTGGTAAAAATATATTATGACTAGTTTTTAGTTGGGTTTTTTTACCACTTCCTTCAAAATGACAGACAATGAAAAGTCTAGCAGAAGAAAACATTGAGATAATTTATCACAATCATAATGTGTTAATTTATGTTTGAAAGTTAGACTGGCTTGAGGTTTTACTACATCAACAACTTTTCCAAATCGTCTAAGAAGGTTTAATGTATAAAATATATTTACCTTACTACCTAAAAACATTTTTCAAAATCAATCAAACCTCCACAGCTAAAAAGAAACTTCCATCAAGTCAGTCAGGCAGGTGTCCTTTCTGGGCACATTTAAATATCATCAAGCCTGACTACAGACACATCAAGCTGATATTTTATGGTGACATTCATGGCTGCAGTGTCCCTGTCTCATCTAAGTCCTGACAGCACAAATGAATAAATTCAATAGTTCCAGATTACATTTGGCACACCATGGATCCCCCATAGATCACCGAGCAATTCTTTTCTTTAAGAAGTTATTTCTCACAGGTTGAATCAGAGAAATCTGTGCAGCAAATTGTAACCTCTGAAGCTAATGAGCAGGCTGAGGGATTAGCATACGAATGGCTCCCATAGCTCATCCTTCTGAGCATAGGGTAATGGCAGGTGAATGATACTTATCAAGCTTCATAAGTGCTCCTTCCAATAAATACATAGTCCAGGTCATTTGTACTGGGATTCAAGAGTTGATGGATATAGGATTACCACTTAACCTTGGAGTAATTCCAAGACGTTGCTTAAATCATCTAATACATTATCTATCCCATAACTGCGTGACCGGTCTTTAAGGATATCACTTCATAAGGCAAAATATGTTTTATGAGAAAGATTTAACTAAAGGTGTTAGTGACTTATGAATCATATAGATGCAGGCATGACACAGCACCAACAAGCTTGTGTTTCTAAGAGATTGTTCCTGAATCTGGCTTTGATAGATTCCCTGCATGATTGCTTTTATTTTTATACTTTCCTCATACTATGCTTTGTTGACATGAAGGCATTCCACAATGAATATCTTGCATCACTGCAGTGAGCATAATATTTACTCCCGAGAAGTCTCTGAAACAGGTCTGATCTTCATCAGGTTTAAACCTGACTTCTATCAAAGATCATGTGATCCTCGCTGAAGCCTGGCTCTCGTTTTGAATCAAACACTTGACCCTGACCCTGTCTGCCACCATTAAATCTGAAGATATTCACTCCTCACGTTTCTCAGGAGGGAGAAAGTTAGTGGTTTTTATGTAAATGTTTGCAGCACATTCTTACTTTAACTTCCCACTAAAATTAGATTCCCTGTTTCTATATTAAAAATGTTTTATGCTGTCTGACATTTCTCTCAAACTGCAGGTGAAGCTCAAGCAAACAGCTCCTCATATGCAGTTTTAAAAAAATCTAAAAGTTTTGCTTTAAAGGAAAGACCACTCCTGATTACAGGATAAACTATTCATGATCATTTCAGCCACCCATCCTTTTTCTATACTTTATTATAGCATACTTTGCTATGCTATGCGACACTATTCTATGCTATACTATGTTATTCTGTGACATGTTACTTTATGTTATGCAAAGCTATTCAATTTTATGCTATACTGTGGTATGCTATGCTATACCATACTGTGCCTATACTGCACAATGCTATGCTATTCTATTCTATACTATGCTATGCTGTAATATATAATACAACATTATATTGTATGACCATATGATACTATACTATACTACACTATACTATACTATACATATACTATACCATACTATACCATACTATACTATACTATACATATACCATACTATACTATACCATACTATACTATACCATACTGTACCATACTATACCATACTATACTATACCATACCATACTATACCATACTATACTATACATATACTATACTATACTATACATATACCATAATATACTATACCATAATATACTATACTATACATATACCATACTATACTATACCATACTATACTATACATATACCATACTATACTATACTATACATATACCATACTATACTATACTATACCATACTATACTATACTATACATATACCATACTATACTATACTATGCTATACTACACTATACTATACCATACCATACTATACTATACTATACCATACCATACCATACTATACTACACTATACCATACCATACTATACTATACTGCACAATGCTATGCTATTCTATACTATGCTATGCTGTAATATATAATACATTATATTGTACTATATGATACTATACTATACTATGCTATGCTATACTATATTATGCTGTAGTGTGCTGCACTACACCATGTCATTCCACGATATACTATACTATTCTGTACAATACTACACCACACCATACTCTTCTACACTGCATTAAACCATACTATTTTGTGTTGTACTATACTACAGCACACTGTACTACAATGTGTTATAATATGCTACACCGTATTATGCTATGGTGTGCTGCACTATACCATGTTATACTATACTGCGCTACATTGCACCACGCTATACTGTGCCATACTATGCTATACTGTGCCATATTGTGCTATTCTACACTACGTTATGCCACACTGTGCTACATTACGGTACTGCAATATACTAGGGTGTACTATACTGTTCTGTGCAACACCATGCTATGCTATGCTGTACTATACTATACCATACCACAGTATAGCATACTGCGCTACACCATGCTATACTATACTATAATATACTCTGCTATGCTACACTATGCATACACTACTACACTATGCATAGTAGTGCATAGGGTAGTACTACTACATGATATAGTATGCCATAGTATGGCCATATGATACTATACTATACTATACTATACTATACTATACTATACTATACTATACTATACTATACTTTACTATACTATACTATACTATACTATACTATACTATAGCATACCATACTATGCTATACTATACCATACTATACTATACTATACCATACTATACTATACTATACTATACCACACTATACTATACTATACCATACTATACTATACCATACTATACTATACTATACCATACTATACTATACTATATTACACTATACTATACTATACCATACCATACTATACTATATCATACTATACTATACATATACTATACTATACCATACTATATTATACTATACTATACCATACCATACCATACTATACTATACCATCCCATACTATACTATACTATACTATACTATACTATACTATACTATACTATACTATACTATACTATACTATACTATACTATACTATACTATACTATACTATACTATACTATACTATACTATACTATACTATACTATACTATACTATACTATACTATACTATACTATACTATACTATACTATACTATACTATACTATACTATACTATACTATACTATTAAAACGTGCTTTTTATGCCTTTGCACAGAAAGCTCATAAACACTTCCAAGACAAAGATTAAGGTAGCAGCTATTTTTGGCAATGTTTAGCAGACATGCCATCTTCATTTTTACGGAGACATTAACTCAAAGTAGCATCACTGCGAGGAACAGCGTCTGACTCTCACTACTCTGGAATGGGAAGCATGTACAGAGATGGTTGCACAACAACGTCTCGGTGAGAAGACTCAGATCCCTCACACACTGAGCAGCGCTACTCTGCTGCTGAGCTGTTGAATTTCCACTGTCTGTGATTATGAGGATTCTTTCTTCATAAGAATCATAGAGTGAAAAACAAAGAGCTCCTTTTTAACAAATACTGGACAGACCCTGGCAGACGTTCCTGGGTGTTTGGTGAGTCATGTGAGAAAATATTCTGAGAGAGCTGATGAAAGGGAAACCAGCACGGCCTTTCTGGAATATTAACTAAATCCATAAAGTTTTGGAAGGATAAGTGTGCATCTGGACAAAGGGTGAATGTCCCTGACAGTGTGTGGTCTTTTTAACAAGCTCATGTCCCTGACTCTGGGGTTAGGCCTGCTCACACTAAAAAGTAGAGCTTTTCAAAGGGTTCTTCTTACTAAAAGTAAATGAAATCTGAAATTTTTATCTGAATAAAAGCTCCAACATTTAACATTATTTAGTCTCCCACACAATACTTTAAAAAATTACTTTTGCCATTGATTGTTCATTGATGGAGCAATCAAGAGATGTTGAAAAATAAAATAAAAAGCAGAATTTGCATTGAGACACTTTAAATTAGTTCAGGTAAGGTAGGATAATTTTATTTATGTAGCACATTTTCAGCATCAAGGCAATTCAAAGTGCTTTACATGAATTAGAGGAAATACAATCAAAACAAGAGGAAGGAAAAGAAAAACAAAAAGTACTCCACAATTTATAAACTAACAGAAAAGAAATGTATAAAACTACATATTGTTTAATAAGAATAAGTAGTCTGTAATTTATAAACTAGTAGGGGTTTCTCTGGATTCTTGATCTGATAAAACTAAATGTTGGTTCTCCATGTTTGGTTTTATATTTTCTAAGTTTTTTCTATTCAATGTTTATAAATCCATCAGTTTTATATTGAATCAGAATTCAAGATTGAATAATTTTTTAGAACCAATACTTGATTAACACCTCAAACAAGATTTTAGTAAAAATAAATGAGCTGATCACTAATAAAAAAATTAATTAAACAGCTTAATATAAACCCTCAATTGATAAAAACTGACACAAACGATCGTCATATCTAAACTTTCATTCGCTTTCAACCTGTGAGTGAGCTACTGCTGGTATTCCCTGTTGTGTTAATAAAGTGATCCAATAAATACGTCACTTTTTCATTTTCACTTTCCAAGGCTGCAGATACCAGCTGAGAGAGGAACTGTGGGAAGAAGCAAACAAATAATTCAACAAGTTATTCGACAAAGGAAAGTTTTTGTGCACCATCACGTCTGCTGCAGCATAAAATCAACTCATTTTTTAGTGGGTTAAAGTGAGGTTGTGTAGTTTTGGCCAAAGGTAAATCCCATGTAAATAAACACTGAAGTGGAAGAGCTCAAAAAATGTCTAAATGAAAAATTAGGTCATTTTTTAAAGAAGAGGATAAGGCCCACTGAAAAATAAAACATTTTGACTTTAAAGTACCTTATTATTTTGTTTATTTATTTATCTGTCATGTTTTTTAATTAAAATTTAAAATAACAAATAATATTACCAACTTTGTGATTTTTTCCCTCCCATCTTGTCTGCACATATTAAAGCAGCAACAACTTTTATTTTATGTTACACTGTGTAATCACTTTCACTTCCTCAGTTTATCTTAAGAAAGCATGAAATGAGGTCAACTCAGCTGGACATTAAACATTTGGCAACTTGTCTCCTTTAAGGTTACACGTAGCGCCCTTTCCTGTCGGTCAACGACGACGACTATGGATGTGTAAAATCTGCTGTAGGTTTGGCAAAAGTTCAACTTTTCTGCATGACCTTTATTTCCTTCCTCTTTTTGACTTTTAATCAGAAATCTTTGCAACGGCGTCAGAAATACAGCCACACTGAAACTGAATGTTCTCCTATTTTGACACCATAAATTATATAACGTAAAACTACTGTTATATGTTATTCATCTGTGTGTTATTGATAATACATTGGATATTATCACTGAAGAAATTCTTACGTCTTTTATCTCATTGTTAACAAACAGATGATTTGGAAAACTTGCAAATGGTACAATTTATTACTGTATTTCTTTTTAACTTGGCCTGAATTTTTAGAATTTGCTCTCTGATTTTTGAGAAATCAAGATTGATGCTAATAAAAACTATGGTTTAAAAAAAGATTTCAAGCAACACACGTAGTTTCTAACTCTGAATTTGAAAATTTAGACATTTCTTTTGTAGTTTAGAATATTAAAAAAATAGCATATTTAGCATACAAGTGAGCTGCATACAACTCAATGGTGATTATTATTTGCATGATGTAGCATATATCGTATGTTAAACTGTGGAAAACTGTTGTGCCATTTATTTCATTGGTGTAGCGTTTTGCACTAAAATATACCAACAAACCAAACTCCCACAGAAAGGTCAGAGGTGAGGCTATAGAGGGGTGGAGCAGCATGAGTCGCGGCTGCTGCACACTGAAAGCTGTGGTTGCTTTGCATACTTCTTCCAAGAATGGAAATCTTGAACATTCATTTCAAAGCAGTGAATTTAACAAATCAGTCTCAGTCTGTTATTGTTTGAAATTATGTTATGCATTTTAGTTTTATATGTCGGACGTTTTAATGCAAGACAGATAAAACGCAATAAGAACTGTAAAATAGGGCTTCAATTACCATTTTGATTTATTGTTACAATGCCCTCCAGTACTAACTAACAGAGTCGATATTTGCACAATATTTCGCTCGTGTTAAATATTAAATATCCAATTTCCTTAATGAGCTGAAAGTCTTGTAAATATATAGTCAGCCCTAAAAATACTCACATATTTCTACTCTACTATCAGATGAAGGGAGAAAAAGATTAGATGAGTTTGAAAAACTACTGTAGGAGACACAGGCATAAACTTACCAGCAGTTTTCATTTATTGAGAAGGATTTAAATAATTTCCAAAAAAGGTAATTAAAAAAATTATTTCTCTTGTTTAGCTTCTTCGCATTTGTTGGGAGATGTTTGTTATTTCCAACCACAAACCTCTTGGATCCACTAAAAATAAACCCTGAAGTTAATCTGACAATTATTATGTAAATGTCTGCAGTTAAGAGAACAAAAAGAGTCTGATGGTGTATAATATTCACATTAAAGTGCAAAGATATACGTCTTTAATTAACTACACTAGTAATCTGATTACTACATGCTTTGACTGATTTATTCCAGTTAGCTCATCATTTAGCAATGAAGGAAATTGATATTTCACATCCGGCCAGGTCAGATTGGAAATTATGTATTCCCATAATATACAAGTTATTATACTTTTATTATATTTAAAATGTTTTTGATAAACCGGAACATTTAAGTGTGAAAAAAACAGAACACAGAAGAAATTTGTTGGAGTTTAAGTAATTTACAGCACTTTAGTTTGTTAAAGGTTCATCAGGCAGATTAGTTTAATGATAAAGAAATCGTTGATAACATTAAAGACAGCATGACCTCCTGAGACACAAAGCTCTAAAAAAACACTTAAACTTTTTACAGCAAAAGAAAAATTATTTACTGCAAAAGAACATCACTACAGTCATTTTATAATTTTATAGCATACGATTGTATAAACATAAACATACATGGACATCAATGATAGTTACAAAAGTTTAAAATACACCTACTCTGCTTTTTTTTTTTTTCCTTTCTTTTTTTAAAACAAGTGAGTGTAAAATGCTTTTTAAGAGTTTAACAACTTTACGTCAGTCAAAGGTTTACATACAGTGTTAGGTCATATGAGCTAATATATAAACAAAGACAATTAGGAGTCAATTTAAATTCTGAATCAACATTTCATCCGTTCATGTGTGAGGCTGACGGAAACACCAGTGGTCTCGAACGAGCCGACGCGCTCCGGTAAATCCTAACCAAGACGAGGAAGAATGAGGTTTTGACAATCATGCCGCACAGCAGAAAGAAAACTCCCAACACGCGACAAGTAGCTAGTAAAGGGCTTATTGCAAGTGCAGAGACCGAGTCTCTGAGGATCCAGCATGTGGAGAGGGGCAGGGGGGAAACATGGGGCAGCGTGGGGCAACGTGGGGCAACGTGGGGCAACGTGGGGCAGCGTGGGGCAACATGGGGAAACATGGGGCAGCGTGGGGCAACGTGGGGCAACATGGGGCAACGTGGGGCAGCGTGGGGCAACATGGGGAAACATGGGGCAACGTGGGGCAGCGTGGGCGACTGTGTTGGACGGCGCAGTCAGAGCAGCCTCCCTAATCATCTCTGCGAGTGCTTTAGTGTCGTTAGTGGAGCCGGAGGTAAACAGTGCGAGGTTGGGGGGGTCAGTGGTTGCCAGTGGAGACCTGGAGATAGATGGGGGGGCCGCCAGGTCGGGTTAATGTGGGTGGAGAGAAAGTAGAGGCTGAGTTTAACCATGGAGAGAGCTAGTGTGGACGGCCGGTGTGGTCTGCTGCCGTGGACAGTGTGAGGATGACGATGGAGAGGAAGAAGCGTGTCCACCTTTAAGAGTTTTTGGAGGCCATCTTTATTGTGATGGTCTTCTGCTCTGTGTACTCCGTCAGGCCACTTTCTCCCCTGAAACAGGAAGCAGCTCTGATCACGTAAACAGATAACACACACTGAAACCAGAAGTTCACACAAATAACCTTTTAATATCCCACTCTGGCATTAAGTGGAGCAATTATTTTACCGTTTTTGGTTAGTTAGGATAATCAAAATTATTTCTGGTTGCTAAATTCCAGGACTCTCTCTCTCTCTATATATATATAACAATATTTTTCTGTCTTCAAATTCAGAAGTTTGCATACATGTCCTGTTTGTTCGCACTGCTTTCACAGCACAGACAGTCTTACCAAGTGTTTTTGTTTAGTTTCTAGTACAAATATCATCATACTATGGAAATAAGACAAAACTAACTCATCAGCAAGACATAGGAGCTTGTTTTAATTTCCAGGGTTTTAAGTCAGTTTGTAACAAATTTTGTGCTATTGTTGGGAGCTTTTTCCATTTGGGAGACCTGTTCACGCCCAGACTTTGGTTTCCTGTCTCATACTTTGAAATTCAGCTTCCTCATATTGAAACCTGTTTTGTAAAGTAAATAAGAAATTCAATATCAAGAGATTATTTACTTAAACCAAACTCATATAACTTAGTTTTGTCTTATTCCAAGTGAACTAAGATATTTGCACTTAAAACTAGAACAAAAAAACTTGGCAAGAGTTTGTGTTTTTGCAGTAATGTCTGTTTTGAAAACATATTTTAAGAAAAAGATTTTTAAAAGCTGTAAAGATCTACTTTGGTAATTTTGAGAGAGGAAACGTTAAATCAGATTTATTATTTGACTGTGAGAAATAACAGGTTGTGCGTCTATTATAAACTGGACGTGAACATCTGGTTTCAACTGGGATGCATAAAGAAAGAAACGTTGCAAAATCCTTTTAAAAAAAGATTTATTTGAGGTTATTAAATGTTGTTTTGAAACATGAAGTTATTATCAGTGACACTGAGGTTAAGTTGTGTATATGTAGAGGGCAGAAAACCCAACCGTACTCACAATTCACGTCCGTTGCCAGACATTTTGTATCCTCCGAACGGACACTGTGTGCTCAGAGCATTGAAGCAGTTTATCCTGGGAAATACACAAAGCATTGATCAGTCTGATGCATTTGACTCCTGTGGTTTGCTTCAAAGTTGAGGACAATGTAAGCTGCATTAAGGAGGACAGATCTAGAATATACCACAGTCATCACTGAAGGTTGTTTTTACAACCTGCTGAACTCCATCAAATAATCCTGACTCGCTGCGTGAGTGAGTTTAATTACAGCTGGCGGGGGGAAAAAAACTGCTAAAAAGAAATGGCATGGAGACAACTGTGGTCAGTTTAAATGAAGAAAAGCTGAGTTTGTGGGAAAATAAAGGTAAACATGCATAGAACTAAAGCTCAGGAGGTGTTTTCTTTAAAAAGATGCTCTTGTGAGTTTTGTTTTGGGAAGATTTTGACAAATTATGCTTCGTTTGTGTGATGGTGGATGGCGGTGGGTGTGTAATTGTGACACGAGAAAACTGAAGGACAAAGCTGTAATATAAACGTTTGTTTAGCTACCAGACCGCTGTGGTGCAGGCAGCGAAATGTTTCTGGCAGATGCTGCGTGTTAGCTCCACTTCTGCTCTTAGTCATAACCATCTGAAGGTAATTACAAATGAAACCAAACAACTCAGAGAACTCAACAAGTGGTTGTGTTATTCCTGCATACACAGCAGATTGCACCGAACCCTGTTCTCACAAACTTCATCTCGCATTTCTGGGAGTTATGTGTGTGTGTGTGTGTGTGTGCGTGTGTGTGTGTGTGTGTGTGTGTGTGGGGGGAAAAAAAACACAAGAGAAGCTGGTTGCAGAGTGTGTAATAATAGTTGAGATAGTGTGGTGTCAGCTTACAGGCTCTGGACGCCTGAAATGTTTAATATTTCCCACATGAGAAATGAAGCTTGTTACAGGAAACTGAACTCACCACACCGTGCCGGCCTGCAAGGCTGTGGTTACGGTCATGGCTTTGTTGATGTCGCTGGTGAAAACGGCAGCAACCAGACCGTAGTCCGAGTTGTTGGCTCTTTCGATCACTTCCTCAATCGTTTTGAACTTCAGGATCTGCTGCACTGGCCCAAAAATCTGCAGAAATAAGAATTCAGAAATCAGAATTTAGCGAACAAAAGTATATTATTTCATTATGTTACTGCTTTGGATGGACTGTGTCTCACTCACAGATCATTTTTCTTTATTTTCATGTTCCTAACTTTTGTTTCTGCATTTTATTGTCTATTCTGTTAGATTTCATAGATACTAACTTTCAGGATGAGGAATTAGCAGATTATTGGCGTTGTAGTATGAAGAGGTTTTAAAAATTATGATTTAAAAACAGTGGAAATAGCTTGTCTTATCATTCCTGAGATTTAAGCATTATTTCAAGCTTCACAAAGAAGCCTGGTTCTGGTTCTGGTCTGCTCTGCCTCAAAAGAACCAGAACCAAACATGGAGACGCAGCATTCAGCTTCTATGCACCACAGATCTGGAACAAACATCCATAAAACTGCTATTAACACTGAGTTCCTTTAAATCTAGACTAAAAACCCACCTGGTGCCTTTGAAACTTGATTGATTAATTGATTAATTTAATCATATGTTAGAAAAATTGTGTGGATGATTCTGTGTGGACTGTATTCTTCAAATGTACTTTTATGAAATGAAAGCAACTTAAAGCCGCGGTGCAGCATTCATTACTATTAGCTATGAATATGAAATAACAATAGGTTTTCATGAATGAACAATCTTTTTTGGACAAGTAATGAAAAAAACAAATTGCATAATTTGATTTTTTGTACTTCTTTTTAGGTAGAAATAATGTTTCTTCCACACAGTTTGACTGAAAAACGTTGAACTGATATGTAGGTTTCCTGTACCTCTTCTCTGGCAATGCGCATGTCGTCCGTCACGTTTGAGAACACGGTGGGCTCGATGAAGAAGCCTTTCAGGCCCAGAGCTTTGCCTCCACACTCCAGCTTGGCTCCTTCACTGACGCCGCTCTGGATGAACTCCAGCACACGGTTCTGCTGCTCCCGACTGATCTGTGGAGGTAAAGGACATGCTTGGATTAGGACACGAAGAACAGAATACTTTAGATTACTTATTTTTAAAAAAGCGGAGGTGGAAATTGAAAGCGAGGTCGTCTCACCTGTGGGCCCTGCTCAGTCGTGGGGTCAAAGGGGCTGCCGACTGTCCTCCTCTTGGCTCGGTCCACGCTCCTTCGGACAAACTCGTCATGAATGGAGTCCTCCACAAATATGCGGGAACCCGCCGTGCAGCACTGGCCCGCGTTGAAGAACACGCCCTGGTGGGCTTGTTCAACCGCAACATCCACTGTGAAGAAAAAGAGCTTTCAGCTAATCAGTCCAGAGATTAAAGTGCCTTTGATTACCTTCAGTATGAAACGTTTTTCTATGATTCAAGGCTCAGTGTTGGCATGAAATGATGTGAGAAAGACATCTTTGGTGAAGCCAATCTGACACCAGCAGGATGGATCCTGCTCTTCACCAGAAAGGGTTAATGGACCCCGGTGATTTATGAAGCACCCGACTGAGTCAGGGTCCATTCTCCTGATTTACAGGCCCCAACCAGCCCCTCTTACGCCTGTTGAAAGCATCTGAAAACACTCTGCGCCCCCAGTTTGGTCGGACACCTTAAGGTTATACGAAACTCATCCAACCAGAACTTTTCAAAGCACAAAAAGGCTTTAAAGCTCTGAGGCATCATCTTTTCAGTGAATCAAATTCAGACAGAGGCAGATCTGCTTCTTAGATGAATAGAAAACAAATCGGTTTTTGTTCCCTGTCGTGGAGTGTTATGGAAGATGAAGTTTCATTTATACATGTTCCTTTTCATTTCAAGTGAGAATAATCACATCTCATGAGGAAATGTTGCACACGTTTGGCTAAGAGTGTTGGAAACTATTTCATTATTAACTTTAAAACAGTCCGTGTAACTCATTAATTCCCAAATTGTGCATTGTTGTTTTGAGGACAGAAGAAGTGTAAACTCTCACTTTCTTAGGAAGGTGCAATACAACAGCTCAGAAATATAAACCCAGAGACTAATATGATCAATATGTTTCAATGTGAACTTCATGAATCATTCAGAATGTTTAGTCCCCAAGTAAGAATTTCTTGTCTAAAAGCAATCAGCTGTTACTCATGTTTCCAAACTTTGTGCCTTTATTTGTTTAAAAATCTAAATAGTTTGAATGAGAATTATCTACATATAACGTATATCTCACGTATCGTCAGGGTTTAGAAATATTTTTAACTATACAACAAAACCTCCCAAAGGCACTGACCCATTCTTCCACAACAGAATATACATTATACATTTTTACCTACTTGGTAAAAATGTACAAAATATTTTAGAATGAATACATTTTAGTACAAAGAGGAATAAATTATTGTTTTCAGCTACCATTAGTACTGCTATCTTTAAAGCTTTGCACTATTGTAACAGGGTTTTATTTTAACAATATTATACATGTGAAGTTTGTCAAAATTTATTAATTTGAC
Source organism: Gambusia affinis (assembly GCF_019740435.1). Lineage (NCBI taxonomy): Eukaryota > Metazoa > Chordata > Actinopteri > Cyprinodontiformes > Poeciliidae > Gambusia > Gambusia affinis. The sequence continues at coordinate 15,490,516 of NC_057869.1, forward strand.
TTTATTTTGTTTAGTCAACAAGTTGTTTTAAGTTCTGCTATGCTGCTCTTGGCAGTTGGTGGTTACCATAGTAACCGGTAACTGACAGCTCCTCCCCCTTTTCTCTGTTGCCGTCGGTAACTGTGGTATGTATCAGAATGAGCTCTGTGTTTTCTTTACAATTATTATATTTTAAAATATATGTTGGACAAATTTGACAGATGAAATCTGAGTAAATTTGTTACGTTTTGTTTGTTTCTAAATGTTATCATTGTTAATGTTGCCCATTTTAGCTACAAATGTTAACTTCTGCTAACTTCTCATTGGGACATATTGCTTTGTGGTTTATATCTGAGTTATTTACTATATTTAATTTAATGTATAGAGGCAGAAGCTGCTGAACTGATGTTAACCACCAACTTGATTTTCTCTTTTCTTAGAATAAATACAGTGAACCTGAATATGTCTGTTGTGAAGTCGACCTACTGCACCTGAGATGAACATAGAAGGGTTACACTATTAATGCCCTTTATAAGATTACACAAACTTCAGCAACAACGTTTTACATTTAAAGCATTCAGTGATTTTCCTATCACAGTTCTGATTGTTTTAAACTTTACATTTCTGCTTTATCTTACTTGAATGGCATGTTTTTTCTATTTTTTCCATCTGGAGGAGTGGCTTAGAGAGAAAAATTGCCCCCTGGGTCACATTATATTTAAGGAAAAAGTGGATTTTTCAAAACACAATAAGATTGAACCACACTTACACGTGTAAACAGATCTATTTAATCCATAGGATGGAGTCAAACTGAGGCCAATAGGTCAAGAGGGGTGCATCTATGTGACAAACATGACCACTCTTAATACCACTGGGTGGCGCTGTGAGAATAGCGCAATATGCATGTGTTCACCAATTCGTATGTGTATCCAAAGTTTTAGAAGTTTTCAGACTTATTGCACAAACTCCTAGTGGAATTTCTCTGATTACTTTGTAACTCACAATCTGCATCTGCGAAAATTATGTTGGGATTCTTCCCTCCCAGCTCCAGCGTTATTCTCTTCAGGTTACTCTTCCCCGCCGCCTCTTGGATCAGCTTGCCAACCTGGCGGAGAGAACAGATCCAGGGTTTACTAAGAGAGATAGGCCTGCAGCCAGATCGGTAAATCAGCCTGAGCCATTAAATATCTCAAAAGAAGCTGCTTAGCTCCAAACAAGGAATGCAGCAGTCGGCCAGCTGCATGAAACATGAGTTCTGCAAACACACAGAATGAATATCTATTACGGGTTTTTTTGGAGAGAGCGGCAGGAAAACAAAATGATGTTTCAGCCTGGAACACCATCTGATATGTAGCGAGGGGCAGGAAGAGGCAACCACAAGGTGTGTGGGTGGTGTCCTGTGATCCAGCCAACTGTGGGACGTTTTGTTTGCAGTGAAACGGGTCCGGTGTTCTGATATGAAAAAAACCCAGTGGGGATTTGCCTGTGACTTTTCTCTTATCTTCCTATTATCCCTATTTCCTCTCTGGCCCTTATCGTCGCAGATGATATCACAAAACCAAAACTGGAGAACAATAAATAAAGCATTCAAGATCCACATTCCTTGTGAATACTTGAGGGAAAACCCTCTTTGGTCAGGAAAATCTACCGTGTAATTAATTTTAAAAAAAGCATGTTTAAGTTTTACAGGCACAAATCACCTTGTTTTACAGTCTCACTGATTTCTGATCCAGGCCATGTGTTTTCACACAGCTGTTGATTTATTGTTGAAGATATAAGTTAGAAGTTTGTAATTTATTCATCCAAGGCTTAGCATAGAGCAACTAAAGCCGAGTTTAAAGGGTTCACATAATGGAAATGTTGAATTAAAAACTCCAAAAAAACGAAACGGAGGCAGATTTTAATCCCTTTTGGATTTTCAGCAAAAAATATCCACATCTTTGCAAAGAGCAGTGTTTCCACTATTTGGAAAGTTTGTAAATCACCGTTTTAGATGAGTGGACTGATGATTTCCCGTTGTGATGGACTGAGAGCGGACAGATAAGAAGCCTGTGAAATCCCCCCACAGCTCCCTCACAATCCTACACCCTGAGCAAGTATTCGTCTTTCCTGTTACTCACACAGCCTGTTTTATTTTCCAAGGGAACTGACAAGATCAAGTGGAAAATTACCCTCTAAGTGTCCAACCTAAAATACCCCGCCTCCAGCATGGAAAAGGCTCATCTTCTCTCAGTATCTTGCTGCCTGAACTGATAAAGATAAGAGCGGAGTCGACGCCTGCCTCTTGAGCTGAATAAAAACAACGCAACACTCCGCTTGGCTCTAGAGTTTATGATCTAATTTGTCCGTCTTTGATCAGAAACTCGAAGCGGCTGACTCAGTGGATGTTTGCGTGCGCTTTTTCCAAGAGTAAAAGAAAACATGCTGGGAATTCAGAGTAACACGGAGGAGTGAGTCAGTGAGATTTTTCCTCCCAAAATCCACCTGTAGCTGTTCAGACTCTTAGGGATGCTTATGTCTTTCACTATTGCTGGTGACTCACTGTCTGGGCATCAGACGTTTCTGACAGCAGCGGCTCACTCACTAATCGACTCCAGATAATGCAGAATAAATAACAGGGAAACCAGTGAAAATAAACTGGAGACATATAATCAGGACAGGATTTATGTTTCTGTTTGAGTTGTTTTATATTTACTCAGACACAGCATGAACAGGACTACTGATATAAAAATGCAGGTTAATGTGTGCTAAAAATCTGGAAGGAATATTTCACTCATATTGATGATTTCATTTTGATTAGTTTAGATAATTTGTGAAAATAACACGACTCAACCAAAACTAAAGACAACTGAAGAACTGCTTTATAACCGAGCATTAGGTTGTTCTTGTTTTGTATTTTAGATAAAACAGATCAATAAAAAGTCTAAATAAAAATGACAGTAGTAAAAGATTATCCAGAACTTTATTAAAAATAACAGGAAAACGTAATGTATGTTTATAAATCTGCTTCACTGCCCTTTGAAGTTGATTAAGTGTCTCAGATATGCAGTGTGGGACAAAGTACTCAACTCCAGTGCTCGAGTAAAAGTATTGATACTCCTGGTCAAAGGTTGATCAGTCGCAAGTAAAAGTTGTTTGATCAAAAGTTTATTCAAGTTAAAGTACTGAAGTACCTATTTTTGAAAATACTTAAAGTATTCAAAAGTAAAAAAAGCAATTTTCCAACATCAGTACTGTTTTCTGAGTGCTTTTACAGACCAGAGTAACTTATTCAAACCACCTGTTTTCATAAGGTAATTCCAATCACACGTATGAGTGTCGACTGTGCAACCTATGGCAGGTTAACCACTGATTAAACTTGTAGAGCTTAATGATTAAAGATGGCTACTCAAAAATCAATGATGGTGTAGATGATAGCTACTGTCTGCTGTTAGAACAAAAGAACAACCTGCTTTCAAAGAGAAACTAGAGAGATAATTACTAAACTTACACAATTTATACACTACATGCAGCTAAACTCTCTATACTCATCTGTTGTTCCGCCACAAACAACCCATCAGTTGTCATCTCGCTCTTTTTGAGTCACTTTGTTTCTATTATCTCCTTTGTACATTTTTTAAACTTTTCAAGCAGCTTGAAGAATAATAAAAGCTATCAAGTTAGCTTTTATCATGGCACAAAATGTATTCATCTGCGTGTGAATGTGTGTGAGAAGCACTTTGGACCTTTTACCGTTTAGACGAAACAAGGGCTAGCTCAGCAGCAATTGCTTTGAAAAGAAACAAAGGGAAAATTACTCTTTCAAAACATAAAAGAGTTATTGAATAAAGCTTTATTTACTCTGTCATTGGGACAAAAAAACCTTTATCAAATGTGTTTCGGCGACACATTAGAATCTAAGGTGTCAAACGCGAGGCCCTAGGGCCAAATCCGGCCCGCTGTAGCTTTTTATGTGGCCCTCTAGACTCTAAAGGGACACATAAATAAAACAGTCAAAATAACAGTATGCTTAATTATTATTTTATCAATCAATTCAAGGCAGTTTTTATCCATTTACTGCGTCAATTAGTCCCTCCAGTTTCTTGTGAATTATTGTGGAAATTCAAGCAAAATCAAAAATTGCTTAACTTTTTTACGCTAATACAGAATTGTGAGTTTATTGCAGATTTTTGCAAAAATGGTAAAAAATATTGGATCTCAGTGACGGCTAAGCATTTCTTACTTCTACTAAACAGCCTTACTCAATGCTGAGTTATTATCCGTAATGATACAAGTCATAAAAAGTCACATTTTATTTCATAGAAATATGAAATGTTTCTAAATTAGTACCACAAACACTTTTGTATTGCAAAAAAAAAAAATAATAATAAAAAAAAAAATAAAAAACAATCACAAAATCCTGGAGGGATTGAAAAGATGTTCAATATTATTTAATATTTAACAGTTTAACGGGTTTTATCAATACGTTCTGGCAGAATCGGCCCAAAAGGAAAATGAGTTTGACGCCCCTGACTTGGCTGCTAACAGCATTGCGGAGTCATTGCCCCAAAACTGTTGCAAAATCAACTCAAGTGTCTCAGCAATGATCCAATCATTGGGTTTCCTACATTCAATCTACACTCTGCACAAGTTGCGTCTGCACTGATTAAGATTCATTGACCTTTGCATGCCAAGTCATTGAAGTGGCTCCAACTGATGCACGACCTACTTTCTGATCATTTGGTGAATCCGACGTTAATTCAGAGACTCAGAACGGCAACGCTAAACTTTCAACTTTGTGGTGTCACGATAAAATTAGGATATCGGTCCTAATGCAGTAGAAACCTTCATCCCGTTATGAAAACAAACAAAACAGGCACGCATCAAAACCAACTAATACTTCAAGGTCACAACAGGACTTTGTGTTCCAGAACATTTTATTCCAAAGTGACACATGTTTTCAATGTGCCAACATACATGGCAAGATAGAAATAATGTTCATAATGGGAGCAGATGTCTTTGGGCTCCATTGAAGGAGTCATCAGACGAGTTATTAGATTATCCAAAGAAACCAAAGCAGCAAAAAATGGATGTGTCTCAATTTTATTAGGTAATGAATAGCAAAGAACTCTGTTTTTATGAAATTAGATCCCGGGTCAGTTTGCCACACGTATCCCCATTTTAGACTTACACATTGCTTTTTTTTTGTCATTTCCTGCTTCTATTTTTCAGAAATTATAGGGGACAAGTTGTAATGAAAAATCCTCAAATCTCACTTATAACTTCAAAATATTGACTGGAAACAGCAAAGGCCATTGTATGGTTCTGTATCGCATGATAGAAACTTAAAAATTATGTAATCACATGGACCAAAATATAAAGTTAAGTGGAAATTTTGGTATTTTAAGTACGAAAATGATAATAATTCATAAGTAACAAAAAATAACAAAATCAGACTATTCTTTTCTTTTTTTTTTCCCAATATAAGTTTCTTTCAATAAGAACAAAACTTTAACAAACACTACATGTGTGCGTAATTGAGTAAATGTAACTAGTTACAGCCAAACTCAGCTGCTCGCCCAGCCAGAGCGAAAAACGCTCTGCTGAAAACGCTGCAAGCCGCGCCGCACCGCTCTGTGAAAATGAGGCACAGGCGACTTCCTGCTGGCACGAATTATTGATCAGAAACCTATAATCACATTTCCTTACGAAGGAAGGAAAAGAAACAGACAAGCTGCTTTAAGACGTGAGGAGATTGAGCTTTTTTTCTGTTTTTGTTGCTGTTCAATGTTAGACTGGCATCTTCACTTCCTGTTTTTAAAAGCATATTTTTCTATGGGGTTTGGCCCAATATGAGTTGGTAAGTTTATTTTATTGTCTTTGTTTGACTTTAAGTGTATTTTAAAACGTGAACGTTTTTTGTTTTTTTTAATGGTTTAAGTCTTGACTTTTATTCCTTGATTTGCACTTTTGTTTTTAAATGTGCTTTGTAAATAAATTTGATTTTGATTTGTTGATGAACAGTTGAAACCTTCTTTGTTTCTCGTCCACAAATGGGAAGTTAACTTATAGAATCTAACAAAATAAAATGCAAGTTAAGAATTAATAGAAATTGAAGTTCTGGTGACATTTGGTCTCATTCTCTTTTCATTATAAAGTGAAAAGTCCATGAACATGGTTAACTCCCAAATGGAACAGCTCTTAAACATTTTCAATCAAAAATAACTCTTATGGTCATATTTGTGTAAAGAAATCTGTGAATTTTGATCCCTCAAACTTGGTTTTCTACTTGCTTTTAGTTTAGGAGCTACAAGAAAATCTTGACAAGCAGCAATAATTCAAATTCAGAAATACGTTTTTGATCGCAAAGGGAGATTAAATGGCGTTTTTACTCACTAACAAAGTCTTCAAAGAGTTAACGCAAACAAATTGACCTTCAGCGTGGACGCTGTTTGAGTCAGTAACTTAAATAAAACTGTAACCGCAGTGAGGTTTTCAACAGTTATCTGCCTCTGGTCGGCTGAATTTCGGTATCACTGTCTATGTGGCTCCAGACAGTGAAGTATTATGTCTGAGTCTGCGGGAGCTTATCAGATGCTGCTTACAGCAACAACATAAATGAGTCGCAGGAAGCTTTGTTCACTTTCCAGAGAGACTTGTTAAAAAACATCTTGTTATATATTCTGCTTTTGCTTTGCTGCGAATGGTTGGAAGAGAGGAGGTAAATGACAGATGTTTATAAATGATCTGCAGAGAGGTTGTTTGGTGTCTCTTTGCCGTCTGCTGCAGGAATGCGTTCAGACCACAACACTCAACACCTAAAATGGTATGTGTCCTTTTGCTTTGTTTTAGCCGCTTCCCGCATCTGCCAGGCAAGCTGAGCTTTACGCGCTTTAGATCCAGCTAGATAAAGAAAAAAAGATGTTAACATGAAAGAGACCGGAGCTCAGAAACATGCTTGTATTCTTATGAAAATGCAATAACAGATATTTACATACTGTACACAGAAAGACATATAGGTCACTTTTCACTCACTAAATCAGACGCAGCGTTTCCTGTTATGGATGCAAAGTTATTTATATTTATGAAATGCCAGAGCAGTGAGCACCAGAGTTTTTAAATATCTTTTTTATTATCTTCTTTGTGTTCAGAAGTTGACTTGGAGTAATTCACAACATTGACACCTATGGATGAATTTTATTGTAAACCACCTCAACACTTCCTTGTGTGACATGAGAGAATCTAAAGGAAACTGCAAAGCCATCAGAAACACATTTTGTCTGTGTCAAATTCAAAGCCAAATAATTAAATACATGCATACACAAAAATGAAAATCCCCAATTATAATAGGGTTCAGAAAAGATGCGAGTGCTCTGTCCCAGAGATCTGTTGGTTTAAATGTGCGTATCGATCAAATAACAAAAGCAAAGAAAGTTTTGAAGATGTTGGCTGAAGTTTTTTTTCCAGAGAGAGTCATTGAGAAATAAGAAGTGAAATGGGCTGAAAGAACAACCCCACTACCTCAAAAACAATAGAAGAATCCTGATTGAGGTTTGCAAATGTACTCATTGACAAAGAAATGCATCTCTGGAGAGTTTTCTGGAGAAGCAAAAATTTAAGGAAAGACAATAATTGTCGTTATTACATTTGAAGAAGACAGAAAGGAAGCTCCCAGTCCCAGGAATACTGCTCCAAATGTAAAGCAGGGAGTGGCAGCATCATGTTGTGTTAATTTACTATCAGAGCTACCGGTGCACTTCGCAAAATGTATGCAATTAGGGAAATAAATATTCAGAAGTACTGAAGCAAAACCTTCAGTACTTGTACAAACGGTCTTCCAAATGGCCCAGAATCTCGTCGCCAAATAAAAAGTCAATATTGTAATCAGAGTTTCCCTCAGAGTGTCAAAAGCCTGGCGGGCCACCAGGCTTTACTTGAGCCTCCGCCAGACTGAGCATCATTTGTTTATGTACAAGTTTTTTTTCTCTACACCAGTAACGGTATTATAGGGTCTTTTAGGTGAAATGGTTGGAATTGCATGGTCATTATGTGATCACATGGAGAGGTGTCTGTTTTACTGACCATCTTTACTGGTCTACCCACCAACAATCACAGCAAATACAGCGGCACTTAAATTAGGATGAAACTATTGAAGTGCAAAAAATGTGTATTTATTTATGTTTGTCTTTTTTATTTTATTTTAAAGTTGATGTTCATGTATTGTTAATAATGTCTTACAATAGCACATATTTACCAAGTCATATTCTCAAATTTCCTGTCAACTTTAAACATTTATAACTCAAAAACACAGAAGGTTGCTGGATGACGTCCTCCCCCCACCACCACCACTGGGTAAAGCAAGTTGTCCGGGGGAAACATCACAAAGCCTCTGTCTTAGTCCCACAGAACCTGACTCAGCAACAGCAGCGGTGGTAGAAGGAAACCCAAAAAGTTTGACATTCAAGAGAAAAACTCTACCAATTAAGAAGGAAATGTGTGTGAATTTCTGACTACCAGGAAAGTTTTAAAAAGAAAAAACGTTCAAAAAGCTCTCTCTCTTTCTCAGTCTGATTATTCTTGTATTTAGAAACAAAAAGGAAATACTACCTTTCTTCCTAACTATCCAAAAATGGAAAAAGTTTAGTCTGATAGCAGAAAAAACAACGTTGGGTGACTTTTTATACAGCGTATGTAAATATATCTGGTTTTAACTATACGTGCATGTGAGGTAGATAAAATCAAAGCCTTGTCACTGGGATTAATGACAGGCCATGCAACTTATGTAAGCCCCCATTTGTTTGTTATTAAGACTATGCACACAACAGCCCCTAATTACCCAGCCTGCTCCTTATGCTCTGCACATGTTGGTCACTGTGTCACTTGTTCTTCGTGACAAAAACAAGCAGCAGCTGCAGATCTGACAAACACGTACCTCGGTTGATCCCGTGAAAGCCACTTTGTCTATGCCCATGTGCGAAGCAATCGCAGCTCCTGCTGTTGGACCGTATCCTGGCAAAATATTGATGACTCCCGGTGGAAACCCGGCCTGTCAAAACAATATGAGAGGAAACAAGCTTTAGCGGAGATGACAGCAGAGCCAAGCAAAACTGCAGGCGGTGTGGGGGGAATCCGGACCCGGCCCAACCTGCCTGTAACTAGAAAACAGGGGGAGCATCGCGGAGAAGAGGGCCACAGACAGATAGTCTCCAGAAAGAGGCGCAGCCTTGGAGGAAACACTTGAAACGAGAGCGGATGTGGACACTTGCATTTGCCCATAACTGAGTGGGACCGGATCGTAATGCGAGCCTGCATTGTTCCTGCGGTGTTTAACTTACACACGTGTTTATTTCTATTCTGTCCAGACGGCTCAGAAGATTGAATCCGAAAAGCAGGAAAATGTCTGCACAGCTGCACTCTGCAGCGCACTGGAGCCCGTTTACCACACACTACTGGTTCAAAATGAAAAACACATTTGTTAGTGTTCGTAATCACTCTTTCTGTTGACTCAACTCTCTTAGCAGAACTGAATTACAATGAGATAACACTTTAGATCTTTTATTTGGTATGTCAGCGCTTTCGTGTGAACTGTCAGCATTTATATTGTGCCAGACTTCTGGTTAAATCTGTGAAATAACAAGCAGGTTTCCAAGTTAATTTCCTTTAAAGCCAAGTAATCACCTCTCTTTGCAATTAAAGCGAGGTGATTATTTAGACCTCCATATTTTTATTTTGCTTCCAAACTTTCTAATCTTCTGTTAAAATACTATAAATATGTAGTTCTCCAGACCTTTTGGAAGCTTTGAATGTTTTTTCTTTGGACATTGTTTCTTTGTTTACCTTGTTTTCTGTCCCATTTCTGTCCCAGTTTGCTGCACATTCAGTAGATTATCAACTAAAGGAGGATAATCATTGCAGTATTTGTTCAGTTCATCTACTGCTTAAAGTTTTAAGTCTAATCTACACTTTCAGACTAACTTTTAAACTATGTAGAGAATATTGTTATTGTCAGAATGACCGACAGGAAGAAAAAAGACAAACCAGCTAAAATCTGCTGAAACGTTTTGACAGCCTTAAGAGAGCGTCGAAAGCTTTAAGTAAACTTGAATCAAACGACTACAAGAACGTTATGGGAGGTAAATACGAAATGAATTTGGAATGGATCAACACCTTTTCACAGTATTTATATGAGAAAACAACCATTTCTTCTGTTCATTTGAGCATATTTGAGTTATCGTTCAAAAACTCCAATACAGAACAACTTTAACAGAGTTTTTGAGTCTCCACAATCTGCAAGCCTAAATTAGAAATTTACAGAGGCATTTCACTGCCTCCTATCCTGTGCTTAACGTTTAAAATGTATAAAACTAGTGACTCTAAGCAGATCTGTTTCAAGAGCTAAGGATGGAGAATTTATCCTCGTAGTATTCTTTACAGGCTTCAATAACTGTTCCTTGATCACGTTTTTCTTCCTTCCACTAAACTTTGTATTAAAATCCTTGAATTCCCAGACAACTCTGGACCAGTACAGCACACTTAAATACACCAGTATCTTCACAGACATGTAAAAATAACAAATTTGTGCAGTCAGTGCAATTAGGAGTACAACAGCTAATGTCAAAACAGACGGTAAAGAAACAGGAACTGACAAAAACAATAGGTCATCATCATAAGAATACCCAATATATTATTTTTTTTCAATAATGGGATAGCCATAGCAGTGAGAATACAGCAGTGAAACAAGCTTAAACCAAATCTGCTGGAGTTCCGCTTCGTCGCTAGGTAACAGGGCTGGGCTGGCTGGGGTTGCTAGGTTACGGGGCACTGCCCGTAGAATGTGACTTAAACAGAAACTTTTAGAAAACTGCTTGTTGTCCTGACACCCAAAAAAAACATTAATGTATTTTATATATTGCCCCCCGCTCCCTCAAAAAAAAAAAAAAAAAAAAACTCGGCTGGGTGTTTGTTTGTTTTGTTGTTGTTGGGTTTTTTAAAGCACAGCCGAGACCAAAAATGGACAAACAAAAATAAGCAAGGCGTGAGTTTTACAGGTAATGGATCCCCTGTAAGATTTACCTCCTTGGCGAGAGCTGCTATGCAGAGGCAGGTGAGCGGCGTCTGCTCGGCCGGTTTCAGGACGACGGTGTTTCCACAGGCGACCGCCGGGGCCAGCTTCCACGCCGTCATCATCAGAGGGAAGTTCCACTGCACGCGCACACACACGCACACACACACGCACACGCACACACACACACACAAGTGGGAAAAATCATGCAACTGACACACTGGGTGGTCACAAGTCAAGCTCAATAACTCATCGCTCTTAAGTCACTTACTCTCATTTTCATTCTGTCTAAACATAGTCAAGTGAGAAAATGTTCTAGGCACTGGTACAGTGTTTTCTCTTCCCACAGCATTCTGAGAAAGTCGGGAAATTGCAACACATGTGCAACGGAGCCGTATCGCAGTACGACACGCAGGCCTGTGTTATTTCTGCCTTACAGAGGAGCCCTTGGGGCTCGGGGGCAGAACCACAGGCTTTCTGCTCTCTTGCACAATAAGCAGTGTCTCTGTCTCCTTCATCTTTTCCTCCTTTCTCATCACTCTCTCTCCCAACACGTGAAATCCTTTCCCTTCTCACTTCTCATTTATCATTACTCAACCTCACTGGCACAGTCATCGTGAGGGGAGCAGGGGTCTCACTGAGTGGGCTTAGCCCAAATAAACAATGACTGTCAGGGAATTACTGGAAAATCAGAACGTAATCCAATAAACCATCCAGTTTCTCTTTCATACTGAGCCAGCTCTGTCTTATCTGCCTTTTTTTTTTTTTTTTCCTTTTTGTTGTTGTTGTGTATGTCACTTGAAGAAAGGCTTATACTCACGGGGATAATTTGTCCACAAACTCCTATGGGTTCGTATCTGGTGAATGTCAGATACTCTCCATCTGTGAAGGAAAACACGTGCAGACATTTTCAGGGAAATCTGCATTTCTGATTCCAAACGCTGAAAAGTAACTCAAACTCATGTTAAACATTCACCACCCGACACCGCCGCCGTTGTCGACTCAACATGCTAATTTGTAAATGAATCCACGTTGAGCATTCCTGCTTCCTTTACCCTGGTGAGAGATTACATTTCGAGCCCTCTGTGTGTGTGTGTGTGTGTGTGTTTTAGGTCATAGAGATGGGTGTTATGCTGGAAAGGTTCGCTCATTCCTCTTGCATTAGTTGAGTTAAAGGAGGTTGTTACGGAGGGTGTGCCATGCTTGTTCACGCTCCACAAAAACAATTCATGTTGAGAAATGTGTGTATGAATTTATTACCACAGCGGTCAGCTGATTATTGCCTAATGTTGCATTTGGACGGAGTGATCAGAGGACGATGACAAGCCAAATGCTCTCCTTTCTTTTTTTGTGGGAAACAGTAGAAGCTTGTAAACAGCGGAGAAACTTCCCATATGCTCATCGTTTCATTTTTATCCTGGACCGTTTAAAGCTGCTTGCTGAGATTTTCAGCAGAAACTCGAGTGTCTGCGAGGCTCATGTGAAACTATGACGCCGACAATCGACTTGGATTTCAATTTGGAACGAGCGATGTAAACGATACCAAACTGTGTAGCCAAAGGTGCTCTACATAATGACACTCCCTATTCATGTCACGCTGCCTGTGATACAAATTTAATACCGTGAGCCCGGCTTAACAAGCCAGACGAACAGAGGGGGCTGTTGATGGTGGGTGTACCGCACCGTATCCTGACAGGTGAACAAACACGGCTCCTTACATCATGCAGGCTACAGGAATATCCCCGCTTATTTAAGGTGAAAGCCCACAAGAGGGAGCGGACCTCGGAGCGCAGCCCTGGGAAAACGCGCAGCGCGGCCGGTCTGGCAGCGCTGCATAACAGGAGCTTTGAGAGGAACAAAGCGGTGGTATCAACAGGTTTCTCATGTCCTCGCTCTCATTCTTTTCTCTCCTTCCTGTTGAAATCGACAGCCGACCTCTTCAAACAGCAAATTTAACTGTGTCAGGGGGACGAAACCGGTGGCTGCAACCTTAGAACGGTGAATGGATAACAAGGGTTTGGATTATGCACCAATTTGTTGTCTTTCTTCACCAAGCATGAGAACGCCAGTTATTGCACAATCTAAGTAAAAGCTGCAATTTTATAGTAAACAGCTAGTGAGAGTTAAAAACGTCAGAGGTTAAGTGGCAATTCAATGTTTCATTTTGTATAAATTTGATAAACGATCTGCTTTAACTTCACATGTAAACTCAGTCGCATCCATTCATCCATGGATGTCATCCGGATATTTTAAGTCATTAATGTGAATTAGCAGTTTAAAGTTTGTTACAAACAATAACACAAAAAATATTTCCTATTAATTATGAAAGAAATTTTGACTAACACCAGATTTCTGTGCTTTTGTGTTTTCTTTTATGCTTGCTTACCGATGAAACTCGCACATTAGATTAATATTGTATGTAGTTTCTCAAGGTCATGAAATTATTTTTTTTAAATAAAACACATAAGGGAACTTTACAGAAGAGCATTAGGGCCACTGAAAAAACAACAACAAAAAAAACTACTTCTTTCTCAAAAGATTAAAATCTGAAAAAAATGTAAAAAAAATTTCCAGCGAACCCAATTCTCCTCTGCAGAACTTTGAAAAACACACAAAAATTTGAATTAAGCAGTTACTGTTTGCCTTTTCATAATTAATAACCAGAAATAAGCTTCAGTTTTAATCACACTCCCAATAAAACCACCATGTTCATCTGGAAAACCCTATTTTTCACCAGACTGATTTCATTAAGACTGCTGCAGTGACTCAGAGGAAGCTCTCACCCATCGGGATGGAGGTCCCATGGATCTTGTCTGCGTATCCAGCGAAGTATCTAAGAGTCTTTATCGTTGCCTGGAGATCCACAAACAGGGTGGGCAGGAAAGGCTTCCCACTGTTCAGCGACTCAATAGTCTGAGGGGAGAAGAAGTGGGGGACATTTTGGGAAAAATGTGCTATAACCTTGTGATCTTCACATAATTCTGAACCAGTTCATCCTTTACACTCACCCGCGGGCGAAAAGTGACACCAAGATAACATTAAACTACAAATACAGCCCCTCAGTTCTCTTTTGAGGCAAGGCAAATATTTGTATTTGCAAAAGGAGGCCGAGGCAGATTTGCAGGAGGAAATAAAACGCACCGGATAAGTTAGGGGACAAAAACGGGAAGAAACAAGCTGATGGATTAAATAAACTCTTGCACCAGATCACGGATTAGTTTATACAGACTAAAAAGTTTAATTTTCATTCACTTACTGCTAAATAGACGCTGTCTCGCTCCACCAAGTCGGCCAGTTTGGCCAGCAGACGTCCGCGCTCAGACGCATCCATCTTCCTCCAAACCGAGCCCAAGGAGAAGGCGAGGCGAGCAGCCTGCACCGCTTTATCAACATCCGCCTGCAAAACACAGTAATTACATCAAATAGATATTAAACGTTCGACTCCATCGTCATTTTCATCTGCTGCCAGACAAAAGTTTGATCTTTGGGTAAAAATCTCACTGGAACATTTAAAGAGATAAGGACATAATCTCTGTTTAGACTGACATGAAAAATATCAAAGTATATCTACTCATCCTGTTAATAATTCAGGTATTTATGCTACTTTTATGTTAGGAACTAAAGCTCTGGCTGTGGATTTATACATTTATATCCCTTGTGAGATTCTCCTCAGACCAAACAAGATTAGCAAATATTTCTATTTCCAGAATGACAAAGATCAGTTTAGAGATTATTTCCCTCAAATTCATAAGTTTACACACAAAGTGACCTTTTTAGTCACAAGGCAGTGTGTATGTAAATATCTCAAAACCATGAATCCTAGTAAAAAAGATTCGTGGTCTTCATGGTTGGAGATCCTCATCGTCGCTGCTCCAACATTTAGCTCTGATCAAATGAACTGATTGTAAATATTTCCTATTTACTTAAACATACCAGGGATATCATTTATAGACCAACTTTATTTCAAAATACTATAAATATTGTGCTGATACCAATGTCCAATCATTTTAAACTGTTTAATTTCCAGCATTATGGAGGTTTTACTGACAGTAAGTCTAATTCTATGCGTAGATTTGTAAGTTTGAGAGATAAGTCAGGCTGTTTCCTCCAGACCTCATTCTGGACTCACCTTATCCGCCTCCTGGACCTCACAGATCTGCTCTCCGGTCGCCGGGTTGTACACGGCGAAGGCCTTCCCACTAACGGAGTCATGCCACTCGTTATTGATGAAAATCTGCAGGGAAAATGCATTTTTCACTCTTCAGCCACACTTGAAGCTGAGCCAGTTCAACTTTCTGACATAACGCAGCAGCGAGTGGAAAGAATGATTGCTGCTGCTGCTGATGTTGCATATTTGTGCTGCTGCTTTAAGTAAACTGGTTGCTGCAGCAGAGCCTGTGAAAGAGTAACGGCTCTCAGGCTGCAGGCCCAGCATGTCCAGCCTCTCATGTAAGCGATATGGGAGAATCTCTGGAAATCTGGACAGAGATTCCTGTGTGTCCAGCATTGCTCTCTGGGGAGTGCTCCACCACGCAGACAAAGGGGTTGGGTGAGTGTGAGACCGTATGTGTGTGTATGTGTGTGTAGGTAGGGCTGGAGGGTGAGTTTGGGGGGGGGATAAATCCCTATCAGACACAAGACCCCCAAGCACAGAAACACACGTTTCACAACATCGCCGCTCATTTACGAGATCATAAAACACGTGCTGCGCTTGGTTTCTGTGAAGCGCTAAAGCAAGTCTTCCGTTAAACGACCAGCCGGGACTCCAAACACGGCATCTTTAACGTCTATAAAGACCACAAGAAAAATAAATGTTTACACAACGGGGCAAAGTGGGAATTGTGTCTGCAAAGAGGAGTTTTGGGGCTCCAAACGTGAGGTGTGTCTATTGAACGAGACATGTTTGGATTCATTAGGAGGAACGCTCACGGTCTGTTTTTAATGGCCGTCAGTCCTTCTGATAGATAGAGTGCAAGGAGAACATCTGCTGGCACAAATCCCTCTGTGTATACATGTGCTCTTACCATCCTTCTCCTCCGACGCTCTGAGAGCAAACCAGAGAGGCCGGGTTCAAGTAGCCCAGCGGCCGGAGCCCTCCGAAACTCCCCAACATGTTTACCCCAATAAACGCCGCCCGTCAAGGACTTTTTAATTGGCGGCAAACCTCCTTTTCTGTTTACGCTCAGGCTGCTTTGACATCCAGCTCACTGACTGATGGTGCAGACTCAGTTATGGATGAACTTCAGAGGAGATACAGCTCTGGAAAATATTAAGAGACCCCTTAAAATGACCAGTTTCTCTGATTTTACTCCATATAGGTTTATGTTCGAGTAAAATGGACATTGGTCTTTTATTCTATGACAACATGTCTCTGAAATTACAAGCAAAAATTTAGCTTTTAGTTGCACAAAATGAGAAATGGTCAAAAGATGCAGCGCTTTCAGACCTCAAGAAAACACGTTCTGAATCATTTAGAAACAACAAAACTAATGTTTTAACTCAGGAAGAGTTCAGAGATCAATGTTTGGTGGAGAAACCAGGAGGTTTTCAACGGGGTTCAGTGAACTGGTCTTTCTCTTACATTTTTCCAGAGCTGTATTTAAGATGTACCATCCTCAAGACGACGAAACGCACACATACACTGCAAAAACACAAAACCTCACCAAGTATTTCTGGTCTAACATCTAGTGAAAATATCTTTGTACACTTGGAATAAGGCAAAACTAAGTAAGAAGTAACTTTTCACCAGATATAGGAGCTCGTTTTAAGTCAATAATATTGATAAAAAGAAGGAATAGTTCAACTGACAGATTATTTAACTTGTAACAAAACATTTTTCCATGTTAAAAGTTAATTATTGACCTAAAACAAGCTCCTGGTTCTCACTGAGAAACTCCTTCTAGGTTAGTTTTCTCTTATTTCAAGTCTACTGAGATAGAAACTGAACGAAAATGAAGATTTTATGTTTTGCAGTGAAGTTTCTTCTCTTTATTTTCTAGCACCTTTTCTTCTACGCCACCTTTAATCTGCTGCTCATTAAGAGCACTTCATAAAATTGTCAGTAACTATAAGGCAAAGAGGGCCCTATGCAAAAAAACAAAAAGTCCTGCAGAGCGCTGAATTAGTTTTTAAATTTATAGGGGCCACTGAAGTGGGGCGCCCTAAATCAGAGGAGCCCCCCTGACAGCCTCAACAGCCTGGGCAAGAATGCGGACCATGGGTAGCTTTATCCGTGGCGTAACCCCTCTGGTTGGATGCCACTAAAGGAGAAGGGATAAAGCACAAAAAAACGCTGTGGAGCAGGCCCCACCTAAATCACGGCGAGAAAAGGACGACTGTCAGATGCCGCTTGGCTCGGCCGCCTCGCTGGGCTCAGACTGGTGCGAGACTTTTGTCCCCGTTCCATTGAGAAGCTTGATTAAGATGACAGGCCCGGGTTGTAAATCAACTCTCAAGGTTTCTTAAAATTACTTTTTAGGATCGTTTCGGACAAGAGGGCAAAGAACGCAAGAGTAATAATAATAATTTTAAAAAAACAGAGCAAGGGTGCACATTTTCAAATGACTAATGGTGTTTTCTTTTCTCCTTTCCCTGCAGGGTCTTTGCTATCGCTTCACATAATGGGTCTGTGTTTATGAATGTTTGAGCTGCCATCCAGAAAGTGCAATAAAACGTCTCCTTTTATTACTAGAAAATACATTTGTTTGTTGTTTCTCAACAACCCTTTGACTTGTTAACTTTTGCAACGTTGCGATGTAAAGAGGCTTTCCAAAACTAATCACACTCTCAGTAGGAGAACTGCTCCACACTTTCAAATGTGTCAACAACAACGCAGTTTATTAGCATTCATCAGATAGTCTGACATGAAAGTTGAACATAATTATGTACTGGCAGGAAACGGTTATTTAAAGTCTCCACAAATAAAATCTGAGACCATTGAGTGCAATTGTATTCCCCCCCACTAAATCAGTGAAAATTTGAGTCTACCACAATTAGAGACTGAGATTCTTGTCCGTTTTTTCTTTGTAAAATGGAACAAAGTTCAATTAAAAGCAGCTGTAAGTTTACAGTCGTCCGGCTGGATGATGAAGTTTTTCCAGGACTGCCCTGGATTGAGACATCTTCCTTCCCATCACTTTCCTTTTCCCTGCCAATAAAAAGCTTTCACCGCAGCATGACACTTCTGTCGCCATGTTTTACCATGAAGGTTGATTTGTGAGTTACTTTTCCGACCCTTTGCACGTTTCTACCACCTGACAGCAGCGGCGCAAGCTAGAGATAACCTGCAAGAGTCATTAAGGTTCTTCTTCAGATCACTTTCCATAAAGACCAAATTTGTCCAATAAATTATTAATAAATCTCGCATCAATAGTTTTCCCGATGGAGCTGTGGATCCGTGCAGCTCCTCTCGAGTCACCATTACAGTATTGGCAGAACAGCTACATTTACAGTAGCAGTGCAAACATTTCAGTGGGTAATGATTTGATTCTGATTTTTACAGTTTGATTCTGAGACTATTTTTAATTCAGAAACTAATTTTTATTTTTTTTTACTAAAACGGTTTAGAGTTTCTGCTTAAATTAACGAGAGGAAAAGACCGTAAATATTTAAAATGTTTATTTAAAACTGCTCGATAAGGGGCAATCAAATTCCAAAAGTTTAAACATGAAAATGTAAAATGGGTTTGTTCATACAGTTCTTCAGTTACCAGTATTAGGTTAGCTTTAGCTGCATGGCCTTTTTAAAATATAAACATACAAATGGTGGCTGAGTGGATGAGTAATGTGACATGCAGATCTTTGAGCCTTTTGAAATGATTCAAAATTAAAAATGCAATTGTTAATAGAATCAATTTTCTAGTTTACATTACAATTAAATTGCACAAGTGGACTCTATTTAACTAGAACGAAGGAAACTGGTTAAATTACTAGAGTATGTACTTTCAAAAATACTTAAGTATTGAAAGTTTTTTTTAGTGTAGTCAAGAATAATTTTTACTAAATTAGACAGATAACAGATCATCAGTAATAAGGACACCTTACAGTTTCACGCATTATTAATTTACATCGCTTTCTATAAAGCAACACAAGAGGGACAAAAATGATTCTTCTTCTTCTCTGAGCTGGTTTAAAGCTCCATATTGCCACCTACAGTACAGCGGTGTAATTTTACTGCGTCGTTAGAACAAAATTACACAAACACAGCCAAGTAAGAAAAGTCAATAGAGAAATGTAGCGGAGTGAAAGTTTTAACTTTTCGCAAAACATGCCACTCAACTAAAGCTCAAACCCTCAAGAACTGTAAACAATAAATTTACTTCATTACTGCCCACCTCTGCACGAAGGCGTTGATACTTTTGCAAGGCAGTGTGTGATGGATGCCTGAGCAAAGCATACAGGCCAAGAATGTCTGCACAGGTCACAGGGCAGCTGCAAATATTTAGCAGCGCTCGTGCTTTTCACTGAAAGCTGTCAGTCCCATCATCTTAACCTAAAGACAGGACATGTTTTAAAATTATTACACACTTTCAACCAGCAACAAATTGCTTCATTCGTCATTTCAGACAATGGCTTTACCTTAAAGGAACGTTTTTCGTGACCATTAATTTTTTGTAAGTGCCCTGTTGTAGGAAGTAGGAGAAGCCAAAATACTTTCCGCTGCCAACAAAACATCTGTTTGGCTCTCTGCTTCCTCTCACGGCTCAGATGCTGGCAGGCCAGAGGAATGTTTGAAGCCCCTCGTCTTTTCTCTCTGAAGCGGGGAGGGTGGTGGCCGGATTAAGGGCGTGTGTGTGTGTTTATGCGCGACACCACGAGCTCCCACAGCCCAGACGTGTCCTACGGGCTCCGAAAACGGCTCGTCTGAGCAGGAAGTTTCATATCCTCCCCTATCGCAGGACCTCTGCTTCCTCTCTGCGTCTGGACGGGTTTCAGGAGTCTTTATAATTACTACTGATACAAGTGAGGAGAGCATGTGAAAGGGGAGAGCAGCCGGTGGGTTTTCTTTTTTCCTTTTCTTTTCCTGCTCCTGCTTCTCTTCACATGTTTGACGCCATGGAGCCGTCATGTTTTTCCCAGAGACAATGCCACCCCGCACTCCTGCGTTTCTGAGGGGGGCGACCCCACCGCCGCTCACTGGCAAGCGTCTCTTTCTTGTCGCCGTGTGTGTGTGTGTGTGTGTGCGCGTGTGTCACGACTCCAAAATGGATTCAAGCAGCGCTTTTAAAATCAACTCTCCTTATTAAGTTTGATTTATTTCATAAGCGTCGTTTTTTTTAGGCGCCTAATAATAATTCTGAATGTTTTGGAGGGAAAGTTCAATGTGCTTTCAATTGAGCAAATGTGTTGCTAAATTAATATATGAATATCTAAAAGTAATAATAAAAGCTATGAAAAAAAACAATAATTTTTTAAGACAAACCATCTCTTTGGTTGGTAAAGATAACTAAAATTATTGTTAATTCCTAAATATAACAAAAGAAACAATTACATTGTCTTACAGACGTTTTTCTTTTTTTACTTTCTTTCCCTTTATGATGTAAATTTAAAATATCTGCCTGGATATTTTTGCTTATTTTAATTGTACGCAGTTCTTTAAATGTCCTGTGAGTAAATATATATTTGCCCATTTATCCATAACAACTGGAACTTTAAATATCTAGCAAGTCATTTTAGCAATTTACCGTCTGTTATATGAGTGTTTCATCAGATTAATTTCACTCCCTGCTTCGGTCGGGGTGAAATTAATCTCTACGTTTGGTCTGTAAGGATTAAAATTCAGAAGTTTACATACAAAGTTACTTTTTGTACGATTTGGTCCAGAGGAAACTCAATAATTTGCTGGCATTTTGGTCCAGTCAGGTCTGTATGTCACTTTGAAACATGAACTTCTTTTGTCCTTAAGATACTCCATAATTCATTTGGCCGTATGCTTTGGGTCATTGTCAATATTTGCTCCAATCTCTTTCTTCCTCACTGATCTCTTCAGTATCTCAACGTAACTTTCTTTCTACAGGATGTCACATATTTTGTGAAGCACAAGATGATGCTGCCATTCCTGCTCTTCAGAGTTGTGATGATGTTCTCAGGCTTGAAATCTCTAAATGTGACGATGAGAACATGTTTGATCCATCAGATCATTAGGTCACGTTTTGTTGATTTATCCCAGGATTCATTTGCGATCTGTAATCTGGGTTTGACCTTCTTCCTGGACTGATGACCTCTTCCTCGACCTTTCGCTGTGGATCATAAGCGTCTCCTGGCTTCATCCAGCATCTTTACACTGAAGTATCTTCATCACACAGAATCCGTCCTCTTCCCGCTGCACCTCCTCATGCTGTTTATGCTTCACTATAATTATTTGAACAGATGAACTTGGCTTCTTCAGTTTCTTCTGGAAACTGCAGCCAGTGACGAATCAGCTTTTTCGAAATCCACAAATCTCTTGTTGATTTTTTGGATAATTTCTTTTGATTTTCTTTTTTTTCCCCATCGTGTAACAGAAGGAATCAGTGTGGCTAAAATCCGTCCTCACACGTTTCTCCAATTAAGTCAAATGTTGTTAATTAATCTTTTTAATTAACATTTTTCACAGCAGGTTTAAAACGCATGTTAAACTTCTGAAATTAAAGAACGTAATAAAAACTTTGTGATATTTTGCAAAAAGAAACGACTTTGGTGCTCAAAACTTGCCCTAAAGTTTAGCTTAACTTTAGCACAAGTTTCCCTACAAGTTTAAGCTAAAGGAAAAGTTTATTTTATTTGAAATACAAATGATTGATATCTGCTTTCAGATGGATTTTACACATTGTTTGTAAAAGCTGTTTACGTCTGCGAATGCACCTGAAATTTCTCTGCTTGGCTGATATCTGAATGACAGTGAAAGTGTCACATATTAGAAAACCGGGCTGTTAAAAAATGTTTTTAAAGCTCAGTAAGGAAAAATCTGAATCCTCCTATGAAGGGTTAATGAGGGAGAGAAAAACGGCCGATTCGTTTCCATGCATCAGCAATGACAACTGACCTCCTCGCTCTAATTACAGAGGCTTTGACGCGTTTCCTGTGTACTTTACAGTTCTTCAAAAGTCAAGTCATGGGAGTGTTAAAAGAAAGATTTTTGCATAGTTTCACTCTTGGGATCAGTAGACAAAGAGGAAGTCATTTATAAAGAAACGTCCTGCTCTTTCACAGACAAATAAACACAGAGGAGGTTTTTTTTTTTTTTTTTCCTGTGCGCACACTAAAGGAAAAGTTTAGTGCCACAGATTTATGAAGCCAAGTGTTTTCTATAAAGGCACCGCGAGGATTTACACGTCGAACAAAGAAGGAAGAGGAAGTTAGAGGGGTAACCTCGCTGTCACTCGTCTCCCTTCAGCTGTGATTAAGAGACGAGGGGACGCGATGCTGACGTCTGAACCCGGACCGTAATTTACAGTTGCTGCACAAGTGGACATTTCACACCGACGGACACATTGATGGCGCTGCACACTTAGCCTGTCACGGCCAAAGAGATGTGCGCCGCGGAGCCTGGCGGCCATGTGATGTTGTGCAAGCGGAGGGAAGGGAGAAGGGAGAGAGAGGAGGCTCTCGCTGTGCTCGTCGTGATAAATCATCGTATCCCCCAACTTTGGGCTGCGTTTGATCTCGATCGCGGTAAGATGGAGGTTTTGAAGTGGAAAAACTCCAGGACTGCAGGTCAGGCTGTGGCGAGGCGGGGGCCGCTAACCCACACAGTGAGGCAGGGTCATAATTTACACCCCGGTGGACAGCAGCAGAGCATCGGGGAGCCCCCGAGCCTCCATCTGTACTATCTCAATCAGTGACAGATTGATGGAGCCTCCTCTTCATGCAGACCAAAGAGGACGTCTCTGCATTGGCTGCTTTACAAACACACCAGCCCTCAGCAGGCGGACTCGGAGCAGGTTCCTATGGTGAAAAGTGCCCTTATGCCACCATGAGCAAAGCAACAAAGAAAATTTATCACTTTTGATTGGATTAGGAGATCTGTAACTCACACACTGAACAAGGCTAATGAGCTCTAGCAGCTTTTAAGTTCTCCAGATTTGTGGCAGAAGGTCATTATCCAATTACAGCCTCAATAAAACGAATGAGGATATCTAAAAGAAAGAAAAAAAAAAAAAAAAGCTGTTCTGAAACTGTTTTTTGAAGTTTTCAGATTTTACCACATACTGGGTTTATTTATCACAGGCTGAAAAACAAACAAACAAAAAAAGCAGGAAAGGCCCCAGCTTTTATTCCCCCTTTCTGTTAAATTCGTCCCAGCGAGTGTCTGGTTTAACAACTCATTATCACGAACCTGTGAGAAAAATCACAAAGACCAGAGGTTTCACCTGCTGAAGGGCGAATAACCTCAACAAACTCACTTTTCCTCCCTTCTGCTACAAGAGGAAAAGCACAAAACATCAGTAAACAGTAATCATCACTCTCTTATTCTTCCTATTTAAACTATTTCTGCCAAGTAAAGGTGAGAGTAAGGGACTAATTAAGGTGAAATGGAAGTAACATTACTTATGCATGTTGGATTATCCCAGATTTTCACACAAAAGGAGACGTCCAAAGCAATTACACAATGTGACATTGAAAGGTGAGCAGTTCATGACTCGGTGAAGGGGCAGGGGGGGCAATAACCTTTTTTATCACAAGCTTCTCTCTTCTACAGGAGATCTATCAGCCATATCTCAATTTACAGGCACGTCTGAATGCAACGTCAAGTTAAGGAAAATTGAACGTTCAGATCTCCAAACGGTCAGTTTCGAGGAGATCTTTCCAGCGCAGGGTGGAGTTCAGGAACCGGGTGTGAGGAGAGCCCACATCAGGGGTGCCCATAAATCAGAGCCCTTCTGCCCCCTGGTCCGCCGGGCCAACAGGGACTGGATGATCCAAATTCCTGGGGGTTAATTCACCAAGTCGCTCCCTAAATTTCCTCCAGTGCTCCGTCGTTTCCACCTCTTCAGCGCCGTGAGAGGGAAAGGAAAGCACGCGGCTCAACCTGCAACGTGCACCGTCCTCCTCTACATGCAGCCGCGTGGCCTTTGCTCTCGAAACACTGGAGACGTGTTAACACAAAGCAGTTCCTCCCACATCATCGTCAGTCTGTCCCTCCATAGACGCCCTTTTGTCTTGCAATCATAAAAACACTTGTTCTGCAGGAGGCGCGCTCAAGAGGACAGAAACTGAAGCAGGCTGCTCACAATCTGCCCAGACCTCCAACTACACATTCCTCCAAAACGCCTCGCTTTGGAGTACCTCGCTTTTCTACAAAGTGCCACAATTTATATCAGAAACCACGTCTTACTAGATCCACTTCTCGTTTTCTCAATTTGCTTCTGCGTCTCCCAAAAAAAAAAATAAATAAAGTAAAAAAATAAAGAAGTATTTTCAGCGAAGCAGCCCAGCTGCAACAAGACACACATTTCACCTCCAAACTATTCACCCTCTGAATAAACTCCAGGTCGGTAAAGACTAAATCTCTCACCGAAGTCGTAACAATGAGCTACTACTTGGATTTGAACTTTAGGTGTTTTGCCATTATAAACTCGACTAAAAGCAAATACTGTAAGTCGTTGGCATGTGCTTGAATTTATCCCAATTCCACTGAGGCCTAATTTCACTGTGAGCTATTATAATGTAAATTGAGGGACTAGGGAAAAAAAATCATAAAAGCTTCATGATGAGAATTAAATGAGGAACAGAGAGGCTTTTTGTTCCAATTTTTGCTGTTTTCTATAAAATTTTAATAGCCCCATAAAATTGCAGTTTATAAATCGGTTTCCCGCAGCGAAGTGAAATAATGTAATAACGTCTGCAGTCCAGGTGAAATAAAAAACTGAAACAACATGACAGGAAGAGCATGACTGGTTGTAAATTTTTAGCAGCGTCTAAAACTCAGCGCACGCCTTTTAATATTGCCTCATCAAATACTTTAAATTTCATTTGGCCTCTTTAGGCTAATCGGTTCCGAGGCTTTATCATAGCAGTGCAAGTAAAATGTGTTTTTCTTAAATGTATAATTTATTGAGAGCGTGTGCGAGCGAAATTAGAAATATTAAGTGCGCCTCCGTCGTAGGGAGGATGTCTCCTCTTAATTTAGATAACAATTAATAAATAATAAAGCTGTGACGTTCTGTCCGTGAAACTCCGCGCAAACTCTGGAGAAAGTGCAGATCTCGGAGCTGAGAGCGCAGCCGAAAGTGTCCGCGGCAGGACGGGGACAGACCTTGGTGTACTTGATCT
This sequence comes from Gambusia affinis, assembly GCF_019740435.1. Taxonomy (NCBI): domain Eukaryota; kingdom Metazoa; phylum Chordata; class Actinopteri; order Cyprinodontiformes; family Poeciliidae; genus Gambusia; species Gambusia affinis. The sequence continues at coordinate 15,515,788 of NC_057869.1, forward strand.
CCGGGTTGGGCACCGGGTTGGGCATCAGCTGGAGGGATGCCATGAGAGCAGCCGGGTCGCTCTTCACCTCTCCGGGGATCTCGATCTTACTCGAAGTCATCACGGCTGGTCGCTCCGCTCGTCTTCCTGCTTCCCTGCTCACTGCGCCTTCCTCCGGTTTTTCCTCCTTCCAGCTGGTTTCTGATTAGAGCTCCGGGTTCCTTCCTGGGTTTATAGCCAGGTGTCGGCTGCGGTTCGTTTTCATTGGGCGAGGAGAGAAGGGGGGAAAAGGGCCGTCCTTTTGAAAATTAAATCCGAGCATTTACATAAATGACCTCAAGCCATGCGCGCTGAGGAGGAGGAACACACGCACCCCACCCACCTCACACTCACTTTCACCAGTCGCTTTCACTCCGCAACAGTTGGAGCCTTTACATACTTATTCATAGTTTTACATACACAAATATCATACAGAGCCTATATATATATCACATATATACTGATTATATATATATATATATATATATATATATCTATATATATATATATATATATATATATATATATATATAGATATATATAGATATATATAGATATATATAGATATATATATAGATATATATATAGATATATATATAGATATATATAGATATATATAGATATATATATATATAGGCCCATATATAAAGTTTTCTGGTTTCTATGTGTTAAGTTTCGGTTTAGTTTAGATGTAAAAGTCACTCCAATAAGCTCGTCATCAACAATTTCCTGCTGCATAGGTGACATAAAAGTGTCCCCCTGCCTTTCAGCTCGCTCCCACCCTGTGGGCTGATTTGCCTAACACAACCTCCCCACGGCCAGCGCTGTCATGTAAATCGCGGACTGCAGGGATTGCTGCAGCTCGCCGGGGTGCTGTGGGCACAGATTTGTCCTGCAGGTGATAATTCCTCCCAGAGTCTCCTTTCAAAAGCACCCAATAAACATCCGCACATCGCTGCACTTGGGAGCAGCGTTTCGCCCCTTGCAGATTTCTTCTTGTTCCGCATTTATATGATTAAAAATAGATTTCAATGTAAACTAAAGTTAAGCTGTGTTAAGCTGTAACTGCCTCCTATAATGTAGTAACTGATTTAGTTGCTGGCAGCAACTGGTTTCAAACCATTTCATAACTGGTAGTGAGTATTTTAGTTTGTCCCACTCTGCTTTGCAGAATGAATTTAATCCAGACACAACACTCTACAGAGTCTCTATTAGATGCGAGTCCAGACTTTGACTCTTTTTTTTTTTTTTGTGCTGTTTTGAGGCTTTTGGAGGTTGGCTTGTTGGTGAGCTTTAACTCACACACTGATGGTTGGACGTTCTGCTGGATTTTATGGTAGAAAACAAACAGGATTTGTGGTTTCATCAATTAAATCAAGTCTCCTAAGCAGCGAACCATCACCAAGAACCCCACTTCTGACTGTTCGTCCTGTTGTTTGAATGTTGACTGTAGTGGGACCAAAATGTTCACCTTTGTCTCGCAAACCTGCAGAATGTTTTCCAAAAATCATCATCAAAATGTTTTTGAGCCACTGCGTCCTTTCAAGTCCAAACGGGTTTTCAGTTTGTGCATCTGAGGCCTTCAGCACTTTCAGACATTGGTCTGTCTTTTTTGAAAGAGCAAATTTGCTCGACTGGTCCATCACGGTTTCCTGTCTTCTGCTGCATTATGAGAGATCCAAAGCGTTAGAAATGGCTTTAACCTCTTCAGACTTTGTGCATTGGGAGGAAGCTCTTACTTTAGGAGATGTTTTAAGGTAATTTATGTTGCCAGTTAGGTCAGGTTTCAGAGATTCGGTAGAAATCACACAATTGAACGTAGCTTTCTAAACGATGTGATTGTTCCCAGTTAATTTCTGATTTCATGAGGATGGAGGAAGTTGCTTTTTCAGCTGTTTGCTTTCAGGAACAAGCTCAACATTTTTTTGTTAATTCTGGTTTTCTCTGTCTTACTTTAAAGTTTTAGGTAAAGTTCAAATGCTTTATCTCCCTTCCAAAGAAATGCATTTGCAACTCGGTAAAGGCGCTCAACAGAAGAAAAAGAAAAAGAAGAAGAAGAAGTAGTTGTTTCAGGATTAACACAGATCTTACTTGTGTTTGAAATGTACATCATCAGACAAAAATGAGGGGGGAGAAATATGACTTTTTCTGTTGGATTAAAGTCTCAACATGAAGGTTTGCAAGCTCGGCTTCTTGACGGACAAAGAAGAAGTTTGGAGACAGATGTAGCTCCATCATTTGTAAACCCCGGAGTGGGTGCTTTTCCTCCATCAGCACATCAGTGCTTTTTCACAGCCTGGGCGACACTCTCCAAAGTGTCTGTTTCACATCAAAGGGGACATGCCTGCAGCCGTGACGTTGATTAATGGATTCAAAAACATCCCGTCCTCCGCCTGTCGCCTCACCTTTCCTTTTTTCTTTCTTTTTTTTTTCTCACAAAGCCCAGCGAACGGAAGATAAGACATACCGGAGCAGAAGGTGCGAGCAGCGCTTCAAACGCATTCATAGAGCGCCCTCTGTTGGAAGAAACGAGTTCTTCATGTGTTATACAAGTTGATGGCTGTAAAATGCTGCAGGCACTGAGGTGGTGACAAGCAAAAAAAAAAAAAAAAAGAAAGAAAAAAGAAACGTGGAGAAATGACAAATGGGATGAGTGGGAGGAATCTGTGTTGGCTTCCAGCTGCATAAGCAAAGAAATGATAAATAAATTGTGACGGGGCATTAAAATGAGGTTGACTTGGATAAGCTCGAGTGCCTCTGAAGGATTGGTAAATGATGCGTGGCTGATTATTTCAAAACCGTAAAACTCTCAGAAACAATGTCCAATCATTTGTTTTCCAAGCGTTAAAATGTTGCATGAGTGCAACATTTGGCTTTTCTTGTTCATGTAACAAGAAAAGCCAAAAACGTGAACCGTGTCGTTCACACTGCTGGGTATTTTATAGGTTAAACATTTTTAGTAGCCCTTAATTTATTTTCTCGTAAACCTTTTTCCAATATGTGTTTATTTTGTTTGTTTTTAATTCTTCTAATAATATATATATATATATATATATATATATATATATATATATATATATATATATATATATATATATAGACTATGTCTGGCGAACCAACCAGACATAGTCGTGGTGGATAAACAACAGAGGAAAGCCGTTGTGGTGGATGTGGCAATACCAAGTGACTGCAACATCAGGAAAAAGGAGCATGAGAAACTAGAGAAATACCAGGGCCTAAGGGAGGAACTGGAGAGGGCCTGGAAGGTGAAGACCACAGTGGTGCCTGTGGTCATCGGGACCCTCGGGGCAGTCACCCCCAAACTGGAACAGTGGCTACAACAGATCCCAGGAGCAACATCAGACATCTCCGTCCAGAACTGTGCAGTCCTAGGCACAGCCAAGATACTCAAGAGAACCCTCAAGCTCCCAGGCCTCTGGTAGAGGACCCGAGCTAAGAGGAAGAATCACCACCATGTGGGTGAGAAGAGAATTTTTATTTATATATATATATATATATATATATATATATATATATATATATATATATATATATATATATATATATATATATATATATATATATATATAATAGCAACATGTCACATTCCTGTTTTTTCTATAAAATTATAATGAAAAAAATAAAAACTATTTCTTTTTAATTTTATAATTATGATTCAGTTAAGTGGAACGAGTGTTTATCTTTACCCAAACAGCAGTGCACACTCCACAGATTGTTTTTTTTTTTTTAACAAAACGGTTTTCATTATGTTTACAATGACTCATAAAACATTATGGAGATAAAAATGTGTTTGTTCACACTGTAAACAATGTTTGTTGTTTTAAATTCCTGTTTTCAAAACAGGAATTTACGACAGACAATGTGCAGAATGTGACTGTGTGTTTTTACTGTGAAATAAATATTATTAATAATAATTAGCAGTATTGCCTTGTATAATCTGTTTACATGATGTTAGGGTAGATTTGTAATGCATGCTGGGAAACTTTAAAAATCTGAAACTTAGTTAGTCCTAATAAAAATAGTTTAGAGTTGCTGACTCTTTATTACTGTAAAATTTTAATTTTTACATAAACTAACATAAACCACTTAAAGCTGTTTAAACAGAACATCTGTCATTTGTTTTTACAGTAAAAATGTTTGACAGTGTTAGTTGTGATAATTTAATATAAATTTCCCAGTAAAATAAATTAGAAGAGATGCTTGATTATTGTTGTCACTAAAGTTAAAGTGAGTTATTTTTAGGGCTGTTGTATAGAAATATTTTAGTAATTGAGTAATCTATCAATTATTCTTACAATTAATCGCGTAATCGGATAAAAAAAAATGTATAAAATAATATATTGGTAAATCTAACATAACACCAGTGTTACTATCGGTCCAATTTTTAATTTTTGAGCTTCCCTAACAGTTACTTTTTTTTGTAGTTTAGGGAAACTAACCTGTAACAGTAACAGCTCACTTTCTAAGTTAACCAGAAGAAAAGTTATACAAAGATCTGAAATTATACTATTCAGTTTAATAATAAAGAGGCAGGCTCACAAGTACGCTTATAAAAAAATGTCTCCAGCTTTTAGTTTATGGATTCATCTTCAGTCAGTTTAATAATTGAACTCTCACCTTGCCCCATACCTGTCAAGCTTTGGGATTGAGAATACGAGAGATGTCCCCTGGAGTGGGATGTGGGGCAGGGAGGCGAACCAAGGATGGGAGGGAGCAATACGGGATATTTACGGCACCTTCGTTCGTCACACTCAGAAACTCATCTACCAGCCATGTACCGCCACCCGTTTGTTCAGACCGGGATGATATGAAATTTATTGTGCGGTTCGTCCGTAAAGCTACACTTATTTTGTAACCATCAGCTACTCAGCTGTGTTCAGTCTATCCGCTCACCTGTATAAATATTCCCGCGCTCTTCCCGCCGTTCGCTCTGAACCAGCAGCTCCCGGAGGAGAAAAGTTGCCGTACCCCGGCATCGCGCCAGTCATTTTAAGGATGCTTATTGGTCCCCCGACGATGAAAACCCGGGTATTATGATGGTAACACTTTGTTTTCGTCAACAACTCAGGCGGAAGTGAGAGCTCCGCGCAACGCAAATAATGTCCCGACCTGAACACGTTGGCTAAATAATTAACTCAAGGAGGAATTTTAATAATCGAAGTACCGTTTCAGCCCTAGTTATTTTAGCAATAACCGGCAATATATTTTAATAAATATTCCTATTTGCCTCTAAAAGCAAAAACAAATCGGACAAATTAAGTTGAGATTTTGTTTCCTTTTTCTTATTTATTGTAAAACTAATATTTCTTGAGTAGAGGAAATTGAATGTGTCTTGTTTGGGTTTGAATTGCGCTGATCCAGATATTATTACTGTAATAATAATTATATATTTTAAAGTGGACCCCTTGTGGTTGTCCCGGGAAACAGAAGCAGGGATCTTAGCGCGTCCGGCAGTGGGAGGCGACAGCCTGCGCTCTCATCTCCGCACTGCCTCCATCAGAGCTGTTGGCTGTTTGTTGTGATCGGAGGAAGGCATCAAATAGTCCCAGAAAATAACATCGACAGTAATAAAGCATGGAAGAAGAGAGCAGGAGGAAGATGAAGGAGAAATTTGGCCTGAGGCGGGGCATCTTGAAGGAGTTCCTGGCGGAGTTTCTGGGGATTTTTGTCCTGATCGTGAGTATTATTCCCCCCTCCCTCTGCACCTGTCACCCAGCTTAAACAGCCGCGTTAAAGCTGCTAATAAGAGTTTCTGCGGACTGACCGCTGTCCCTCAAATGCCTCTGCTAACAGATAATAGGAGGCTCTCGGAGGAGGAGATGGCACTAATGTAAATTTTAGGGCTTTTTCTCTCACATGATGTGTTTCTTAAAGCTACAACAAGGTTGTTAAAAGTAGATAATTAATGAAGTTTATTAAATAATAAGCAGAGCAGCACTGTGTTGTCTTCCAGTAGAGAGTCCCAGCCTCCACCTGAAACCCTCTGAGCTGCAGCTGTCACCTCAAAGAGAAGAAAAAAGTCTGCTTTAATGTCTGGGATGGCCCATCAGAGGGGTGATGCATCTCCCACAACAACCCTCTTTATTTGTGGATGACTGCTTTCGCCTCAACACTCCCACCACCCCATCCCTCTAAATTACTTGTGCCTTTTACCTAATAAGTGAGGGATTAATTATTGTTTTGAGCTCCAGCTTGGACAAATTGTCTGTGGCAGTCGGAGGCTGTTTGTGGACAAGAGGGCTAGTGTAAATGGTGATCTTAATTGGAATGATTAGAAACAATGAGGCTTTTCTAGCTGCGCTCTTTGTGTTTTTGTTCTTGTCTGTGTCCCAGCTCTTTGGATGCGGTTCAGTGGCCCAGACGGTGCTGAGTAAAGGGGCTCTGGGAGAGCCGCTCACCATCCACGTCGGTTTCACCCTGGGAGTCATGATGGCCGTCTACATGGCGGGGGGAGTGTCAGGTAAGAGACGCTCACACGTTGGATTCACACCGGTTTTCTCCAGGTCGACTGATTCCTGGTTGGCAGGTCAAATGTAGAAAAAAATATTATAATGCTTCCATTTTCTCAACCAAACCTGTGCACTTTCCCCAGTGAAATCGATAAATGGATGTCACTTTGGGTTGTACACCTGGAGAAAAAGCTGCGCTCAATGCAACCGTTTCCTGGTGTCTCTGATTTACTTACTCATATTATCTTAATATATATATATATTTTTTTCCTGTATTATTTCTCGTTTTCTTTTCATCAAGTTATTTTATTATTGTTTTTGTGCAGCACTTTGGGGCAGTTTTAAACTAGTTTTTAAAGTGCTATATAAATAAATTTGACATCGACATGTAAAAGTTTGTTGATGTTTTTTAAAAAGTTTCCTCAAAAAACTCAATGATTTACAAGCCAAATATTCTTTCAATATGATTAGGAAGCATTAATCAGACTGTTAGCGTCTGCATTGATGCAAGTGATAAATCCTTTAGTTTATGACGACAAAAACAGGCAAAATAATGTGATCTGAGAATTGGAAAAAATGGGACTCTGGTAAAAAAACAAAAAAACAAAAACAACAACCCAAAAACAATTAGCAGATATTTAATATAGTCTAGGTTTTGTTTGTGACATTTAAAAAATTACTTTACAGTTCTCATTTTTGCATTTGTTAATTCATGCAGTAATTTGCGATTTAAGACCCAAAGAAGCACATATCCAGGTATAAAAAATATCAGGCAGAATAAAATGTAATGGTGCAGTTCAAATTAATTATGTCCTTTTTTGATCCTGCAAACATTTCAGTGTTTGAAGTTTTACTTCCTGGCAGTGAGAAGGAAGGCTTTAATGTTTTGACTTTCTAAAAAGTTTAATTATCCTCAAAGTACCTTTGCTGCAAACTTACGTGAACACAATAAAAAGTAATTTCAGAGGTTATTAAATGTTAGGAATTGAAATTATTACATTTAATCAAGCATATTAGTTTGTAAATCCAGAATTACATTTTGATTATAATCTCATTTCAGTAAATTTAATCTTTACCAAGTCAATAAATTTTTTTTGCTTTTTTGAAACAAAGCAGATTATCAAAATGATGATCAATAATTTGTTTGACTTGAGGTGTTTTAGTTGCGCAAATACATTTATTCAATTAAATATAATTTGACTAATTTGGTTTTTACACTCGTTTCTATTCAGAAAATGTGGATTAATTAATAAAAAGCATCTTCATCCTGAGACAGACAACAGCGGTGAGAAAAATATTTATTCTTTATTCTGACGGGTTACTGGATGTCTCTAGCAAAGCAAAACTACTTTTTTAAATCACTTTAATTTATGTGTTATTAATGGCCGAGTAGAGATAACTGTATAATTATTTGTACTCTTGTCAGCTTTACATTTAATCCCGCTGCCATTAAACCAAGAAGTTTATTTCTGTCACTGAGATGAAAATGTCCCTCAAAAGTGACAAAATAGAAAAATAAATTGTCTGCGTGTATTTACATTTATACACATGTAAAAATAAAATTCAATGCCATAAATTGATTCTACACTTCTCAAAAATCAGCTAAGAGGAGTTGCAACACTCCAACCATGCCTGTTTTTGCTGAGCAGCTTCTCTGCAGGTCTCCACTGTTATTTTAGCAACTTATCTTTGGTGATGAAGTTGAAGTCTTTCAGACCGGAAGGCCTCTGTGCCATCATCCTAATCTTTCTCTCAGGATTCTGTCTTGAGTTGCTTCAAAATGTAGTTGCTACTTCCAGTCGGAAAAATAAAAAAACCTTTTTACCTAAATCTCTCAGGTTTGTCAGCAGTCACATTTTCTCAACTAAAGCTGTATGTTCTGCAACAGCAACAAAATCATGTGGCATATTTTTAAAATAGTTGGAGTATTTTCTGTATGTTGGCTCTTATTTGTTCTTGTAGTAAACTTTTAACACTTTTTTTTTCTTTTTTGTTTGACGCGTTGCATGTTTGGCCAATTATTCTGTCTGGTTTGGGAAGCTGAGTGGTTTGACATGCGTAACCATAGCAACTTGGGGCATCTCATTAGCATCGCAAAAGATCCAATAATATCTAAACTACGACATATATATACATACAGAGACCACTTAAAATGATATTTTTCTCTGATTTTACTTTTCATAAGTTTATGTTTCGGTAAAATGAACATTGTTCTTTTATTCTATGAACTACTGACAACGTGTCTCTGAAATTCAAAGCAAAACTTTAGTATTTATTTGCAGAAGAAGAGTTCATAAATCAAGATTTGGTGGAATAACCGGGAGGTTTTCAGTGGGGTTCAGTGCAGTGGACTCTTAGCTTTTCCAGAGCCGTGCAGCAAACCCATATATGTCAGTCCTGCGGTATTAGCCAGCACGGCTAAAGCTGATCACTGTACACCTGGTTAGTCTGTGCAACAACATCACAATAATAATGACTATTATGTCTATTTTTGTGAGGTAAAATCAAGAAAATAAAAAAAATCTACTTGAACAAGTAGAAAATAAAATTTGCCTCCACTTTCAGGACAGTTCTGTATTTTACAGAATCATTTATGACTTTTACGGTTGGTGTATGTTTCTCTCTTTGGAGTAAATCTTCAGATTAACAGACGATTAAGCCAGGAATCGACGCTAAAGACGAATGTTGTGATTTTTCAACAATTGGCTCCCTATTAAGAGCAACTTGGAGACTTCAGAAGAATAGCAGAAAAGCCAGAGGACAGAGAGGTTAATATATGGAAAGCTTTTGCTGCATGACTGGGCCATTTGGTCCGCGGCTTGGTGGGAAGCTTCTGTCCAACGACATCTCTGAAGATGATCGTAGGTATTGGACTAATGAGCTTTACAGGGGCATGGGTCTGTGGAGATAAGGGGGGTCAGGTGTGACAAGCCCAGCTCTCTGGGCTTCCCTGGCAGAGCGGCCCCAGAGGAGAAGAAAACACAATTGGTATCACTTTGTAGTCTGCAAATTTTAGCTGACAGTGTACGGTAAGTGTGACACATCATGGTCACTCTAATGACCTGCAGTCTACGTGTGCCTTAAGCAGATTCAGGCAGATTATGTCAGAAGCAATTCGGGCAGGCCGGGCCGGCTGCTTGTCGCGGCCGGTGTTTGTGAACAGGATGGGGAGATTAACAATGGGCGCATGGCTGATACCCCCCAGTGGTGTTACCCCAGAGAGGTCAAAGCCAAGATCTCAGAGTGTTAAATAAATGACCCCACACTTGGTAACAATTGGCTGGAATGTGCTCAACACTTCGCTTCAGGACAAAATATGGGAAAGCAGATCTGAGGGAGCACAAACCCGGAAGAGTGAGCCGGAAAGTGTTGGATGAATGGAAGAGGTTTGGTGATGACTGCGTGAATCTGCAGCCCGCTGAGGTTTGATCTGCAAAACGTCTTGAATTTCAATTGTGCACAAACTAAGAGAAAGTCAAAATGGAAGAGCTGGTGGGGGAAAGACTATGTGCATCAGTCCCGCATGCAAGAATTACAGCAGATTTTATAGAAAATAGCTGCATTTACTCAGTTACATTGAAAAATTTAACATTTAGGAATATATTTTTTGCGCTGTTCTGTTTACTTTTACTTGGATTCTGCACCCACTGAGCGTAATTTTACTGGATGACGAAGAAACTTATTTTAACCAGAAAGACACAAACACACACACACACACACACACCTGCAGTTTAATATAAAATTTTTCCCTTTTTTGTAATTATGTTATTTATATGAATTACTTTCAATTTGACCTTTAAAATTTCCATATATTTTATATTTTGTTCCATCTAGTAATGTTATTTTTACATATTAAATAATTTATGTTTTCACAAGTTACTCAGAACTTGAGTAGCTTTTTTACTCCAACTTGAATAATTTTTTAGATTTCTATTTTTTACTTCTACTTAGTAATAATATGTATTAGTAGTGCTACTCTTACTTTCTAACTCCGATTATAAGTGCATCAAATTGGAAAATTTGTTTTCTTAAAGTTAAAGGCAGTAAGAGTCAAAAAAATCTCAAAAATATTGTGGCAGCATGACTTTATTTTTTAAATACAACAAAAAGGCTGTAGAAAAATCACTTAACATGAGCAAATATCTGTTTTTTGGTGACTTTTCATTGTATAAAAACATGAGTAGTTTTAAAACCTTCTAATTTTTCACTGTCACTCTAAGATGTTGAAGTTTCCTGATCTCTTCAGGAGCCCATGTGAACCCGGCTGTGTCTTTGGCCATGGTGATTCTGGGGAAGCTGCCTCTGAAGAAGTTCCCCGTCTACGTGGCGGCGCAGTTCCTCGGAGCGTTCGCCGGTTCCTGTGCCGTCTTTGGGTTGTATTACGGTGAGCTTAAATGTAGAAAGTGTGGCAAAACAAAGAGCAGAGAAATGTCCAGGGTTTCCCCCAGCGTATTATAAGCCTGGCGGGCCACCAGGCTTTACTTCTGCTCCCACCAGGCTAAACATGGCTTATTTATTGAAGTCTTTTTAAAACGTTTGCATTTTTTAAGACTTTATGGTTGGTGTTCAGGTAGTTTTTAACTCAAAAACACGACGGGCCGCTGGATGAACGACTGTCCCAGCATTTAACCGCCAGGCTTAGCACGTTTTCTGGGGGAAACTTTGAATGTCCCATATCTTAAGTCTTTTTTATTTTATTTTTCTCTCCTCAGATGCTTTGATGGACTACACCGGCGGAGATCTTGCAGTTACTGGTGAAAATGCAACAGCCAACATATTTGCATCTTATCCTGCAAAACATCTGTCGGTGCTAAACGGGTTTGTTGACCAGGTGAAGTTCAAAATTTGTGTTTCTGATCGTGACCGTCTCAGAAATATAAAGCTTAAAGAAAATTATGCTAATGCTTTTTGAATTACACATGTTTCAAGTGAATATTTATGTTTTACCTCAAACTTAACAAGTTTGTGGGATAATTTATACACACTGGATAAGATGACAAACTGGAGTTAAGTTAATCTGCTATTTTAAAGAAAAGTGTCCTAGATTTCATTAAAAATATGTTTTACTGGCTTTTAGATACCAAAAGATCCAATTAAACAATAAAAATATTAGAAATAACTAAGATAAAACAACATTTTTTAGAAAATAAATAGTCAATTCAAGTCATACTATAAAATTTCTGTAAAATACAGAACAGAAGCTAAAAACAATGGTTGCTTTTTTTGTTGTTTTGACATTTTCACACAGTGAAATACTTTTGATAGATCCTAACTTTAACATTTTTATTTTTGTTTGTTTTTAAAAAAATAAAATAAAAAGAAAATACTGATACCACATTTGTTGGTAAGTTTAGCTCCTGCAGGTGTTTCCAGCTCTCCGAGTTAAAAATAATTTATTTCAATATTTTATTTAAAAACTGAACCTACCCATAATGGACAGGTCTCAAGTCCTGTTGGAAAGTTAAAATATTTAGAAGCTATTAGAAATGCTCTAATATTTTCTGGTAGACGACTTTGGAAGACGATTAGTGAGGAGAAAAATTCTCCAAAAGTTACAAATGTAGTTAAAGGGATTATTTCAGTGTAAAGACAATATTTCTAATATTACTGTGGTAAAGATACATTTACCTGAAGGCTTTTTACACATTTTGCCAGGTTGGAGGCAGATTCAATGTGTTCAAATGTTTTTGAGATGTTTTGTGCATGTGACATTATATTTAAATTATTTTAAAACCTGCAGAAGACCCGATCATTTAAAAGTTAAAGCCCTGGATTTGGCACAGACTCGAGAAAGATTTTAGTGTCCAATCAAAATACTAAACTGCAACAGTTTAGTTGTTTGAATTAAGGTTCCTTAAGGTGAGACGCAAAAATTGTTTCCTTTGTACTCATGTTAAAAATGTTTCAAGTATTTTGCTAATTAATCTTTCACATGTTTTCTGGAGTTGGAGCTTCTGCGATTTGGTGTGATGTGAGGGGAAAAAAATCCAGCAAATTGTCATTTATACTGATAAAAGAAAAATTAAACATAAAGTTTTAGCTTTAAACCGATTTTATATTTGAGAACATACAACTGATGCAGATGGTGTAACAAATATATAAATATATGTATTGGGGAACAGTGTTAAAGGGGCAGTATTATGTAAAATATATTTTTTAGCTTTATTTCATATTATAAGGCTACTCCCTCATCAAAAGATACCTGGAGATTTGATTTGATTCTTTCATGCATGTTTGAGAAATCCTTTAATCTCCATGGCAACCATTCAGCTGTGCGAAACGCCTGGGTGGACCAAGAACCGCCTCTTCCACTCAGCTCCTTCAGACTAGCCAGCAGCAATTAGCAAACACCTGGTGGAACTGTGGGTCTGCTCATTAAATGACGCTGCTAAAATGTCTTTAAACGGTTAATAGAAGAGTCATGACTTTTTGATGGCGGAGTGTCAGAGAGTTTTAAAGAGACAGAGACCTAATTTAAAGAGGTCAAATCAGGAGCTCAAATTTCTGTTCAGTCAAATTTGATTCTATAACATCTTAAAGTAACAAAGTTACTTGACTGTCCCATAAAATGAAAACTACGTGGCAGGAAAATCCACGTTTGTGCCCCTTGAAGCCATCTCACGCAGCGTGAAACAGGAATAGAGACCCCCTAACAGGCTTAGAGAAACTCAGGTCAGAGGTCATTGCAGCAGATGAGAGGACTCAAAAACTTCCTCTCAAGAAGCAAATTCAGCAGCTAAAGCAAACCCAAGGGCAGGGATGGGGGAGCATCCTGCTCCAAGGCCTGCGCCAGGGCCCCGGTCGATCGAAAGACCCAAAACAAATTCATTGTTTTAATAATTATCCGATGCTTCTTCTGCTTTGGAAGGTTATTGCCACTGGAGCGCTGGTCCTTTGCATCCTGGCCATCACCGACAAGAAGAACATCGGCGCCCCAAAAGGCATGGAGCCGCTCTGCATCGGCCTGACCATCATGGCCATCGGCGTCTCCATGGGTCTGAACTGCGGCTATCCCATAAACCCGGCTCGAGATCTCGGCCCGAGGCTCTTCACCGCTGTGGCTGGCTGGGGCAGGGAGGTGTTTAGGTAATTTAGGTCTTTTATTAGTGAGAAAACGCTTCAAAACTAATAGAAACTGATGAAAATCTGGTCTTTGGCCTTCTCTATGCAGAGCTTCCAGCACTGTTTCTGTTCCTGTCCAATCTGAATTAATATTTTAAACACAATACATGTTTAAAAGGAGCAGTTTCTCCCACATATAAATATGAAATATTTAAAAGTATATTTCAAAAATAGAACCACTGTATGTTCCGTAGACTGGAACGTCAAAACTGCACGCGACATCTTCAACTCAAATATTAATAAGCTAAAGTTCAAAAAATGAAAAATAAATACAGCTCGCTAAAGTAATTTTGTTGCAGCTGAATTTTAGAGATACTGCATGGTTCCAGGACTGGGATGAAGTTTTATATATAAGAAGCAATGGTTTCTGTTTTAGATGCTTCTTAACAGCCACAGGCACAAAAAACAAGTTTACAATGGAGAAAATGTCTAAAAACTAAAATAATTATTATAAATATTATAGTAATAATAATTTCTTAAAATGAACAAGCTGATCAGTTTATTACAGCAGAGATCGGATACAAGAAAAATGTCCAAACTGTGACCACAAATTTAAAAGAAAATCCGTGCAGAGATCCTCAGTTTGTTTTTGAAATACTAAAATATTGCTTTTTAAGGTTTTGTGCTGTTTTTCCAGCTTTAAAAACACTGCTGGGTTGGGTTTTTTTTTTGTTTTAGTTTCCCTGAACACATTCTCACTCCAGGCACAATGATTTAGGTTTTAATTCAAAGCCAAATTGGTGTGATCGACACATTCCTGCGGCCGCCTCGTCAGGCTCAGTGTTTGGATGGTTGGTAAATACGTTTGTGCCTTTGCCCTCGGTGGCCGTCATCCTTGACCCCGCTCTGGACCAATCTTTTTAACCCCTGCCCCTGAAAGCGACTGTGCATGTCGCTGCTTAAAGGCATTGAGGCCGACTGCTATGGTTGTCAAACGAAGAACAAAACGCTGCTGGGGTAAAAACGTCTAGAAAGTCCAGACCGGTGCAGTAATAAGGCTGCTCAGTTAATCTCCAGAAGTGTGAAAGCAACTTTAAATTTTTTTTTATTTTTTTATCTAGTTTGAAAATGATACTGAAGTCTAAATACAATATGGGAGATGTTGCTCCAGATGTGGATCCTTCAGCTACAAATGGACTTACAGGTGTAAAATGTTTGAATTTCATGCGTTTAAAGCATCCTGCTGAGTTTATTAGAGTTAACTTACAAAATAACAAAACTGAAAATGAGAAACATTTTTGTTAACTGAAAAGAATAAAACCAAAAAATAAAACTAATGTTAAAATACTGAAATTATTGATATAACATTATTTGTTTTAATATTTATGAGTCTACTTATTAACCTTTTGAACTGATGTGAAATTTGTTTTATTTTTTGCCCCACCAAAGCAGTTTATGTCATCATTACGTTACTTCATGCTCCCCCTAGTGGCTGTACGATGGCAGCAAAAGTTTGGAGAAAACTTTTTGTTCAACAATAATTTAATAAGCTGTATGAAAATTGTATCTTCTGTTATGCAATCGATGCATACGTAATCACAATACTTTGACATTTTTTAATTCTGCACCTAAAAATTATCCAAATTTAGAAAACACAAAACACTCGTTTTCACTACATCTAATAAAAACCAAGCTGAAACTAAACAATATTTAACTAATAAAAACTAGAAACAATGAAATAAAGCTGAACTATAATGAAAATATTGCCTCCCTGTCTCCTACCGGGATAATTTCAGTATATTTGTTTTTCTTTGCTCAGAGTGAAACAGTTGTGACCCAGAGAGAGTCGGTCTCCTGAGCTGATCAGTAGATTTAAGTCTCTAATCCAGACGTCTGCCGCCTCCAGCTTCCTGACGGAGAGACTCGGTCTAATTCAGACGACTGTTTACGTCTGTCTGTCCTTTTAGCTGCCCACACCACGACACTGACCTGCCGTATTCTGTAATCTCGGTAAACGAGTTCAAAGGGACTCAGAATAAGAGCGAGGACACAACAACAAGCAGAGGACTGTTCTGTAATCCATGATAAATTGATGGTTACACCAGACCTAATAAACAACGTGTGGTTTTTAATGTGGATTTTTAATTTATGTAGAATAGGATTAATTACCGTATTTTCCAGACTATAGAGCGCACCTCATTATAAGCTGCACCAACAAAGTAAAAAAAACAAAAAAACAAACAAACTGGAGGCGTAGATATTTAAGCTACACCATGCTTTAATCCACTGGTCTCTCCGCCGCTCTCTGTTTCCCATAAGGACGCAGCAGTGGACTGTGTCCTGTTCGTAATGTCCTGTTCACATTAAATGTTTATCAGCAAAAATTATTATGTTTGATAATCAGTTCATTACCAGTTCAGACAATTTGAAACAATAATTTAAATTGTTCTAAAGTAAAATAAATTGTTTTTTAATTTGATATTGTGAGTAAAATAAATGTGACTCTTCAACCAGGTGAAGGCAGCGTTTGTTCTTGCATATTGTGAATTAATTATTTGGTTTAAATTGCAGCATTAAGTTAAAACAATTCAAGATTAATTAACTTTAAAACAATGTTTAGTCAACTTGTCTCTTGTTAAATCAACTTAATGAACTTTAGATTCTGAGTTAAAGCTAATAAAATTTTCTTGTTGACTTAAATTGCATTTTCAAGGCAGCAGGTGGAATTTCATTTTCAAGTTAAACTACCTTAAAATGTTTTACAGTGTATGCACCACAAATTTTGAACAAACTTCCAGAAAACGACCGAACAGCCGAAACACTGAGTGCCTTTAAATCAAAACTCATTTGTTTAGAGTTGCTTTTGAAACTTTGTAAATGAAACATTAATCAACAGTCTGATGTTGACTGATGTATTGACTGTGTGTTCTATGATTTTGTATTTTCACTTTGAACTGCCTTGTTGCTGAAATAGAAACAAACCAAACTGATTGATTGATTAAAGTCAAATTAACTCAACTGTTCCCTGATTTATTTCAAAAACATAAACTTTAAAATGTTGCCTTTGTTCCCCCAAATGAAAATTTTAATTAAAAGGCACAACCTTCTACATGAACGACGTGTAAAAGTGGTTGAAAGTGAAAGTTGTCGACACATTAGGACTTGCAATGACGCCTTACCAGGGTCAAAAAGTTGGCAGGATTCATCCAGATTGGTAACTAAGGTTGACTATCATTGTCTTCGTTCAGGCTAAAACTGACAAGTATTTATCTAGTTTTACCTTTTTTATATTTAGAAGAATGTAGTTTACTGGGGGGGAGGGGGGGTTCTAATTAAAATCTGAAAATTTCTGCATTAATTAATATTTTGCTCCTTCGTTCTGTTAGACTTAAGCAGGGGTGCTCAAAAATTAACTCAAGTAAGAATAGCCCTACTTTAAAATAAAATTATGTTTTCTCAAAAGAAAACTTGACTGACAACATCTGTGAAAAGGTGGTGCAAAGATAAAATCAATAAAATAAAATAAGAAAAACAACAAGAATGGACTTAAAACAACAATAAGACAAATATAAATAAAGCAAAAGCCTCATTGTGTCAAAAGCCGAGGGATAAAAATGTGTCTTAAGGAGTTTTTCCAAACAACCAGAGTTATATTTGGAAGACTTACAATGACACATATCCATGAGCTACAATGGCCTAATCAAAGTCCACACCCAAATAAAATTGAGAACCAGGAGCAAAACTTTGTTGCTAAGATGTTAATGGATATTTTCCAAACAATCTCACTGAGGTAAAATTATTTTAGAGAGAAGAGAAATCAAAAATATCCGTAACTAGATGTGAAACAGCACAGTATTATTGCTGGAGAACTTCAGTACATGTCACACTTTAACACCAAACCATTCATACGTTTAATTATTTTATTCACAATTAGCAGTTTGACTGTCAAAGAGTTTAGAATAATAGACTTCTATGATTTGAAAGAATTCTGCCAGAGACAAAAATAAACTCTTTTTGCAAAGAATAAAGTTTACAGAACGGTGAGCATCAGGAAGTTCAATAGTTTGTTGGGTTAGCCGTAGCTTAATGATGGTGTCCTGTGTGCAGAGCTGGAGGCTGCTGGTGGTGGATCCCTGTGGCCGGGCCCATGGTGGGCGGAGCGGTCGGAGCCGGGATTTACTTTCTCTTCATCGACTTGCACCAACCTGAGCCGCAGAAACAGGACGACAACAATGTTCAGGACAAATACGAAATCATTACCATGACTTAAAGGGCGTCAAAGGAAACAAACTGAGCGTCAATTTCTTAATAAAAGCAGGAAAGAAATATCCAAAATATATTCACTAGATGGACTCATGACTCTCATAAATGACAAAATGATGCACATTCCAGGTTTTTTTTTAGTTTTTTTAAAGTAATTGGCTAAAATATATTTTCCTGCTGAACTTTTTGTATTCGGATAAACAATAGCCATGCAATGTAAACACAAAATTTAGTAGTGAAATGTGAACATTTACTGTGAAAATTTAGCTTTTTACACTTTTTCATGAACTTTTCTTGTGGGGAAGAAGAGTGACTTTCTTCTTTTTTTACTTTTGCATGCTTGTAAAAATTTGCTTTGGTTTGAAGTATTAGAGCTTTTATACTATCTACACAGACAATCCAGCCTTAAATAATTTGTGTAGTATTACTTAATGTTTAATATAGTGTCATTGTGTTGCTTTACAGATCCAGGGTACATTTCTTTTTCAGGCCATCATTGCATGTATCTTACCTGATTGGGAAGAGGATGTGGATTTAGAGTCTGATTTAGTGAAGTCAGCTGGTTTAAAATCACTGATTGAACGACGACAACAGCAGTAACACAGTTTGAAAGAGTAAAAACAGGAAATAAATTTGTGTTTCTTGATGAAAATGTGATATACAGACTGCTACAACAAACCTGAGCATGAATTTGTCATACCAGAAAGCACTTTACGGCAGCCCAGAGGTTGGCTAATACACAACAGCATTTAATTTTAAGAGTTTGTTTTGACTTCAGATCACAAATTAGATATTCT
The DNA here is from genome assembly GCF_019740435.1 of Gambusia affinis. Lineage (NCBI taxonomy): Eukaryota > Metazoa > Chordata > Actinopteri > Cyprinodontiformes > Poeciliidae > Gambusia > Gambusia affinis. Next base: position 15,534,398 of record NC_057869.1, read on the forward strand.
TTCTTAAAGCACATTAAATATTTCCATATTTGGTCTGTTTATTGTAAAGAAATTTAAAGTTTGAGGTCTTTAAAGAAGTTGAGCATGTTCCTTTTTAATGGCCTCAGTGAAACATTGTTTTTAATTCACCATATCTTTGCTTAAACTTTGTTTTAGATAACTAGTTTGGACCATGTGCAAGTTTCATTTTCTTGTAAACAGGAGCAGGAAAAACAGGAAGTAAAGTTTGTTGCGAACAAAAATATGTGGCATGTTAATAGAAGTAAGTTTTGTAGTCAATCTGTGCAGAATAAAAAGTTACTTTTTCACTTAAATTGTTTTACTTTTCTTAATTTATCTGAAAATAAATTGTAAAAAGTAAAAGGTAAAAACAGTTTTTTGTTTTGTTTTGGGTTTTTTTTACAAAATAAATCAGCTCTGACTTTAAATCCACATAAATTTTTTTTAAAAACTTTCAAATTCATTCCCAACAAATAGTTTAAACTTTACACACACTTTCACACATGTCAGGAGTTTCTTCAGCATGCAACCATTTTTCTTTGGGCACTAAGTCTACAAGTAAAATGTGTCATAATCATCTGTTTGCACAAGCAGAAACCAACAGAGAGGTCTGAATAGCTACAAAAGCTTGGGGGAAAATGGACATAACTATTATAATATCCTGCAGGCAGTTTTAATGGTGCGTTAACTTTTTATTCATAACATTAGAAATAGTTTTAAATAAATAGTTTTAAATAAATTAATTCTGTCTGTTTTTTTATTCCTACCTAAGCCTTTGTGTTATTTCCTAACACTTTCTTTCTGGTTGTGGTTTAAATAAAACATAAAAAGAGGGAAAACTCATGTAACTTCACAGGGAATGGATGAAGATGGTTTGTGGTTCAGAGGCTTTCCTTTCATGAACCTGCAGGGAGCGTCAGATGTGCATTTTTCCACATTCATGTTAGCATCTCTCATTCTAAACCAAATTTGTGATTTAAGCTCCGTGTTTCAGCTGCGAACACGTTGGAGTTTAACACTTATAACGCTGTTACACCCACAGAAAATAGTAAAGACAGTAAGGTCATCTGGGTCACTCAAAATGAGGATTTAGAAGCATCATTTATCCTAAAGTCTAGGATAGGAAGCTTGTTTAAGATGAAATATGTCTGGACTTTGACTGGTCCGCACATGAACATGTTTTGAACCTGTATCTGCATTGATCTGAATTGCAGCTCTTGCTGTACATTTAGGGTCACTGTCCTGCTGGAGGATGATCCCAGTCTAAAGTCTTTTTCTGCCTCCAGCATGTTTTCCACCGGGACTAAAATATATTAAGATCAATCAGTTTTAAGCTCCTCCATCTCCTACAAAAAAAAAAAAAAAAAAAAACGCAGTATGACAACATGGCCACCAAGGGAATGTTGTGTTCAGGTTGATGTGTGGTGTTTAGATTCACACCACATATGGCATCTAACAAAAAACTGCAAGAAATGCCTTTTTTGGCATGGCGATGGTTTAAAAGACCAAATAAATCGATGAGTTATGAACTCCTTTGCTCTTGTTTGCTAGGGCTGTAAATTTAGACGACCACATCTCGGTTTGCATCACTTTCAGGCGATGAACTCAGCAGAGCCTTCCTGAGATGCTAAAAGCTGGAAACATCGTTTTCTAACTTAGCGCTTCGTTAAAACCTCTCCAGGACTTTTTCCCTGACCCGTCTGCTGTGTTTTGTGGTCTTCACTGCAAAAAAAAACAACAAAAACAACATATTACCAAGTAATTATAGTGTAAATATCTTAGTAGACTTGAAATAAGACAAAACTAACTTACAAGTAACTTTTAGAAAACTATAGATGAATGGTTTTAAGTTAAAAATTAAATAGTAATTGTTACATTGGCAGATTATTTCGCTTGTAGCAATTTTCCAATAATCCACACCAACACATTAACATGCTTTGCATCTAATTTTCTGATGGAACTAATACGTTTTCGTCAATGTTAATGAATTATTGATTTTAAACACTCCTATATGTTGCTAAAAAGTTACTTATCAGTTAGGTTTGTCTTATTTCAAGTGGACTAAGATATTTGCACTGGAAACTGAACCAGAAATCCTTTTTTTTTTCAGCGTTTTTGTTGCTGTTCGTTCACTAATGTTGGTTTTTGCAGATCATCTGGATTTATTCTGAGATCAAATCACGCATAAGTGGACTTTATTTACTTAATTAGCTGATTGGTTGTGCTGGACTTTTTTTTTTTGGATGACAATAGATTTCATATGCATTTTCTGAATTTTATTTGTAAAAACTATTGAAAACTTTGTAAATTTACCTTTCTACTTTACATTTACATACTGCTCCGTATTGGTTTGTTACACAGAATATTAAAAGGTTTTTGTGAAAGGTGGAGGAAACTGTAAAGGTAACAATGTATTTTCATGTGCCTGATTTATTAAGATGCTCACATTGATAACACTAAGCAACAGCCACAAGATGTCTGAAGTTTTCCAACTGTTTTAGGGAAACGTTGATGTGCTGAATTCAGAAATCTCATTGCTGTTGCTCAATCAGATCAACTTTCTGAGCTACGGAGCAACATGAGTATCAAAATGCCTGACTTGGTCTCAGATCTGGGCCGGCTTCCTGAGAATCTGGGATCAGTGAGTGACGAGTCATTTTTGGATGAAGTGACGATGTCACAAAACTGTAATCGATTTAGTCAGAATTTCCCTAAATCAAACTAGAATGAAAACCTGACCTGGTGGAGGAAAATGAATGTCAACTGAAATAATTCAGTTGAAAAGACAACTTCCAAAAAAATATATATATATATATTTTTTTGTTACCTGGTGACAATTCGTTAAATGTTTTATGTAATTTATGAAGGATTAACATAAAACTTCTTCCTAATTTCTTATCCTGACTTGACAGAAAAGTAGAGAGGCGTTTTTGGGTTGAAAGCCACTGAGATGTTGGTGTCTGTCTCACCACAGTGTGATCATTAACCCTGTCTGTGTACTGAACCTGCTCACAGCATTGACCTCAGTCAGGCTGATACCTGAAACCAGTCCAGGGAAAAGGTCATTAATTCACTGCTCTGAAAACACAGCAAGACAGCTGGATGCCTCTTTGATTTTTGATATTTTTAAAGGTAATTGATCATTTGAGCTGCTGTTATTACTGGACCGTTGGACAAAACACGCCCACGTGGTTCCCACAATCACTGCACTGAAGCTGCATGTTGAGAATCAACAGGCGCTTTTTTTAAGGCCCAACATTGGAAATGACAACAAACAGGAACCACAAACCAAAGTCCTGCTTGGAGCAACAATGTTGCTTCATTGCCTGGTCACTCTCAACCTTTCAGCCTGACCCAGGTGCATTTTAGTAAACACGTGACGCAACATTCCACTTTAAGGACTCTTATTTTAATGACGGGTGTAACGCTTGATGAGGGTTTCGTCTGCCGCAGGTTTCAGCCGTGTTCTCGTTCTGCCTATACCGTCAGTGTTTCACAACGTGCCGAACGTGCGCGGCGAGGCCTCGGCCAATCAGGTCAGCAGTGAAACCACCTGATGTCTGAACCGTGACTTCTCCTCTCCGTGCGTTCGGAGCAGTACGGTGATCTCACGTCAGGGTCCTGGACAGCTACGATGCTTCTCTGACACAGCGTCAAAACCCTTCATGTCTAAACGCCCGGTTCTGAGGAAATATCAAAGGTGAAGTCATGTCTGCGCTCAGACTCTTGTGCTGTTTGCTGATAGCATGTTGCCTCAGTGAGGGGAAGAGATTTAAAGGAAGCAGAGAAAGTAAGTATCAACCGGCTGAAAAATGCGACATAAAAGACGTTTTTGTTGCTTTATCTTAAATGGAAAAGTCCTAAAGACAGAACTGATATTGTGAGTAGCCCTTGTTTATATTTGTAGTGGTCCACAAAGTCCTTAAATACATCTTGTACTTTATTATATAAATGACATGAAATTTAAACTAACTCAAACAGATATACAGAGGTTTATTTGAGCACAACACAAAAAATCAAGAAACCACTTAAAATGATCAGTTTCTCTGATTTTACTCTTTATAGGTAAATGTTTGAGTAAAATGAACAAATTTCTTTTATTCTATGAACTACCGACAGCATGTCTCTAAAATTCAAAGCAAAACTTTAGTATTTATTTGCAGGAAAAGAGAAATGGTCAAAATAACAGGAGATGCAGAGTTTTCAAACCTCAAATAATGCAAAGAAAACATTATTTTCATTTAGAAATAGCAATGCCGAAGTTTTAACTCAGAAATCAATATTTGGTGGAATAACCAGGAGGTTTTCAATGAGGTTCAGTGCAGCAGACGCTTTGTTTTTTCCAGATTTTTATATTTTAAACAAATTTCCAAGTCATTTGGTGCAAAAGTGCTCAGATTTTACTTGTTCTATTGAAAATGTTGCCACTTTTCCCCATTTTCTGATTCCTAATATTGATTTAAATCACCTTTGAAATGTTTTTTTGTTCTCCTGTACAGTCTGTACACTTCTTATATCAAACAGACTGAAAAAATCTTTTTCTGAACCACCTTAAAATTTTCAACCAAATCAGAATTACAGCTTGAGCAAAACTAATAAATTAAAGTAATTTTTCAAAGATGGCTCAAAGAAATATTTGTTCAGTGCAGTTCAAACTAATAAGAACAATTAATCAAATCAGGACGGCTCTTAATCTGCCATTATAATCTTCACATGTGGTTGTTTGTAGCTCCTGGCCAGCAAACAGATCCGTCTGTTTAAGCTTAAGTCTATTTGAAAACTTTACGTACGCGGCAAGTTTATTTACGCCAAAATGTGGCAACAAAAGTCAGCAAATCGTGTCTTTAAAAATCTGAATTCGTGCACTCTCTGTCTCTCAGTGTTTTAGTTTTATATGGATAATCCAGTGTTGCAGTGAAGAGGCCAAAGAAAGAAAAAGCAAATAAAAGAGAGCCCATATCTGCTCAGAAGGTTTAATAGTTAACTTCAGATTGAGCAGCAAAAAGGAACTTGATCTTTGATGTGAATATCAAGAGTGAAAACCAACAAATGTCGCCAGAGATATTTTGTTCAGAATCTGCAGGTTTTTGTTCCCTTTCCAAGAGAGACGCTTGTTTTACACTTAGAAAACACGGAGGAGTTGATGGGGGAAATGTTTTGCCTAAATTAACCAAAAGAGAGATTAATCTTGCTGAGGCATCTGTGCATGTCAGCCAACAAATCCGTGTAACTTGACGATCAAAACAAAATGTCGAAAGCAAGCGATTAATCAAAAAAAAAAAAAAAAATCTTGCTTTACTGTTTTTTTGTGTTTGAGTTCCTGTGGACATCTGGGGAAATATTTACAGAAGTTTGTCACAAACACTTCATTCATTGCCAAAAAAAGAGAGCTGCTGGGATAAAACATTGACTCATTTTGTGCAAACAAACTTTATTTAAAAATTCAAAGAACCTGTTTGTTGAACTCAAGACTGTGTTTTTTTTTTGTGTGTGTTTTTTTTAAATTTACTTCTGAAATGGAGAAAGGCGTTTTAATGCAAGGGGACATTACATTACAACATTACATGGACAACCAAGGACTTTTCTATTTCCTTTTGTTGAGTAAAATCATCAAAACAGTTGAAATGCATGATTGTAATAATGCCCAAATGTTTACATTATCTCCATAAGGTACAAAGTTTTATCTGGGTTTAAATTACAGGATATATCACTGCTGTTTTATCATGCTTGTGAGATTTACATTATTTTGTGCGTGCATTAGTTTATATCTCAAATAGACAGTATCGAACTCTTTCTCTAGCGTAGAATAGACATGGATCGTTTTAATACTTTGAACCAGTTTTGACGTTGTTTATACCGAGATATTTGGTGTATAACAAATTAGTGAAGACATTTTCTGATTGTTAAAAGTCCAGCCATGAAATCCTTCGTTTTGTAAATCAACTTACTAGTTAGGTATACTTTCAAGCGTTGCATATTAATGAAAACTAAAGTGAATTTCAGTGAAATGCAACGTTCACCTCCTGCACCTACATAGCAAACACCCTGATTTGACTGGAACTAAGACAAAAGCATAACGAGCAGCGCCTCCGTTTGCTCTCTGAGGTGCGACGCAGCCGGAGGACGTCGTCAGGCTGAAGGAGCCTCGCGTCAGCGGTTCCGTGTTCAGGCTGTTTTTGGGAGGTGAGGACACCTGCATGCTGGACCCTCTGCAGCTGCACACGCTCACCTCCTGCGGCTTCAACAGCAGTAATCCCCTCATCATCATCACTCACGGGTGGTCGGTAAGGTCATCTCCTGCTTTCCGCGCACTTCACTGAACACGAAAACTCACAACCAAGAGGAGGAACGAGTTCAAAAAGGATTACAAGCAGCGACTGCTGCTGTTTGCACATTCAAAAATGTGTTTTAACATTTCTGCTTTGCTACCCTGCAAAGACAAAAGATCTCACCGACTATTTTTGGTCTTGTTTAGAGTGAAAATATCTTAGTACACCTGGAATGCGATAACATTAATTCATAAGTAACTTTTCAGCAAAATAGAAAAGCTTATTTCAAGTATCTAATTCCTTAATATTGAGGAAAAAAACACTTTTCCTCTTTTAACACAGAAAAATGTCTTGTCATAAGTGAAATAATTAGGTTTTTTTCCCCAATTCATATTAAGGAATTATTGACTTAAAACAAGTTCCTATATCTTGTTAGTTACTTGTGAGTTAGTTTTGCCGGTAACACTATTTGGAGGGGACAAGTTATGAACATGAATGAGTCTTTATGCTTACATCTGTTATCATGAAGTGTCATTCGGTAAATAATGACACTTTTAATGCAAAGTTGACACTTAATTTACTTTTAATGCCAGTTTTAATTGAACTTTGCATTGAAAGAGTCATCATTTGCTGAATAATGCAGAGTTGACACTTGTAATGAATTTTCAGTGCAACTTTTAGAGCACCTTTGCATTAAAAGTGTCGTTATTTACTGAATGACAAGTCATAACAGTCGTAAACATTTATTAAGTGTCATTCGTGTTCATGACTGATGTTATGTCAAGTTCATGACAGTCATCAAATAAAGTGTTTTGTCTCATTTCAAGATATTTCCTCTAGAAATTAGACCAAAAAGATTTTGTGTTTTTTGCACTGTAGGAAGCAAAATGAGATTCCAACTTTAGGAATTCTTGTTTCTTCCAAGGTGGACGGTATGTTGGAGAGCTGGGTGCTCCGGATGGCCACGATCCTGAAGACGAACCTTGCGGATGTTAATGTGGTGATGACCGACTGGCTGCGTCTGGCCCATCAACATTACCCCTTGGCTGTGCAGAGCACCCGCACCGTGGGCAAAGACATAGCTCATCTGCTGCAGTCACTCCAGGTCAGATTCACTCACCAACGTGCAAAAATGCGGAAAAGATGTATTTAAAGGTAATAAATCCCAAACAGAGAGAGTACCGGTACCCAGTGAGAAAAGTTCATCTGATCGGATACAGCCTGGGAGCTCACATATCCGGATTCGCTGGAAGCTTCCTGCGGGGTGCAGAGAAGATTGGGAGGATTACTGGTGAGTTCATGTTCTCTTACTGTCCATCTGTCTTCTGACAGATCCAGAAAGGAGAAAGAAAAAGATTGGTGCCTTGCACAAAACGCAGTAATAACAAAGATAAAATATTGCATAAAAATCTGAAATTATGGATCTGGGGAGGAAAACAAAAAACAAAACAAAAAACATCTGGCTGAGGACAGAAGCTGTTTGAGATTTTAGAAATGTGACTCTCCACCAAAAGCATCAATATGTTCAGCATTAGCACTGAAAAAATGATGCTATTTCTGCAAGCAATACATTCAGTTTATGGGGCGTGGACTGTGTAAACACTGTAAGAAAACATACACCAAGGTATGAAACTTCTGATTTCATGATAAACTAAACAGCCTCTCTGTTTAAAAGACATTTTAAAACACATTTGATAATTTCCAAAGCTCAAAAATGAAGATTTATGACTTTATATAACTATGGATGTGTGCCATAATTTTTGTAACCCGTCTTAATCTGAACCACTGGCTGTCTTGAAGGATAGATATGAAATCTTACTGAGCTTTTCCAGAGTTCAAGAAGAGCTAAAAGGTGAAATGTTTCAGCAATCTGGACAGGGTGTGTAATTCTGTAAAACAGACTGAGCAAATCTAAATATTACAATATCTACTAGTAAGGGTTGAATGTAAAATACAACATTAAAAACAAACCAAAGTCCAGCAAAACCACAAAAATAAAACGAAAAGTCTTTTAGTCCTAATATGCACAATTATAAAAAAAAAAAAAAAAAACATTTGCTATGAAATGTCGATTAAATGGCCTCTGTTTTTTTATTTAATGTAATTCCAAGCAGTCTGAAAAATCAAACAAACCACTTAATCTTTACGTTTACTCTTTAGGGGCAGGTAGGTTTTGTGCATCACTGATGCAGCAAGAAAGTGAAATCTCTTAGCTCCCAAAAACTGGAAGAATGGGAGAAACTTTGAGGAACTCCACATTTATCCAATATTTTTAGTTGTTAGAATTGATTGCGCAAATCAAGGTTGAGAGTTTGTTGTGATCCAAAGTGTTACTTTGTTCTAAATGCAGCAGGACAGCTGCATCCTGTACCAACAAACTGAAATGATTCAGTTTTGATAAAACAGAAAAGAAAAATGTACTTAAAAACAATTTACAGAGAGCCATTCACAAGCTCAATCTCTGAATGCAATCAAGATTTACTGGCACACCTGTAAAGTATATAGTAATAATGACACAAGCAGCCACTTAGATCACATTTAAAATTTCCAAACCACTTTAAAAACTTTTCTTTTTATCAATGCGTTTGTGCCATTTTAGGTTTTTGCATATTTGCGAACTAATGCTCATTATTCTCACTTCTTTTCGCATTCTTTGATTCCTGTTTAAAACACATTTCCTGTCCCTGCAGGCCTGGACCCGGCAGGGCCGCTGTTTGAGGGCATGTCTCCCTCAGACAGGCTTTCTCCTGATGATGCGGAGTTCGTCGACGCCATCCACACTTTCACACACGAACGTTTGGGCCTCAGCGTGGGCATCAAGCAAGCTGTGGCGCATTACGACTTCTACCCCAACGGAGGAGACTTCCAGCCCGGATGCGACTTCCATAACATTTATGAACACATAAGCGAGTACGGGATCCTTGGTAGGATGAGTAGCACTGAACACAATTTTAAAACGCAGACTTTTAGCTTCTTATTCTCTCAGCAGCAAGAGTAGCAGCAGAAGTCTCGATGGTTCACTGTTTGGATGGAACATTTTATTTCTTTCAAAACCAGATTTTTGCTGGAATAAACGTAAAAATTACAGTATTTAGAGAGTCTTGTGAAAGTATTCACACCGCTCTACCTTTTTGGCTCTCGTTATGTTACAATATACTTCCAAGTAACGCTTAAAGGTGAAGTGAGCAAAGAATCCTGGGTTTGCAAATAATAAAATAAACTGAGAATAATGGCATGTTCAGCTCTGGAAAACATTAAGAGCCCACTGCATTGAACCCCGTTGAAAACGTCCTGGTTCTTCCACCAAATACTGATTTCTGAGCTCATCCAGAGTTAAAACGTTAATATTGTTTCTAAATGAATATGAACTTGTTTTCTTTGCATTATTTGAGGTCTGAAAGCTCTGCAGCTTTTTTGTTATTTTGACCAATTCTCCTTTTCTTCAAATAACTACAACATTTTTGCTTGGAATTTCAGAGACACATGGACAGTATTTCATAGAATAAAAGAACAATGTTCATTTAAATCAAACATAAACCTAGAGAGAGTAAAATCGGAGAAACAGAACATTTTAAGTGGTCTCTTAATTTTTTCTAGAGCTCCATATATTCAGCAGCCCTTACTCTGATCCGTCACAGGTCACCTTATTACTGTTTTTAAAGGTTTATTATAGCTCATAATAATGAGCTATAATAAATTATAAATAAATTAAAAAATTTAATTAATAAATTAAAAAACAGCATCATGGAAAACACAGGAAACGCACCAGAGAGGTCAGACTAAAGTTGTTTAATGCATAATTAGATTAAATAATCGAGTTCTCTGTCAAGCCATCATCTGGAAATAGAAAGAGCATGAAGCAACTGCGAGCCTGTGAACCGTAAAACATGCTGGGCAAGAAGATTATTAACCTGAGATGCAACAAGAGCTCCGTGGTAAATCTGGAGGAGCTGCAGAGATCATTTTTTTGACAGTTTAAATAAAAGTCTCACACCCAAATATGAGAAGACAAAGGTCACCGATTTTCTTCACTTTTCAGACTTTTAGATGGAAAATGAAGTAAAAGAATAAAAATAATACTGAAACCCAATAATCGATTTACACCCACTTCCAAATTACACACTTCTTTGACCCCCATGTGTCATTTTCAAACCACTGCATGTGACACAGTTTGTTCAGCTGCTCCAAAATATGTATGGTTAGCTGCTCTTTGTGCTCTACCATAACATTTTAATTCCTTAATTGCTCTTTCCAAATCAAAACATTGGTGGTTTTGGAAGCCACATCTTGGGGAGCAGTTCATCTTTTTGCTTGCCGACAGTTTCATTTTTGATGCATTTAATTCCCTCCGGTCCCACAGACGCTGTTCTGGAAACTGTGGTGCCCTTCAATCGAGAACACAGCTGCATAATCTGACAGCGGCAGCCACATTAAAGCAACATGTGCCGCTTTTGTCCCGTGAGCTGCGGCGACAATCAACGCAGAGCTGAGATAAACACAGCGAGAAGATGTGACAGGAAGAAGCCACTATCGTATGATCCGACCATCACACAGTAATGTGAGCTACTTTGTCCTGCCTTCCTCACAGGCTTTGAACAGACGGTGAAGTGCGCCCATGAGCGCTCCGTCCATCTGTTCATGGACTCGCTGCTGAACGAAGACAAGCAGAGCACGGCCTACGGGTGCAGCGACAACAGCGCTTTCGTCAGGGGCGTCTGCTTGGACTGCCGGAAGAACCGCTGCAACACCCTGGGCTACAACATCAAGAAGGTCCGAACGGCAAGGAGCAAGAAGCTCTACCTGAAAACAAGATCCCGGATGCCTTACAAACGTGAGAATGAACTCTGAGAATAATGAGAATTTATACGTACCGTTAGGATTTGTAAGCCCGTCACAAAACAACATTTGCTGGACGATGAATTGTCACAGTAATTATCGCGGTACACAAAAGTATTGTTCTTTTGAGGCTATTTTCAAGTGACAACGACATAAAAATGCAAGTTCACCATTTTAAAGACTAATAAGTTTTAAACTTGTAAAGAACATTTCACATCAGGATTTTAATAAAACCCAACAAGAACAAAAAAATAAATACGGATAAAGTCTCTGTAGGCAAAACTGCTGGTCCAAATTTCTTTTGATCACAATTAAAATGATCAAGTTAATTGATTGCTGATTGAAACAGACTTAATAAACACTTTCTTCATATCTTGTCATGTTACAACCTCAAACTTCAGTGTTTTTAAGTGAGATTTCATGTGACAGATCAACTCAAAATAGTGCACGATTGTGAAGCTGAATGAAAACAGTTCATGCACTGCAAAAACACAAAATCTTACCAAGTATTCTGGGTCCAGTTATAGTGCAAATATCTCAGTTCACTGGAAATAAGGGAAAAGTAATTTACATGTAACTTCTCAGCAACACAGAAGAGCTCGTTTTAAAAAATAATTCCTTAATGTTGATGAAAAAGTACTAGTTCCACTGACATATTATTTATCTTATAACATGGGAACAATATCTTGCTACAAGTTACATAATCTGCCAACGGAACTAGTACTTTTGAATAAATATTACAGAATTATTGACTTAAAACCAGCTCATATTTCTTACTGATAAGTTATACGCAAGTTAATTTTGGCTTATTTCAAGTATACTGAGATATTTGCACTAGAAAATGGACCAAAAATATTTGGTAAGATTTTGTGTTTTTGCAGAGCAATTTTCTGCATTTAAGTAAAAGAAAAAAAATAAATAAAAATTTGAAAAGTGTGGTGTGCATATATACTTAGCTCCCTTTAATCGGATACTGCCAAATGAAAAAAATAACTTCAGTGCAATCAAAAGCCTTCAAGTCAGCGAGTGCATAAACAGAGTTCATCTGTGAGTAATTTAATCTTTAACATGAGGATAAAATTAAAATAAAGGCAGCTGGTCTAGTGGAAGCTTTCATACTTGTGAATAAATGTGGAAAAAAGTAAAACGTGTAAATCCTCTCTCAATACTTTGTGTGTTTTCCATGAATCAAAAGCTGTCTGGTTAGTTTCTCTCTCTCTTTTTTCTGCAGTCTATCACTACCAGTTCAGGATCCAGTTTGTTAATCAGACGGAGGAAATCAAGCCGACGCTCATCATCTCCCTCCAAGGAACTGAGGAAGAGAGCGGCGAGCTGTTCATCACAATGTGAGTACTGCAGCAGATCTGGCGCACCGCGCATCTGCGCTTTCAGAGAGAAAAACCAACTTACCGAGAGCAGCTGACAAACTGCTGCATGAAAGAAAACATGAACACAAATAGAATAAATTACCACAACAGGACATGATTCATTCACAGTTATGCTGTGTTTATGCTATGTGCATCAAAGAGCTTTAAACAAACCACTGCCTGCAGAAAAAAAATTAAAAAAAAAAACTCCTCTAATTTCCTGCTTTAGTTGTGGGCTTTCCCATCAGCAAGCCGTCACTCTCCAACAACAACGCGAGGACTAAACGATGACCTTGTTTTCATTTACTCCCCTCGATGCAGAGAGGAAGGCATTCATGGAAACACAACTCTTTCCTTCCTGATCACGCTGGACAAAGACTTGGGGGAGCTGATGATGCTGAAGCTCAGTTGGGAAGTGTCTGATATGTGGAAGAACGTGTGGACTCGCATGCAGAGCATCTTTCCGTGGGGCGGCCAGGAGAGCAAACCTCAGCTGACGTTGGGAAAAATCAGCGTCAAAGCAGGAGAGACACAGGACAGGTACAGCGCACGGTACTGAAATTTCAAATCGAAGTTCCACATCTGAGGGGGGAAAAGCATCTGGGCTTTGGATGCCATCTAGTGGACACTTCATCAGTATTTAAGCTTTATCTTGCAGCGTAACCACATTGTAATGTTTTTTTGTTTGTTTTTTCCCCAGGACATCATTTTGTTCCATGAATAATGACGGACAACAAATCGAAGTTGCTCAAGTTAAAGTGTTTGTGCGCTGCAAAGAGGGTGAACCAGCGCGCCGCAGGAGAAAGAACAGCAGACTGGTTAAAAAGAATTAATCTGTTCAACAGACTAAATGATGATACCTAATGGTCTCCTCATGATGAGGCTTTGCAGAGTAAGAAATCAGCAAGAAATAAATAATTGAGGGGGAAAAAAAATTAACTGAGAAGTTTGTCTGGAAGTTAAAAACAAGCAACACTGTGTTTACAATGTGATGAATGACGGGTTGATTAATAAACATCTTTTTCAGCTGACAACACTGAGCTACTAAATGTTGAAAGTTTTCAGATTAAACCTTAAAATAAAGTGTTTTTACATGAAATCACTCATCAGCTCTTAAAGTGACAGAGAACAGCTAAAGGTTTGGTTCAGACGTTTACAGCCACCGTTTAACACAAACGTCAAACATGATGATTTATTTTAAACGTTGTGCAACTTTATTTGCAAAGACAAATTTTGAGTACACAAAATAGAATTAGTCAGTTTCAATTCACACAGTAAAAAACAAAAAACAACAACAACAAAAAAACACAACACTTCCATTAGCACATTTTCTGCAGACATCAGCAAGATTCTGACGCACTGGATTTTTGACCTCTCCTTTCAGAACTGGAACTTTTTAAAAATGGTTTAAAGGGAGCTATTATGATCCATTTTAAATAAGTAAGAATATGTCTATGGGTTGTATAGAACATGTTCATTACATTGTTTGCTCAAGATCATTTCCAAATATTGGGAGATTTCACCAGCTCAGTTCTGCTTATTTTGAGCTCCTTTCAGGATGAGCCGTTTTATTTTACCGTAATTTCCGGACTATAGAGCGCACCTGATTATAAGCCGCACCCCCCTACATTTTTAAAGGAAACACATTTTGTACATACATAGGCCGCACCGGTGTATAAGCCGCATGTGCCTACATTGAAACATGAGATATTTACAAAGACAGACGGTACACAGAAGGTGATTTTAAAGTTTTAATAATATGCCGTAGCTTTTCTTTCTGAACAGCAGCAATATAGCAAAACAACACTAACAGGGCTGTTTTGTTGTTTAAATAACAATTTAAATAACAAGCCGACATAAAGCCATAGAATAATTACCAACTCCTTGCCAATGTACACAAATAAATTCTTATTAATTTGTGTTTTAATTATGACACTGTGGGATAAACGGCCAATAGTCCCTACATTACAATGCATACGTTACTATAACAGGACAGGTGCAGGTTCCAAGTAAAACCCTTTAACAGCTAAGAATGAAACCACTTTTCAAAAACTCACTTTTAAATACTACTTAAATAAACAGCAAAATACCTGCAACATTCCTTAAGGAAGAGTGCTAAGAAAGTTTTGAGTCAAAATGGAGAACAATCAGGAAGCGTCACCTGGGAAAGCTTTCAGGGTTTCCTCCAGAAAACGTGCTGAGCCCGGAGGAAGAGCTGCTGGGGTCGTCCATCAGCGGATTTGGGTTAAAAAGGTCAAGTTGCAGAAAATCTCAGATGCAGGATCAGGCATCAAAACTCAGAAATAACAGAGTGTGAAGCCAACAGGAAAATGATGGGATGGCACAATTAGTTCACAATTCCTCAGTCAGTTCAATGTCTCAACTATAAACCTTTACTTTAATCTGTCTTTACCGTCGCTGGTGGAGAAAAATCCCCATTTAAAATAGACTGGTGGGGGAAAAATAAAGCCTGGTGGCCCACCAGGCTGATAAGACACTGAGAGAAACTGACTTCTGTCTATAGTTCTGGTTGTAAGCAGGAATCCTGTCTATATCGACATCTCTAGATAGGAACATTCTGTTTATATTTCCAAGTGATCTTTGGGCTGCTCTTGGTCCTATCCCTCACCCAGGACCAGTTTGCTCTGGCAGACCCGACCCACATAGAGCCATGAAGCCTCCGATGGCTCCTAGGATCACTGGGACACTCAAACCCCTCCACCACGATAAGGTGGCAGCCTGCGGAGGGGAAAAAAACAAAGCCAGAAACAGTTCCATTCTCTGACCTGAACTGATCTGGAGAGAGGCCAGAAGGTGGCGCTCTGGTGTTTCTAACTAAACTAATCTGTTTAGTTAGAAACAAAATCTTTTCTGACTAAAAAGTTTAGTTAGAAACTAAGCTTTTTGTTTTTTCAGTTATTTTTCTCTCCACAGAAGCTACACCTGGTCTGGCGTTGATTAGCTGTGGTTGCGTCCTGGAAAAGGACATTGGCTGACATGATGCTGCCATCACCTAACTATTCTCCCTCTCCTTATCATTTCCATGAACATGGAAAGTTCTCCTGATCAGTTGACCTGTTGTTGTGTCTCTGCTCTGTCTTCTTTCAGCTCCAGTCAGTCGTGGCAGATGGCTGCTGGTACTGAGCCCGGTTCTGGTTCTGCTGGAGGTTTCGTCCTGGTAGAGGGGAGTTCTTCTTCTCCACTGTCGCTACATGCATGCCCTGTATGAGGGACTGCTGTAAAGTGAACAACTCGACAAGAGCGATTTGCCGTCGCCCCCTGCTGGTCAGATGGAGTGAATGCTGTAAGTAATGACTCCATACAATCTGCTGGGTTTTTTTTGGTACAACTTTTAAACTACTTTATAATTAAATAAACCAATGAATTGATAACTTGGATCAATAGTAATCCGACTCAATTGATATGACTTTTCATAAAATGCATTGATAACATTGTTGTGAATTCGCATTATAATTATAAGCTTTTAACCTTTTGGTATCTACTTTTATGGGTTTGAATGTTTGGTATCTACTTTTATGTTTTTGAATGTTTTGGTATCTACTTTTATGTTTTTGAATGTTTTGGTATCTACTTTTATGTTTTTGAATGTTTTGGTATCTACTTTTATGTTTTTGAATGTTTTGGTATCTACTTTTATGTTTTTGAATGTTTTGGTATCTACTTTTATGTTTTTGAACTTTCTTGATTTATTTGTTGGGGTTTTGTTTGGTTTTTTTAATATTTATTGGTAGGGCTCATCTATTAGTTCGAAAGTTCAATTTTATATACTGCCAATTCACAACAAATGTCATATCAATGCACTTTGAAGTAATTTTAGTTCACTCACATATATTCCAATTTCTAGTACAATAAGCTCAGTTGATTATTGAAGAAGTGTAAAACGTTGTACCAAATAAAACCCAGCAGATTGTATGGAGTCATTACTTACAGCATTCACACCATCTGACCAGCAGGGGGCGACGGCAAATCGCTCTTGTCGAGTTGTTCACTTTACAGCAGTCCCTCATACAGGGCATGCATGTAGCGACAGTGGAGGAGAAGAACTCCCCTCTACCAGGAAGAAACCTCCAGCAGAACCAGAACCGGGCTCAGTACCAGCAGCCATCTGCCACGACTGACTGGAGCTGAAAGAAGACAGAGCAGAGACACAACAACAGGTCAACTGATCAGGAGAACTTTCCATGTTTGTGGAAATGATAAGTAGAGGGAGAACAGTTAGGTGATGGCAGCATCATGTCAGCCAATGTCCTTTTCCAGGACGCAACCACAGCTAATCAACGCCAGAGCAGGTGTAGCTTCTGTGGAGAGAAAAATAACTGAGAAAACAAAAGCAGTTGAAATAAATAATGTATCAGACAATGACAAACGGCAGCATAAATACAGACAGATCACAATAAACCAGTCTAAGCCTTCTCACAATAAACACCATAACCATGGTAACGCTAAAATGATGCAAGAGCACATTCTCAAAAATCAATATATATTAAATTCTAACATTTAACACTGAAATCGGAAGACATTTCACATATCTAAAATAAACAAACAAAACAAAATTAATAATGAAATCTTTAAACAAAATTGTCCATAAAAAAATAAAAAAACAAAAAAAAAAACAATGGCTGGATGAGGCCAAAATTTCAGACTGAAGACTTATCCAGTTTTTGATGGAAAGAAAAAAATAAACAGAAACTGAAGTCGTTTTGATAAATGTTTTAAGTTCAGCCATTTTCCTCTGTCGGCCAATGGGGGGCGATGAAAGGCGAAATAGGAGACAAAGAAAAGATGATCCAGGAGGATTCCTGAAGGACAACAAGACAGAAAGACAACAAGGCCTGTTCAGGTTTAAGGTTAAACTCTTTAACTCTGAAATCATCACTTTTCAAAACCTCAAGAGAGTTCTTAAATTACCTTCTTAGTAACTTTTAGAATGGATTCCATACACATATTTGACTGCAGAATCAAGTTGGCTTGGTTAGTTTAATACCTTTACCCGTCGGGAGGGTTCGTTTACGCACAAACCCGACCGAAGGGCAACTGACCCCTTACCCGTCGGGAGGGTTCGTTATCACACAAACCCGACCGAAGGGCAACTGACCCCTTACCCGTCGGGAGGGTTCGTTTTCACACAAACCCGACCGAAGGGCAACTGACCCCTTACCCGTCGGGAGGGTTCGTTATCACACAAACCCGACCGAAGGGCAACTGACCCCTTACCCGTCGGGAGGGTTCGTTATCACACAAACCCGACCGAAGGGTAATCCTAGCCTTTTGGAACTGCATCTGAAAACACACTGAACACACCACCTTTTATTACCCTCAGAAACAAAAGGTTACCAAGGATAACCACTTCTGGTTAACCAAAAAGATCTTTGTAACCAAGATCAGAACACCTACATTTCAAATAGCCTACTGTGTTTTTTTTGCATGGAGCATTGTGCATGGAATGGATCGACCCCTTCGTTGTACTCGTTAGTTACTAAATTTCTTGAACTCATCCGATGAGTTCATAGCCTTGAAAAGTGGCTACCAGTAGTACCAAACCACATTTCATGGCATTGTATTCACACTCCAAGGTCATTTGTTGTCTTCAGAGTCGTCGTTCCATCGCAACAAAAACTGTTGATCGGCTTCCATATCTTCCTGGTCCATATACCATAGCTTCCTGGTGCATATCATGTCCATATACCATAGCTTCCTGGTGCATATCATGTCCATATACCATAGCTTCCTGGTGCATATCATGTCCATATACCATAGCTTCCTGGTGCATATCATGTCCATATACCATAGCTTCCTGGTGCATATCATGTCCATATACCATAGCTTCCTGGTCCATACACCACAGCTTCCAAAAGTCTCATTTTGGAATACTTTCAAAAATGAGTCCAAAACTGCACCAATTGTACCATGTGGTGTTTAGACCTTAAATTCTCAACTATAAGATCAAAACTATCATCCACCACCATAAACACTGAGGATACATGTGGTTACCCAAAATAAAAAGCTGCAGTTATCCAACACTGATTAAAAGTTATGCAAGTTGAAGCAGAGATTCATACTGAAGATGTATGCTGTAACATTGGATAGGAAAAACATCCCTTTACGAGGACGAGTTTCCAAAAAGACTTCTTTTTAACAGGAAGACTTTACCAAAAAAAAAAAAAAAAAAAAGTGAACAATCCACCAAGTAAGTAAGTTTAAGCAATTCCTCCTACTGAGGAGCCACATAAGATTGTCCAAAATAAGATTTATATTGCACCTTATTTAAATTAGCTAAAGGTTAAGCTAAAGCAATGAGTCATACTGAGGATCCCGTCTGGTGACAGTGGAGAGGAAAAACTTCCCTTGAACAGGAAGATTTTCCAAAATATAAATAAAAACCGGCTATCAAACTTTGGCTAAAAGTTATGAAAGCCTCTCCTCTGGCGACAGTGGAGAGGAAAAACTTCCCTTTAACAGGAAGATTTTCAAAAATGAGGCTAACACAGCACCAATTATTTTAATTGGTTAACAGTTAAGTAAGCTAAATCAATGCCTCATATTTAAGATGCACCAAGTGACAGTGGAAAGGATAAACTTCCCTTTAACAGGAAGAATCCTCCAGCAGAACCAGAAGTTGGCTCTGTATGAAAGCCCATCTGTCACTACCCCCAGGGGAATGGAAAGGACAGAATAAAGAGAGAGACAGAAAAAGAAAAAGAGCTGCTCCAGGAGTATTTCTATAGGAGAAAAGAGTGTTAATTGTAGTAGAAGCTCCTTTTGTGGCTTTATCTATGAGAAAAAAAAAAAAAGTTATTTGCACCAAAAGGTCCGCCAGTTGCTTAGTCTAGGAGAGAAAATGGGTTAAAACAAACTTAAACACTGAAGGACAAGTCCCAGTCGATCCTCTCCAGAAGGAAAACATGGAGTTCAGCTGAAAACTTGTAAATAAGAGATGGTGGATTACAGTGTGAACATTACCTCTGGGACTTCCGGCCTGCAGCTCCAGGAGATCTCTCCGTTGTCCATCATCGTCCAGAAGAAATGAAGTCAAATGACGAAATCGCACGAGGACGCGAGTTGTTTCGGCGCAAAAACCAATCGGTTTTCACATTTGAATTGAACGTAAATTAAATTTGTTTGAGTTTTTGAATTATTAAAGTATGGAAATAAATATTAAGTAGGTACAAAAAAAATATAAAGGTATGTATGTTAAAGTATAAAGACTTCATTTCACCCAAAAACATATTTTATATTCATTGAAAGATCAATATTATCCTAATGCAGCTATGCTAATGTCAACATAGCCACATTATATTAGTACTAATAAGTAGGTATTTTGTCAAGGTTTATTAAAGTGATATTTACAAGCCTAAGCTGAATCACTTCCTACAGCCTCTAAGCCGTATTTGCCAAGTCCTTGGCAACCTTCTGTCTTTCACATCACAACCAGGAATTTCAGATTGTAGATATCAGATTCTAGTTGCACCTAAAGCTCCAGAGGTCACAAGACCACAACTGCTTCAAACACTAAAAATCCAAACACCGAAGGATTTACAACAGCAGAATCCTTCTCAGCTCATTGACTCTCAGCAGAGAATCAAACCAAACCAGCACACAAAGAAGCCTAGCGTTGGCCTTCATCATCAGCAGCGTAGCAAAACCCGCAACAGCTCCTACCCTGAGATGTCTTCTGGACCCGCCATTGGAACAGTTCTTTTACTTAACCAACCTTTGATGAGTTGGGCAGATCCGCCAGGCACCTTGTAGGGATTCCTCAGCTTGACGGAAGCGATCCTCAACTTGATTGTAGTAGGGGCCTATATCCATAATCGATCCACTGCTAGCGATCCTCAGCTTGATTGTAGTATATCCATAATCGATCAACTGCTAGCTCCAGGCGCCATTATATCACCTCTGATGTTTCAGGGACGCCAGCAAACAAACAAACCGCCGCTGAGAGGCCATGGTCGGGTATCTCCTAGTGTGCTGCTCTGTTTATTCACAAAAAAAATGGCTTCACTAACGTCATCGATGGAAAAAGACAAAAAAAGAGAGGGGAAAATAACTTACCGAATAATCAACACAGCGTTTTCAAAAGTGGATCTCCCACGGCCTACTCGTAGGACAAGTACAAGCACCAAACTTGGCCTCGATAAACACTGACACGATTTCAATCGCATCCACGAAAGTTTCAGTCACAAAGCTGGGCGTCCACTCGGATTCCGCTTCTTGGGAGATCAGAAAATATCATTTTTAATCCAGGTCGTCCCAAAATTCATGAATATCAGGCCGTCAGTTCTTTGTCTCCGTGCAACCAGGTGTTAGCCGCATCTTTTTTTTTAAAACGCTCACATAGAAGCTGCGTCATATTTCTATCCAGCATGGCGCATGCGCGTTACGCTCATCTATAACAAAAAATGGCGCCATTAGCCACTGTTGCCAGATTCGAAATTTTCCACTCCAAACACAGGGTAAAACTAAACTGTAAAACCTGCCCAACTGCAAAGAAACAGTGCAAAGCTAAACCTCAAATAAAACTCATGTTAATAGAGCCATAGGTTTTATTCATAATCCACTCCTAATATATATTTAGAATAATTTGGAAAAACAACAAAGTTTTACATGCATTTTTTATAGAGTGGGACTGAAGAATAATTTAAGAAAAACTAATCCAGTTTAAAAAAAAAATAAAATATATATATATATATATATATATATATATATTTATAGATATATGTCTATATATATATATATATATATATATATATAGAGAGAGAGAGAGAGAGAGAGAGAGAGAAAATTTGATTAACAGTAAAAGTGTATATATAGCTTTTAACCCTAAAACTACACAAGGGACAAATATGTCTTTATATTTTCAGAGCTCAATACCAAACTGCTGCTCTGGTATGTCCTAACTTTTATGGAGAGTGAAGAGTCTCAAATGACAATATATAACCTATGTAATAATTATTTAAGTGTGATATTAATTTATTAAAACTCTTCACTCTCCATACGTCTGTCTTTTTTATCCATCTTTAAATATATTTATTCATAAATTGCTTATTTAAAAATCTACAATAAAGTTTTGTAAAATACATTTTTATTTATCTTAGATTTTTTTTTTTTTTGCAAATATAAGTAAACAGATCTTAAATAAATGTTCAGCTTGGATTTAATTTAAATGTAAATCTTGAACTTCTTGTTTTGATGTTTCTGAACTAAATAAACTTTATTTACTGGTCAGAATCCAGAGATGCTCAATTCATTACCAACTTCAACTGTGATCCCTACAGAAACAGATCACTTTCCTGTTAGAACACCCAGTTTGGTCCAGGTTTGATTTAAATGTATTAAGTTGAAGAATATATAAGTTTTTTTCCCCTTTACTCAGTATGACTAGCAGTAAAATAGACCCTCGCCATGACACCAACACCACCGTGCTGGAAAACTGGAACAATGTTCTTAGGTATAAAAGTCTCAGCTCAACTTCCCCAAACATATTTTTCAATGCAGACTTTGACTGGATCATTAACTTTCTGAGCAAGTTCAGCAGCCAGTTTGAGTCTCAAAGGTCCAACAGTAAATACAGATTTCAGGTGGGGAAAAATTTAAAAGCTTCGCAGGTGATAGATTTAAGGTGGCAGATTACTGAAGCAGAAAAATGAAATAGCTCTTACTTAATCACCTTGTAAATTCTTGGTGACTTGAGTCAGCAGCGCCCTCTAGTGGCCAACAGCTATTGTTGGCCACTAGAGGGCCAACAATGACACATTGAATACTTCTCTGATATAAAAACCGTGTACACAATTTAATCACACTTTATTCTTTCAGACACATCAAAAAGCATTTTGATCAGTTCTAGTTTATTACTTTATTTCAAGTAGTTGTAAAGAAATTAGATTTTTGCACATTTCTTGCAAGTTTGTAAAATGTTCAAAGTAAGCCAGATGGGATGTGGAACAAAAAGAACTGCACTGAAACATAGTATACAAAGACAAGAGGCATTAAAATCAGACCACAGCTCTGAATCTTTACCTTTGTTGGATTCGGTGGCTTTTATGTCAGTGCACATTTTCACATCACAATGAATAAACATTTCCCAAAGATATCAACCCACTGAGGATCACTCATATCACACTGCTTCAATATAGGGAAAAAAAAAAGAATACACACATAAATGTTTGGATATAATAATATAAAATAAAAAAAACACCATCAGCACCAAAAGCTAAGCAGTAAGTACAAAAAAAAAGTTTTTTGTTGTAAGTTTTTTTTTTCCCCCCCCAACATCTGTATGAAAACATTTCCTGTGATCTGATTTGGGAGGAAACATAGAAGGCATTTCTCTGTGATGAGGCCAGCTTGTTCACTGATGAACTCTGATTCTCTGCATAGGCTGATCAGTGACAACCTGGCTCTTTGCATAAGAGAAACAACTTTGGGATGCAGCAGCCCTCCGGACAGCAACGCTCTTTACTTTTCAGTCCCACCTCAAACCAAAGATTCAGCCATTTTCAGTGGATCTCGCTCGTCTCTTTAAAGGTGACATGAAGTACATCCTGAATGAGAACCAGTGAAGTTCAACTTGGGATCTAAAATGGCGTTACAAGAGAATCTGAAAATCAAAAGAAGTTAAAGATTTGGCTAAAAAAACAAAACATATGTATACCACATTCTCAAATATTTCCAAACCTTTGAATTTCAGCAGTTCATGTTTAGCAGTCATGCAACTTTAGTCATGCTGCTTAACGTAGGCACATTTTCAAGCAGTTACACAAACTAAGAGGACAATAAAGCTTTTCAGATGAAAACCGCAGAGAGTAACGCAAGGAAAAAAAAAGAAAAAAAAAAGGAGATTAGCAGAAGACATACTGATTGTTCGCTCTCACATAACAGCAGCGCCAAAGCGATTAAAATGTACACAATCTACCCCTTATTATACTCAGTTCCTCCACATGCACAAAGTCATCTGAACTGCAAAATATTTCACTAAAAGAAAGAAAAATCCCCATTTACATTCAAACCAAAGAGCTGAACCGACTGGTTTCAGGTGGTTTTATTTGGCCTTTTTCTTTAACAGCTGACTAACTTACTAGAGATGAATGATGGATTTACTATGATTTAGTAAAACTGTGGAACAATCTGTTGGATAAAAAACAAGTTTCTCAAACTAGTTCACTTCTGTGTACAAAAGCAAGTGCAAAACAGTCTCCAAAGTCTAACCCTCAGATTAGAGGTGACTCCATGTTTTCATGAAACTTTTTTTTTCTTTTTTCTAAAATATACATGCAACCATCTTTACACTTGAGCGCTATTGGTAATCATGAGAAAGTGAATTAGAACAGTAGACAACTCAGATCCCCTAACAAATATTTTTTCTCCGAAATAAGGGGATAAAACTCTACACAAAACAATTAGGATGCCTGCATTAGAAATCAAGCGTATTTGGTTTGGGGGAAAAAAGAAATCCTCCAGCAATGATGTTAATACGATTATTTTAAACCGGCAGCTAAAACTCATGTACCAACAAAGATGCAGGACAGACACAATTGCAGACCGGCGAGAAAACCCCCCCACAAAATAATTAAGGCCACACTAACAAAATCATATTTTCATAACAATCCGTTCTCATAAAAGATGAGAAAAAAAATCTTTCAAAGAAACAAAGCGAGATAATTAAGACCACGTGGAAAAACAACTGCAAACTTCTCCATGTTCCTCCTTGAAAGAGTAGTTTCCTATAAAAGCTTTGTGAACCATTATTAAACTGGCTCTCAGAGTAGAGGAGGGGGACGACGGCAGCCCCCACAATAAAACATCTTCGGCTCAACGTTCTTTGAAATTTGATTTTTGTGGTGAAGGTAACTCTTTGGAGTAAAGTGCTCCTGTTGTAGGCACTGAGAAGAAAGGCAAAGAGCAGCGCGTCGTCTCAGCCCCTCAGGGGTTGCATCAGAACCTGATCTCTGGACCCGTGTTGGTATTGCTGACCTCGAGGTGGCCGTTGCCGTTGCTGTTGCTGTTGTCGTTGACCTCTGTTTATTCGTAGTGTATCTGCAAGATTCATGTCAGAGAGACTCAATATGAATGACTCGGCAAAACGAGGATTTACAGGTAATAATGTCAGAAAACAAACAAGTAGTACAAGTATTTTAGCACAAATGTAACTTTTTTTTTTTTACTCATCAGAAGCCAAAAACATCACAAAATACACAAATGAATATCTATTTGGCACCCCAAGGAAACATTTGTAAAAAGCCTTAAAATAAATTCTTCCTTCGCTGCAGCAGAAACATCCCACACTGAAAATGTAAGAAAAATTCTCCACTTGTTTAGTTAGTGAGGGGGAAAAAAAAAAATCACAGCCCTTATAATCACTGCCAACATTAATACTTTTCCTTTGTAAGTTGATGAGTTTCTAGAAACTTTAAATTAGTAAGTCACAATTTTCTGTCTCCCTCTGTGAAATTTCTCAGTTTTTGCACGAACTGCTCCCAGAGCTGCACCAAAACGCAGGAAATCATCTGAACTCGTCCTATTCTTCCGACGTCCATCATGGCGCCTCGAACCATTCAAGTGACGTAGTTGCAAAGGGTCAATGCGTCATTTATGTTGTTGATTAAACATTGTTTTGTACCTGTGAGGTGTTTATGTTCAGGAAGTTTGGGGTTGTTGCTGGGTGTGTGAACACTGCAGATCTTGATGAAACCCGCCATCAGCATAATGAGAGCAATTCCCATCAACAGCACAGCCCACCAGTGAGCCTGAACAGCAGGAAATATAAAACATGTTGATGTTTTTTTATTGGAAATCGGTCTGTATGTCTTATATACTAGACAGGTCGGCTGCAGACACTCACCACAATCCAATCTGCGATGTTCTCATACAGCTCTGGGTTTAAAAACGCTTTCTTCAGCCTGGCCAGCGGCCCGTCGGCGTCCACCAGTCGGCACTTCTTGAAGACGTCACAGTATCCTTTAAAGTCGTTGCAGGGTGAGCCAGGCTGCAGCGTTTTCACTTCTTTATTAAAGAATTTAGCCCACATATCTGAACCGGTGCTGCTGCAGGTGCTGGGATCGTCTGGGTGAAATAAAGTCAAAGTAAAACCTCACAACATGTTTAAAAGAGAAAGAAAACTACACAAACAAAGAAACTGGTTTATTAAAGTAATTTGAGTGATTCTAATTAGTGTCTCTCCTTAATTAGAATAGCACTGAATAGCTAATTCATTTTCAGGTTGTGATACAACAAATACGTCTGACTGAGCAATACTACTGAAATTGTACATGTTAGATGTAATATAGAGGCAGCAGATCTACTCACTTTTTTCCTGGCAGCAAACATGGCAGAGCTCAGCTGCTTCGTTCTTGTCGTCTTTGCTGGCGCAGGTGCACACTTCCAGATTGTACTTCATACAAATAGAACCAGAGCAGATCTGGCACACAAAGAGGTAAGAAAAAGTAAAAATAATGAATGAACAGAATACAAAGAGCATCGCTCCTATTTTTATTTGTAGTCATGTAGTTCCTTTTGGAGGCACCTTTATTCATCTTAACATATGTGTGTTAGGTCACTGTCGGTGTTTATGTGCATTTAAAGGTTAGAGATGAAGAACGATTTGGTCCGAAAGTTGAAACATTAACGTGCTTCTGCATTTGCTGCCTGAAATGGGTTTCCCTTAGTTTTACTTTTGCCAAAAGAGTTGAAAATATGAGCAATTAAGCAATTTAAATGTAAAACAAGTTTCCAAAATGCAATGTAGTAATACCACTGATTGACATGTTCTGCTTTCAAACTCATTTTAGAAGTGTCTATATTTCAAAAACATTGTCAGTTTTTTTATTTTGTTTTTTACATCAAGTACTACTTATACTACACAGAAAAGTACATTAGAAATTAATTATGTACCCCATTGATGCAAACTTGTGAGTCCTCGTGGCAGGAGGTATTGTTTGCCTTTGGCACTGAGGTTGGACACAGCGCAGTGCGTCCGTTGCAAAAGCCTGTTTGAGCACATTCAGATTCCATTCTGCAACTCTCACTAGAACCCTTAAAAGTACATTCGATTGTACAACACGGGCCTTGGCTTGGACTGGGGGGGAAAAAAACATTACACACATGCAATCAGAAGTGGAAAAAGTTAGGCCATGACAATGTTGTTTGTTTGATATTGTACTCGAAGAAAAACATACCTGCAGGTTTTGCCAGGTTTAAGTTTGCACTTTTTTCCCACCTCCTCGTCGGCATTATAGCAACACTCGTCCTTACAGTCGTTGCGGTAGCCGCAGTCGCACTGCTCTCCCTCCTCCACCAGTCCATTACCACAGATAGGCTGACCAGACTCTGAGCAGAGAGACATGATTAAAACAGAATCTATCACAAACGCACAAAAAGATTTTCAACATGGTTAAACATAGAAAGCTTACCAACAAAGCAGGAATCTCTCTTCTTCGACAGAACTGCACTTATATTCCGGATACTGCAGATGGAGAACTTGTTATTGTTTTGTCTGTCCCCCGATGTGGCTCTGGCGTACATGATGAAGTTTCCCAACTCCTTCTTAATCTTCTCCCTGGATTCTCCAGGGGTGCACTCATCCCCAGAGTCATGCTGTAAAAACAGTAAGCACATAAAATGACCTGCAGGACACACAGAGGAGCTCTGAGTGAGTCGTAGTGTTTCGACTAGCTTACAGGAGAGCCAAAGTTGTGTCCAACTTCATGTGCGAAGGTGATGTGTGACACTTTAGGCGGGACATGTGAAGCATAGTTCTGCACAGTGATGATACCGGTGTTGAGAGATTTCATCTTCCCATCAGAGTAGTGCTTGCTTTTTTCACAAATGCCTCCAGAGCTTCCTGTTGAGTTGCAATAAAACAAACAAAAACAAAACAGAGCTGTAAGATAACATCAATGTTAGCAATGTTCCAGAAGAGTTACCTGGAATTTGATTAAATGTCTTTTTATCAGCTTAGTAACAGAAAAAACAGCTCAGGGTTTATTGATAAAGTCCCAAATGGCTAAATCTGACGGGACTATGTAAAAGAAAAAGCAAACACACCCAGTGATGAAGACTGAAAACATATGGTTCGGACAGATAAATGGTGGGTCTATCGAAACAAAACTACCAATTTGCAGAAGTGCCTGCAAAAAACCTCAGAGATGTGAAGACTCCCCTTCTGCCAGTCGCTCTGTCTGAGTTTCTTTTCTGCTCTTAAGATTAGAAACTCCTGAACGCGGGTTTCACTCTACAGAGCAGAAAATGGCAGACAAGCTTTAAGTTAATAAAGTAAATGTAACTAGATACTACACAAATTTACCCAAAATAACACAACTACCTAATCTGTCGTTGAGGTTGCTACATCCCCCATGATCGTTCTGAAAAAATAATTTTAAATTATAGTGGAATACTAGGGCTGAGCCACACATACGCACAGGGCCGTGTGAAGAAAAGAAGTTATTCTTGTGGAAAAGTATGAGGTATTAAAAAAAAAAATAAATAAATAAATATTATCTGTCGGCCACAAATGTTGATGTTGACAGATAATTATTTGACACATATCGTCAGATATCGTGACTGGTCAAAGCAGAAAGAACATTAAGCAACTTGGGGATCCACATGTTCTGTGAAACACCACAGGATGCAGGAAAAACAATAGAAACAGCTTCTGGCTGCGATACGGA
Source organism: Gambusia affinis (assembly GCF_019740435.1). Classification (NCBI taxonomy): domain Eukaryota; kingdom Metazoa; phylum Chordata; class Actinopteri; order Cyprinodontiformes; family Poeciliidae; genus Gambusia; species Gambusia affinis. Next base: position 15,562,553 of record NC_057869.1, read on the forward strand.
CCTGAAGGGGCGCCGACCCAAGCCAACCCGAGCACGCCGTCATCAAAGTCCCTGTCAGTGAAGACGTAGGCCAGGCAGTAGTCGTTGTGGTTCTGCTCAGAGTTCAGCTCCAGAAATTTTTCCACGCCAATATTAGGAAGGCGAAAAGGATTAGTGATGTCCAAGGTATCGGCTGTGGTATTGATCTGGACGAGGTCAACAATTACAAATTAAAAATTCAGAAGAGAAAGCTTCGTTGTGCTACAGGCTCCTGAAATGCTCTCTGCTTCATCTGTTTCAGCTCCGTTTATTTTAAACCAACTCTGCCAAAGCTTCAGCTCACCCTGATCCTTTTAACCATGAAGTTGATGTTTCGGATGCCCAAGAAGTCTGTGTCCTGGTAGATGGAGTCAATAGCCTTCACATGGCTGGAGATCTATAGAAAATGGAATTAATTAGATAAGCAGTAAGGCTCAAAAACAGAAGCTAATAAAATGCTTTTATTAATCCATATTACATCAGTCCACCGCAAAGGGGAAGACCAGGTTTTTATTTGCATAACATGAACCTGAAACAGTTGAATAGTGAAGTGGAAATTCAGGAGAGAGGAAGGGGATTTTGAGAAATAAAATGTTGACAGAAAAACCCAAATCTCAGAGTTTGATCAACTTAAAGCTACCAGTTTGTACTATAGCTCACCAGACGAGGCTTTTAAAAGATTTTTATGTTCTTGTAGGTCAAGAACACACTATATTTTGTACAAGACTTTTAATCCACTTCCTAATATTTTCTGGGACGTGTTGTGATGTATGAATCCTCAGTTCATCCAGTTTCTCACAGCACCAGTAAACTTGCAGACGCCAGAAGTTCTGCAAAGTTTTGACTGGAATGAATTGAATTTATTTCTGTACATAGACTGGATCCGTTTGTCTTGAAAAGATCTTTTTTGGAATCGAGGGTCACTGCTATATAAATAAAATCAACAGAATTCAACTGATTTATGAATAACATGCTTTTACAAACATGATATTAAGATCCTGTTTCTGTGTGCGGCTACCTGGGCGATGACGGCCTCCCTGGAGCCGTAGTATTTATGGAAGGAGTGGTCAGTCTGGATGTAGAGCTGGCAGGTGTTTTTCTCCTTCCCAGCTGCCCTCTTTTTCCTCAGAATAACTGGACCATAAGCTTCCTCGTCTTCTGTCACTCTGCTTACATCCTGTGAAAAACAACAACAAAAAAAAAACATATCAAGTCAGTTCTGACTGTTTTTATTCTGTTAAATAACACAATCCATGTCTAGAGAGAGAAAGAACAAAAAAAAATCAAAGATAAGGAACAGTTTCTGCTCTGAAACGCAAAAGAAACTCCAATAAAAAAACGGATTTAGCAAAGTTCACTCGTCCACCATCTTTGCCCAGCTGTGTTTTTTAGTCACCAGAGCAGACGGCCGGGTTCGTTGTGATGTTGGCACTTACATTGCTCGGCTCTTCGACTGCAGACGCCTGGTACTTCTTCATCCTTTCAAACACCGATTTGTCAGCACAGCCTCCCTCTGAGCCGTACTTATGAGGATAATCTGGCAGATAGAGTGGAGATACGGGAATGACTTTGAAATGCTTAAGGAACAAGTTGTATCCGTTTTGATAAGAGAGCTGATGAGTGGAAGAACGGAGCAGCTGGATTTAATAAAAGCTTTAGTGTAAGTGACATGACGCATCATGATATTAGAGTCAAAGTTTCACAACAGCAGTGGCACCAAAATGTTAATGAAAAATATACAAAATTACACCAATGCTTGTATTTAAAAGGGAAAAGCAAAAAATGCTGCTATTGCTGCTAAAATGTAACAACTAACCTTTAAAGTGCTATTAAAAAGTATCTTACTCACTGTTTTTTTTATTTTTAAAAATGCACTAAAGCAGAAAGATGTGCTCGTATTTCTGACGTGCTTAAGATTTATTGTATCGTTCTGTGTGACTGGAACTCAGCTGAAGCTTTTCTTGTTCACATGTAGGATGTTGCACATATAAAGTAAGTTTAGATGACACTTATTGAGATCTAAAGAAACTAAATGAGCTATCCTGAGTACCAAGAAGTTGATATTAGGCTGCTGGCCTGCAGTCAGCTAACTATTTTCATCTGTTCACTCTGAAGTCGACTCATCTTGGTTCTCCTTCAGTTTCCAATCCATGACTGTGGATCCGTTAGTCTTGAAAAGATTTTTTTTTTGAATCGAGAGTCACTGCTATATAAATAAAATATAGCACATCATTTTCTCACAGCGAAAATGATGTGCGAGTAGCTGATTTTGTTGAAAAACGTAGCAGCTGATTGGCAGGGAGCAGCAACAAGTGCCAAAAGGAATAGGCTCAAATTCATGGTTCATAAAACTGGAGAAAACTCTGGTTGCTGTGATTTGTGGTTTTGAAAATGTGACCTTGTTAAGACCTCAGAATATGAAGCACTATTTGAACAAATCAAACTTACCAAATAACTAATTTTTCTAACTCTGATATCAGCGAAAAGCAGAGCAAAGAAAGCCAGATATAATCACTAATGCATCTCAAACAAGATTTTCTTCTATGTACAACTGTGTACAGAGAAGAAAATCTGAATAAAGAAAAAATGTAAAAGAAATTATTTCCATTTCAGGTGCACTACTTATAAAACTACCAGCAATTATAATTAAATTTCCCAGTAAATCTTACATATATGCTATATAATCAGGGTAACTGATTAAGCCTCACATAAAGGTTATTTTAAAAGCAAGATGGCTGTAAAGCAGCAGTGAGATGTGAAACTATGCTGACCTTTACATCAAAATTAAAACATTCCCCTCCATTATTCTGTAGCAGCTGACCAAACCGGTGAAACTGACTGAACACACACTGCGGGAACAGATTCCAGCTCTGACAATGCGTTTTTCTGGCGCTTTGTCAGAAAAAGATGTCTTTGTTCTTATGAAAGAGGTCTTGTTCAACTGCTGATCAAAAGGCCTTTGACTTGTGGGCAGAAGTACAAAGAAATGCATTAAATGATGGAATTCCTATATTTCTCACATCAAATTTCCTTTCACTATCTATAAGTTTATAGTAAATGTACTGGGCGCATTGTGAGGTGAATAGAAAGCTGCTAAATTAATCTTAATTAAGATAAAACATTTGAAATGCAAGTGAAAAAGCTAGATATGCCCAGCTGTGATTTACAAGAGAGAGTTTTTTTTTTTTATTCAAAAAGGTCGAAAAGGTCAAATTAATCTAGATGTGTGTGTAAATGGAGGTTTGTTAACCAAAATGTGACACCATGGTGACATGTTATAGGTAAAATTATCCAAAAAGTACTCTGTTTAGACAATGTGTTCTTCAAAATGTCAGGTTTGTACAAAATTGGAAGGATTAGAGTGTGAAGGCAGAAATTGTTTATAATGTGAAATTTCTTTTCCAAACTAATCCAGACAAACAGCAAAATACTTCATAGTACTAGCAACACACACAAACACTTAAGGAACATTTCATCAGGATTTAAAACCACATTTGGTTCTAGAAGAATAAAAAACGTACAGTTAAAATTAGCTCATACGTCAACAAAGTGCATCTAAAAAACTAGAATATTGAAAACGATAATGACTATGGTTTGCAGATAATAAACGTCTGAATTCAGTGTTTCAGAAAATAAAATGTCCTGGTTAGTGGAAAACCAGTGGACCGACACCAGTAGATGACTTGGCTCCTAAAACCATCACAGACTGTGATACATTCACTCTGGGCTTCAAGCAACATGGACTCTGTGCCTCTCAACTCTTCCTCCAGACGTTGAAACCATTGATCTCCAAAAGAAACGAGCAATTTACGGTATTTAGAAAAGAGGATTTTGAACCACTAATCAGCAGTTCAGTCTCTGGTTCAGGAGGAGCTCGACTCGAGGAATGCAACGTTTGTCAGTGCAACGTGGCTCTTCTTGTTCTGATTTCAACCTCAAGTCATATTGAAGCTCCTCCAAATATCTGAATGAATATTTCCTGACAATCTTCTCAAGGTCGTGGTTCTCCCTGCTGCTGGGGAAGCTTTTCCTACCACACAACTTTCTGCGAATATGCTTGGATACACCACAAGATGGATGCCCAGCTTCTTAAGCAATTAGCTGATTACCAAAAGTTTCCAGTATTTCAACTTTTTAACCATATTTAAATCTGAGACAAAGAATTACAACATCTGTACACTATAATCATTAGAACTATTAAGGATTAAAGGCGTGACATATTTCACTCTATGTGTTATGAACCTATATCATGAGTTTCACTTTCTGAAATTACAAAGACAAAAAAATAAGTCGGACTTTTCCCACAATATTCAAATTTTTTGAGATGTAACTGTATACATTAAATATTTGGTAACACTTCAACTGTGTCATCCGGTAATTAATGACACTTCTAATGGAGTTTTAAAGCAAATTTTATAGAACTTTGATTTAAAATTGACCGAATAATGCAAAGTTGACACTTTTAATGACCTTTTAATGCAACTTTTAGTCCAACTGTGCGTAAAACGTGTCATTATTTACCGAATGACATAAACATTCATGAAGACTCCTTTGAGTTCATAACATGTGTTGCGTCATGCGGGTCTTATGCACATCCCTTCACATAAATTGTTAGCACTTATTTTTACTTCATTCCGTAGACGTTGGTTTTAAACAGTACTTACGAATATCATCTTCATGATAGATGACGGAGTGGAACGGCACATTGCTGTGCTCCAGATACCTCTCTGAGGGCTCGACATAAAACGTTCCTTGGTGGGTTTTAATGAATCCCTCGAATCGCCCGTCAACCACCGAGCCGTGAGTCAGAGTCCCCTGTTCACCTGCCAAACAAAGGAAAGAGCAACAAAAGAAATCTAGATCACGTCCTGTTAAACAGATAATCTCAGTCATAAGATGCCCCCAGACGACGTTCCCAGGCACAAAACCATAATGGCATAAACTTCCCACTTCACCTTTTGTTTAAGACAATTAAAGCCCCTTTCCTGATGTTTATGTGAACTTACAAGGAGACGTGCAGCAGGAAGAGGAGGAAAGGAAATTAAAATATGTTGGGGGATGGGATGGAAGAAAACTGGATTTACACTACTCACTCGGGTGTATTTATATATATCTATCTGGTAAAATACAACTCAGATGACGCAGACTAATCTGTAGTATGAAATTAGGATAAATGAGGCAGAGACCTTGATTTTTGTAGCATCACACAACCTTTTAACTTTTACCTTTTTATCTCCAAAGAGAATTGCTCTCCTCTTGAATTAAAAGGCCCTCATAGATTTTACTCTGAAGTTAAAATAGTGTCTTAGTATAGAGAAATCAAAGCATTACACTTGTCCCTCAAAATAGTGTTTTATTGACATTCCACATTGGGTTGTGGGTTTTGTTTTTATAAAACTACAAGAAGCTACTCTTAATTCCTTAAAAACACAAGGTCACGAGGGTTCCTCAGTTTATCCTCTTTTATTTCCAATAATTCTTAATAAACAACATCAAGTTCAATGCTGAATGCTCAAATGTGAAAATGTTAAAAGAACGCAACTGCTCTTATTTTACAAAATAATTTAATATCTTTAAACCACGTTTTCTAATTTTCATGAATAAATTCCTGACTTCTAAGACTTTTATTTCCTTTATCCTGATTTTAAAACACACAAAAAAGAAAGTAAGGAAGTAAAAACACAACTAAAGAAAGGAAGGACACAATGACAGGCAGGAGGAAATGAATAGTGGATGAAAGAAAAAAGGAGAAAGAAAATGAAAGAGCATAAGGTATGACCGAACTAAACACGTGTGAAAGGAAATGAAAACTGTCACAAGAAAGAAAAGGAGGGTACAAGGAAAGGATGGAAGGAATACAAAATACAAGAAGAAGAAGAGAAGGACAGAAGGAGAAAAGCAAAAGAGTACAAATATTAAAGAGCCGAATGAAGAGGAGTGGGAATGAAGAATATGCAGACATGGTATTTATCAGAACGTTTTAGCTAAAAGAGATACTATTGTGAAGACGCCTTTATACTCATTTATTCTGATTGGACAGCAACAGGGATTACCCACGTTTAAACCTGGTTTTAATTGCTTGATCAACCCTGGCTGGCGGAGTCCAGGCTGAAGTGCAGAATGACGCTCTGAACCGTCATGAAAAAAGCTTTGTCTAAACAAATCCACACTCTGGTGGTGTTGGGTTGGATAATGTTTGGTTTTCTATCGCTACATCAAGATGTTTATTTCAGAGTAAAGAATTGCAAGATGCAATGTTGATATTTTTCACTCATCTCAAAAGTAAATCTCAAAGTAAAGGATTTCCAAAAATAATAATAAAGACAGAACAGAAAAACCCCAGCCAGGTTGAACCCAACTTGCTCATTTCCTTTTTGCCCTCAGTGAGTCCTCTAGCAGCACCAGTCACCTGAAACCATTTTTTAACTGTTTTTTTTCTTCCTCCATTGTTTTTGTTGGGTGAAAAAGGAGCCAAAAAAAAAAAAACAAGGGGAAATGTTTTAAAAATTATTATACTGATAGGTTTAGAGCCCTATTTGATTTTGATAATTAGTAAGACTTGTGGAGTTATTTACAGTAAGTCATTTAAAAGAGACAGACAGACAATGAAGAAACTGTAAACAGGAAATGATGTAAGGAAAGCGCGGCCTTACCGAAGATTTCTCCACTGTAAATATGTGACGTGTCAATGGGTTCCTCTTGCTCTGACGTCTCAATGACGAGATCCGGAGAAAAGAGCTTTGTATCTCTCCTCAGCCGCAAGTTAAAATGTCTAAAGAGAAAAAAAAAAAAGGAAAATTAGCTTCAGCAATAAACAAACGTATCTCACAAAATAAAGTCTGTACTGGAAAACACAGATTCACAACAAAAACCTCAGGGCTGCAGTACAAACAACCACAATCAAAGCGTTGTCACTTCTTTCCGCAGGCTGTTGCCTAAACATTTTCTCTATAATAGTGATGTCAAAAGAATAGATTAAAAAAAGAAACTCATCGATGATGTAATCCCATATGATGAGCCACTAGCTTACCAGAAACTTGCAGTGCTGCTTGAAACTCCTCTAACGACAAAAAATATCCGTGCTTAACATAATTCTTATGCAATCACACGACTGTGAAGGTTCTTCCACATGACTCAACTCTGAATCACCACTGCTTCTTACTCACTGGGACCCTGTGAGTTCAACCATTTTGGCTTCATCATGTTAGTAAAATGAGGGCACTTCTATATCAAAGCTATATTTCTCTCCCATTATATTTGTTGGTTCAGATATATAATATAACTTAGTCGTGCTTCGATGCAGTTGGCAGTGCTGCAGGATAAATAATGAGTCCTCTGTGAGAAATAGCAACGAGTTCTGACCAACAACAAGTCTTACAGAGAGCAGCTCTGACATTACAACATGCTAGTCACTGTATCTCATTCTATTTTTTATTACCAAGCCACATATTTGCTTGGAATATCATCTGCCCTGATTTCTACTCAGCATCAGACACTGATAAACTCCATATTAGTAAAAATCAAGTTTCTAAATACTAAAAAATATCTGTTCGCAGTTAAAAACTAGCGATCAGGCCCAAAATCTGGGTGTAGTGATGGACTCTGAACATCCATAGCCACATAAATACAGTTACAAAGACGACCTTCTATCACCTGAAGAACATTTCTAGGATTAGTGAATCAGTGAGATATAGAGAAACTTATCCATGCGTTTCTCTTCAGTCACATTGATTACTGCAACAGTGTCTTCGCAGATCAATCAAACAGCAGCTAATACAGAATGCTGCTGCTGGCATTCTGGCTAAAACCAGGAAGATAGATCACATCACCTCAGCTTAAAATCCCTGCACTGGCTCCCTGTAGTTCAGAGAAAAGACTTTAAAATACTTTATCAGTTTATAAATCACTGGACAGTTTAGCACCACAAAAGATTAAATATCTGTTGTTGTATCAACCGCTCAGGTTTTCTGGTTCTGCTCTGCATCCCCAGAAACGGAACCAAAAATGGATAAGCAGCATTCAGCTTCTATGCACCACAACTCTGGAACAAACTTCCAGAAAACTGCAAAACTGCTGAAATGCTGAGTGCCTTTAAATCTAGACTAAAAACCCTCATGTTTCAAGTTGCCTTTGAAGCATAAGAATTAAGAATTTAACCATGGCGCCTGACTAAATGTAATGCTTCAATTGTTGATTCTATGTTGCATGGCTTTTTTTTTTATGATGTAAAGCACTTCGAAATGCCTTGTTACTTAAATGTGTTGTACAAATAAAATTGGATTGATTGATTGATTGATTGATTGATTGATTGATTGATTGATTGATTGATTGATTGATTGATTGATTGATTGATTGATTGATTGATTGATTGATTGATTGATTGATTGATTGATTGATTGATTGATTGATTGATTGATTGATTGATTGAAAAGGGTCAGACAGAGAGCAGGATTTCCCTCTGCAGGATGAATCTTTGACCTGTCCAAGCATTCACATTTTCCTCATCATTCAGCCCCCAGTTTCCACCACCTTTCAGGCAGGTTTGGTTTTATTTTTTCATACATAAGACATTATTAACTGGAATGTTAATATTAATCATATATTTTACTTACGTCCACATTGTGAACAAGTGGCAAACTGCTGCTTGCTAAATGTCAAACTCTAAATAGGATTTCAAATAAAATCTGCAGATGAAAAAAAAAAAGTGTAAAACAGCAGAAAATGTAGGGAGTGAGTTTGTGTTATATTTTCTCACTATTACAGACGTGTATGAAATGTCAAAGATGTTTTCATCTGCATGTGACCATTATGCACACCATTGAACATGTAAACACATACAGAAACCGGAAGCAACAAAAAAAAAAAGTCAGCATAGCCACCAAACTAGATTTATATAACTGGTAATTCTACAAATGAGGCCAAAGACTAAATCAAATGCATTTTTTTCTTCAATCACAGCATGTCTAGTCTGTGCATGTAAAGGCTCTAATACAAAAGCGGAACACTGGTGTTATTTGTGGGAATGGGTGTGGCTACCACTGATATAGACAAAGAACAAACAGGAAACAGCCGACTGTATCAAAGGTGACGTCTGTCACTGACACCATGAACGAAAGCACATCCAAATTATCCACAATAACATTCCAAATATTAAAACTGCTGCTGGTCATCTAACTAACTGGTATCCAGTAAGATATTCCACAGAAAGAATGTGAAGAACCTGTAAAGGTTAATTATAACACTGTGGGCCAAAGGGAAATCCAGTTTGCAGAAGCCTGATATAACTGTAAGAACTGGTTTAAAGTTTGCTCGACACTTGTTTTAAATACACATTCTGATTTCTGTAGCTAAATAAATCAGGCAAAAATCTAAAGATAGGAGATTCACAGTCTGACGATCACCATGCAGCACTGAAAGGTGAAGGAGAGACAACCAAAATAAAAGCTAGACTTCTATCTAAGACATCCTCTTTGCTGATAAAGATGAACGTATAATTCCTAAAATTCAACACAGAAGTACTAGAAAAATGTTGCAAAATCAATAACAATGCAAACAGATCATATTTCTCCATAGACAACACAAGCAAAATGTTAAGACATTCTGCTTTACATGACCCTAAAGCAGCTTATGATTCTGTGTACAACATTTTATTTGTTATTCAAATAAAATCTACAAAATGTGCATACATCCGTTTTCATTTGGACTGTGGACTCCGTTACAAAACAGTAACTCTTTAACAAACAACCATCCAAGAGCAAAGCGACATTAAATAATCCAGCAGCTCAAATTTTGCATGAAGCTCTGTAAACCTTTCTTTCCTTCTGGTAGACTTGACACTCATTAACGTGGCTCATTTGTCTAATTTTACAAGCTTCTGCATCAAGGGTACACTTGCTGCTGTTCACTCCAGGTAAGTCACAGATGCATGATATAATAAAAACATGCAACATGCAATGTTATTGTAAATATTTATTTTCCACCATCAAAATCTCCCCCATCACTCTGCATTAGTTTTAATGTCTTGGTCACTAAAATCTATAGCTAATCTAGGAGAGCAGATTCTGAATGGCAAATGGTAATGGCCTTCTAAATACTGCATCCAAGCAGTTTTTCTGCTTCTGCAATATTGAGCAAACTGCTTAGGGCTGGAAAGGATTAATCAGATTCATTGATTATTGAAATAATCATCAACTAATTTAGCAATTGATTAATAACACAGCCTCAAAAAGAGGCTATTTACTGAAAGAGCATGTCACTCAGAGCTACAACTAAAACCGAACAAAAACTACAGACCTTCAATGACATGTCAAATTTAAAATGAAAAAAACTTATCTTAAAAGATTTAAAAAATAAAACAAATTTATCTTAAAAAAGGTTCTACTGGGTTCTATTATGAAATCCTCAAGTGATGTAAGCACATTTTGCTAGCCAATAATCAATTTCTTAATCCAGTGATGAACTCTATGCTGCATTAATGCCAAGTCAAGCAGAAATAGCTGAGCTGTTACTGTATTTTAGGAAATAAATGCTTATTTAAAATTAATTAATTATTTCTATATTGTATTTTTCAAGATATTCCAACAGTCTATAGATAAAAAGCCCTAAGTGGTTTTTAAATGAAAAATCTGCAGAATGTGGCCAATTTTTTTTATCCATCAATAGAAAAGTTGATAACTAAAATAATCGTTAGCTGCAGCCCTAAAATGGATAATGCCAACGGTGATCTAATATATTGAGAAGCTCAAGTGCAGACTAATCGCTGGGATTTCCCATAACTCCACTCAAAAAAAAAAAAAAGAAAAAGAGTTTGCTTGTTAAATTCCTACTTCCAAAGAGAAACCACGTGCAACAAAAATGGGAAGTGTTCCAACTTAGCTGTCTACATTACTGTGCAAGATATTAAATGACATAATAAACTGCATTTTTGACATTTTAAACTGCATTGGTACATGCTGGACAATCTTTTCTTTCCCAGAAAGGAGTGACATAAAGCAGACAAAGGATCCAAATTTCCACCGCAGATTAGTAAGATTTCAGCGAGGAAGGGTGTGGGTGGGTGTGTGCGTGCGTGTGTGCATGCGTGTGTGTGTTTTGAATTGAACTGACCTTCCATGAGCATGGAAGTCCAAGTGAACCGTCTTGTCTTGCGGATGAAGTGCCCTTTTGGCTCTCTGATGACTGCTGTGCAGAGCTTCTGTGTCATACGACAAACCCTCATAATGGCGAATATATTTGTTCAGCGGCTTTTCAAACTGGCCTGAAAGACAAGTCAATGACACAATGAGGCAAACTTTGCTTAAAAAAAGTCAGATGCAACGAAATTTCTCTGATTTCTGCGACAAAACGAAACATTTGAATGAGCAGTCGAATGAGTCATGCTAGAAAATGTTAGGAATGTCTCCAAAACTGAGCAGGGCAGAGCTGTCACTCCCAGCACAAGTGTAAAAGGCTTATTCATCTTAACGCCTCAAATCCACAGAGCTCCTCCAGCCATCTTTCATTCTATCCGCTTCCTTTGTTCGTTTATCAAAAACACAGAGTCCTCAGTTTAACACAAGGGGAGCAGAGCACATGATGCACGTCAGGTGACTGGGGGTCTGTTTCCACAGAGTAGCCTGTCTCAATGCCAGTGAATGAAACTGCTGAAGGCTAGTAAGAAGCTCCATTCCAAGGAAACACTGGATGCCATTTAAATACTAGTCTCTGTTTATGTTGTCACGGCAGTTTTCAAAATAATAGCATTGCGGTTGACAATTTATTATTAAGCAGAGAACTTAAATAATTGATTTAGCCCCATTAACCTTCATGAAAGTATTAAAGCTCAAAATACAAATGGCGGAATAAATAGATGACAATTAATGTTATTATTCTTAATAAAACCAATTTATTGAAAATACTAGAGGAACCAAAGAAACATTACGGAATATATAAATGCACCGATCAGGTTGAAATACCAATTTCTGGTTTGCTTCAACAGAAAATGACAAAATAACAATAATGAATGAAATGATTCCTTTTGGTTTTAATGACTTCACAACAAAGTGCATAAATGAACCAATGTTTGCTGGTGTTTACCTGGGTGGGTCAGATGTTTTTTAATGTATTAGTAAATTTCACTTTTATTTTGTGTTGCTGCATTAGTAGCTCATTAAATGCTGCTGTTAAAAAAAAAAAGAAAAAAAAAATGCTACAAGACCGAGTGAGTCAAACTCAGTCGGTTACCGGTTGTAACTGGTTGCGATAAGTTTGACTTATCACAACTATGAGGAAATATGATTTATTTCTGTCATGCTCACACAGTATTCTGATAAACAAACCAAAAAACACTATGCGGGTGAGTCCATGTGAAATATTTGAGGTTATAATGCCTTACTTTTACAGTGGTAAAGCACTATGACTGCAAGAAATGAAGGTCAGAGACATTTGGTCTGAAACACCAAACGTTTTTATTTTTCCACCCCTCTGCTTTGCTCTGTGAAGTGGGAGTCACAACTCCCCAAACAGGGAGGGAGAGGCTGTACCAGGCTAGCAGCAACTTGTTCATGAATGCACATAGAAAACAGCAACAATCTGCTGCTCTCGTCCATTTCTAAAATGGCAATAATGTAAACAAACTAAGACAGGCAAAAACCAGGCTTAGGGATGCCTGGACGGGCTTAGAGTGAGGATGGCGGGTATTTTTCTAATCAAGTAATGTAAATTTAGCACTAAAATAAATGCCGCTGTCCCAGATTGCAAGATCTCCTCTGTCAGGAGGAAGTGGAAACTTTATTGATGTTTAATATTGACAGTAAGTAGCCTTTACATGTTTAATTCTGGGTCTAACAGCAATTTTTCTTATTTAAAAAAAAATGGAAAAAAGGGATTTTTGTCCACACTCAGTAAATAAAACTTGCCTATAGCCATAAAACCCTAATCATCCTCTTAAAAGAATAATTTATAAAGCATAATAAATGGCTACTGTGTAAATGTATTTGTTTTATGGTTATACTAAAGAAACACTGCTTTATTTCTACTTTGAGGTTTAGAAAGATAAGAGAATATATTCTCTAAAGCAAATCCACCTGACTTTTATGCAGTTTTCTACCTTAAGCTCCTAAAATACAGAGCTGCTGCTAAGATTGTGCAGACTGTATAATCACACTGATTTTAAATGTTTTATTCTATGTTTTTAATCCGTCTAATTTCTTTTTTTTTTTTACGATAATCTTTAAAGATTCTTATTTTAAAATCGTGTGCTATTAGTTAAACAACAAGACCAAATAAGAAAGAAACGAATTGAATGAAAAATTCTATTTTTATGTTCAATGAAAAAAGAATGACGTTTGCAGCAGTTTCTAAAAATGCTCAAAATGGTCATGAAAGCCCATCAACGATTAGTTAAAATGAACCTCTGATCTCATGTAGTTTGCTTAAAATCACATGTTTAGTTGACTTCAAAGATGCGCATGGCACATCCGCACGAGATTTGCATCTACACAAACACATGTCACACCCGAGTTATTTGAAGTCTCTGTGGGTGATCCAGCACAAACCCGTTCAAAATAATAACGCTTCTGCTTTTTTTTTTTTTTTTGTTCTGGAACAGCCCAGTTTCACCCCTAACGTTTTACACAAGGATTAATGGATAGTAATTAATACTAAAGGAGAAGTAATTCAAACATTTTTCTACAGTTTCTCTGCTGCCGCACATCTTCAGGATTGCAGAGCAAAGTGTTTCGAGTGCCTTTGCAAAGAGAAGCTCTTGACAGAAAGGAAACTGTTTTGCTGACAAGAAGCGAGGAAGTGGTAACAGCATGGATTCCACTCTTCTGATTCTTCTTAAGCGATGCTTAAATAAATACTCTTAAGGAACGACAACAACGAAATTAAGAAAACAAATCTTAAACCGACTCAGGATTTTTTCCACCTAAGTCAGGTGAAAAAAGCCTGAGTCACATCAACAAAATTATGCCAGACAAATAACCAAACAGGACTTAAAGCACTGCTGGGCTGGAGTACAGGGACGTCATGTCATCACAATGTGGTTTGTGAAAGCAGCAGTGTAGTGCAGGTGCTGGACTCAGTCTGCTATTGTTTTGAAAGTGTCTGCTCCAATTTTATGCTAACATTGACAGGAACTGACACAGCTGCTGCAGATGATTTATATCACCTCCTTCTGCTGCTATTCTTTAGACATGAGAAATTTGAAAAGGATCTTGTAGAAATTATGAGAGTTGACCCTCACCTACTCACAACTTAGTATTTGTGAATTTGTCTGCCACACATAACTCCAAATTATTTGTGATCTATGCCTAGAGCCTATTTTAAACATCTGAAAACATCTGTATCCCCTTTTTGCGCTTATTGTCTTTATTTTATTTGTATAATATATGGCTGACTTCTGGTTTTTGATTTGATGCTTTTATTTTGATAAGATAACGTTCGCTGTATATATTATAGAACGGCAGCTTAATGACAGAAAGTAACGGAAGAAAGGTTGCAACGTTAAGTGTATTTTGTTATTAGTGGCCGTTTTGATAGACGCACAAGGTGTGTTTATTTTGTAAACAAAAAAGGAGATTTCTAATATAAATTGGTTGAAATTGTGAATTTGTTTTATTGTATACAAACACAAGGGTATAGCTTTTGAATCAGAGTTGACATTTTCAGTTGTGAATGTTATTGTTAGTTCACACTTTATGGTTGTAAGAGCATGGTTTTGTACCTTACACTGTCTTTTTCTTGTGTGTTTGTACATACAGCTCCTCCTTCAGTGAAACTCTGGGTTTATTTCTAATCAACCTCACTGCCTTGGGGGTTGGGGGGTGGGGGTGGGGTCTGCTACACATGTGTTCAGTCATCACATAATTAATTATAATTTCCTTTTTTGGCATTTGCTCTAAATTCTCAACAAAACTTAAAGCAGCTTTAATCCAGATTGTACATGAACCCCCTCCTCTCTGACATCAGCAGCAGTAAACGTATGTGGGCCTTTAACGCAGCCAAGTCGGGCTCCAGCCATCTTGGATTTCATAAAGCACTTCCAGAGTGATATTAAGGTGTCTTTTTGCCGTTTCGATGTATTTTGTGAAAGGACAGATAGTAGATGCGGCAGAAGTGAGCCAGCCTCTACTCTGCTGCTGACTGAACAGTGGAGGACATCACAGCCTTCATCAGCTGACTCGTATCAGGGCGAGCAGGCTTTTTGGTGGAGGGAGCGACGTAGAGATGACATATGGTTTGTGCAACCACCCACTCACAGGTTGCACAATCAGTTTCTTTTGTGACAGAGGATATTGGCTGGTTCTATCTAGACTACTGTGTGAGAAAAACCATGCCAGATACGGCTTCCTTTTACTCCCTAAAGACGATAGATTATTAAAGTTTTTCCAAAATAAAAAGAAGTGCTTAAGTGTTATTTAAAGCTGCTGAATCTACTGTAGTCAGAGGAAAGACAAGTCATCTGTCTGCTATGCTTTCCCTGTAATTTTGACTTAATTAGCTACCTGTCTGTGCCTATGTTAATCTTCTTCCTGAAGATCATATTACTTTTCTTCATCCATTTCAAATCACATTGAACTGAATGTAAATATCTAATTTAATCAAACATTTTTCATGGTGTATGAACAATCATCTCATCTTGAATGTGAACAAGACAAAAGAGAAGATTGTAGATTTCCAGAGAAACAGAGTTAGGGTAGCTGTCAGAGGCTTCTTCACGACAACTGTAACACAGACGTCTACAGGACACCCTGTAGCCATCTACCACAACTTCATGAAGAACCTTGAATGATATGAGTTGCAACAAATAATTTTTTTGAATTTAACTGAAACAAGGACAAATTTCTAAATAAGCTAAACATAGTTGTATTACATTTTAACTAAAAAGTGTATTATAAATATGTTTTTATTTGGAACTGCACTATGAAATGAACTTGGATCTATTAATATGTTTTCAGTTCTGTCTCATACTTGAGATTTTGTAAATAAATTTAAACAGTGCCACATTCGCCCAAATGCGCTCGCAAATGTGCAATCAGTAGGCAACTTGGGGGTAAATGCCGTGTCTAGGGGCAGATCGACATGTGACACGATGAAGCTGGAATCAAACCCACAACGTTCAGATTAAAAGACAATTACATCTCCCAATAAGCTAGATTCACCGATAAGAAAATACATAAACAATAAAGGTCTTGTTTTATTTATTTATGCAGGAGTTTGCCATATATACTCAACATTAAATATATTATTTAATTATTATATTAAACAAAGAGAGTTGCAGTATTTGTGAGTGGCAGCCCAAAATGACACCAGTTTTAGATACTCATGAAGTAACTATGTCTATAACAGAGACACACCGATCAATCGGCCAGACTTGGGAATCAGACAAAGTTTCATTAATCAGCTCTGATGAGTGATAAACAGACCAAATGCTGAGATATCTGGCACTTTTCTAACTAACAAACTAACTAACAGCAGGTCTTCGTGACACACTGTCCTGGATATTCTAGATGTTTCCTTGATTTAACACACCGTTGCGCAAAAGCCAGCTAATCAGCCATAAACTGAAACATGTAAAGCATCCCAGGCAGCGTGCCTTGAGGAGCTGGGTTGGCAAACACTGACAGATGCAATTAGAAGCACTTTTATTCCTGTAAGCCTTTGATAAAGGTTAGACCTGTGGTTTGATCAATAAATGGGAAAATCTTGTAAATCCTTCACTTTCAGCTAGTTCTAGTACTACTGCTTTGATCAAAAGACGTGAAGCACATTTTTCTCCTTTCTGCATCAGACACAAACTGGTACTGGCAGGTCCGACTTCACAGAACATCTAAAATTACAATCAGCCAGGAAAAACATAAATGACATTGTTCATAAAAACAATGTCATAGGAATCAAAATTAAGCAATTATTATCAATGGTCAGAGAAAACTATAGTTTCGGTTAATTTTGAAGACTTTCAACACTTAGATTTTTTTAGATCTTAAAACAATGGTTGTCCCACTGGATTTACTTTAAATAGTGGCTTTCAAAAGCACGACACAATGCTTACAAGTGAAACAGCTCAACTTCAATTAAGTTGATAACTGAATTAGCTGCTTGATCTGGGGAGAAACTAGAAAATAGCTGACATTTACCTTTGTACAGCTTTGTCTTTTGCTAATGTAACTATGAGGTGTCATTGTAAGTAACGAGTTGAGCGAAGTTTAGAGAACCTTTTGGCAATATTTCCAGAACTAGTGAATGTTTCCTGCTCCTGTCTGTATAGATTTGGCTAACTGTCCGACCTAAGAGCTCCTGCTCGTAGACACATGCGTTTTCCCACTCAAGAACTGTCAAAAAGCTTCTATTTACCTTGCGTGTGTCGGGTTTAATTATTCAACCTGGCATCAAAGCTAATTTTGTCACGCTTGGAACTGACTCATGTTCAGGCACTACTCTTAACATGAACATTAGCCACCTAGCTAGCAAGTTAGAAAGCCAGAGTACAACTGTTTGATCAGCGCTATTACTGAACACTTTCCCCGTGTGAGTGAATGGAAAACTTACCTCTAATATCCTGTAGGTAGCAAAAAATGATAAATAATTTGAAAAATATCATATCCGACTGCCGTTTAGTACTAGTGAACTAAGCTAAAAATACGCATAAAACCCGTAAAGTGCCTCTCGTTTCGTTGTGTTGTTTCACTCGCAGCTTGTCGTCGCCCTCTTCCTAGTTCGCTCCCATAACAAACACCGGCGGCTCCGATACGAACTCACAAGCAGACAGGCCCCCCTCCCTTCCGGTGTGTACTGCCAAGAGAGTGTAGACACACCCTTTCAGTTACCAAAGCACAACACGAAATCACCTCTAAACAACAATTCTCTTTACAGTAGGATAGTAAAACGCTGTTTCAATCCTCTGCAACGACTCTGACACCCGGCGTTATTGTACATGTCAAGTTTTTTGCCTCTATTTACATTTGCTTTCTTACGAAAAACAGACTTCCGGGTTCACTGACTGGACATTTCAATGTACTCTTTTGATTGGGGGGAGATGAAATCTGGACAATGTTTTATGTAAAATATGGCTAAAATGAAGAACAAATACTAATAATTAGCGATATCCCACATTATAGAGATTAAAGTCGGCATTAAGATTTTATTTGCTGTGTTTATTATTTATTTAATAAAAAATGTAAATATGTACAATACCTTGTAGGAATGCAAAAAGTAGACAGTACAATACCTTGAAAAGCATTCATATTTATTTAACTCTCCTACATTTTGTCACGTTATATTACAATACATTTTTTGAGCTGTAAGGGTACAATATACAGGATTTTCACATTTTTCATAAATATTTATTAAGACTTTCGAAAACTTCACAGTTTATTAACTTTATCTGCTGTAAGGCTCCTCAACAAAAAGCTTACAATTTAATTTGTGTCATATGACAGAATAATTTAATTTTGTTTTGCTTTTACTTGTTCCTTTTTATCTTGGTACTTATTTATTTATTTATTTTTGTGCACAGTCGTGTGTGTGATGCAGTTTTTCTTGACTGCACCTCATATGAGAGGTACTCTTAATTTCATTGCACTGTTTCACTAAACATTAACAATAAAATATTCATTCATTAGAAGTGTGGCATGCAACTGTATTCAACATATAAATTCTCCCATTACATAACTGTTAATTGATGTAGAAAATGTAATTCTTTATCTAAAATTAAAGCATAAACATTTATTGTTATTATTTTTTATTTAAAATAATAGTATCCTTGTTTGGCTTTAGTAGGTTTATTTTAAAGGAAATCAAGCCCAACTATGTTCCCAAAACCTTCTATAATTCTAATTGTTACGTTTTTAAAGAGAATTAAAATATGAAATTTACATAAAGGAGCAAGTCTATAAGTCTAGATATATAACATTAAAATGTTGTAACTTTTTTATGAAATTGTCCCTGATTTTTATTTGATTAATAAGATCATTTGTATCACTTCTTCTACTATTTAAAAAAACAATTACACTGTCAAGTACTTTCTGTGTTTTTTGTACACTGGATGAACCAGGAGGTCAATTTCAGTCTTTACAACCTCACAATCTTCAAAATAGCAATCAACAAAATGATTTCTGTCAAAAATAAGACAAATCCCACAAAGAGAATCTTCTGTTTCACAGTCTTTGCTGCCCCCTACTTGTTATAAGATGATATTGGAAGTTGATTTATCTGTCAGGCTGTACAGCTCTCTGGACCTTTGTTCGCTTGGTGGTCTGTTCATTTTTCAAGTTGTAGACACCAAAGCGAAATCTGAATTCAACTGAACCACCGAGTCAAAATATCTGGCTCCTGAATTGTAAGGCTGAGTTCAAGTTCAGAATAATGCACGTTTAATGGTTAATAGGGTTAAGTATATAGGCTAGGCCACAAGTAGATGTCATTATTACACCCCAGTAATAATGTGCATGAGTGTGTATGTCCTATACATTCAGGGTAGTTCTTTTCATTCAGTCTATGCTGGCCACTATTTTTGCTCCACATGCAACCAGTGAACTTGAACGGCACACGAAGCTCCTGTAATGTCACATTACAGGGGAGTCACAAAATGGGTACATAATATTCTTCAGCTTGCACCCAACAGCTTTAATGGGCCGACACGTGGCTAATTAAACCTCATACTTTAATATCATCTTTTTGTTTGAAAATAACACATCGAAACGTAACACATTCATTTAGAGTTTACACGACCGCTATGTAGCATCCGAACTAACAGTAGCGAGTTTGCAGAATACGAGCGGAACTGAACGCATCACCCAGCCGTTGGTTTTCTACTCTGATGACGTCACTTGCAGAGTTGTCATGGCGTCGTCGAGGCTGAAGCTACCGTTGCAGTGTTGCTAAAAAAAAATCTGTCGATAGCCTTTAAACCGAAATGGAGAAAAATGCAAACCTGCATCGAGACACTGAGGTGACCTCTGTGTGTGGCTCTATTGCGGGCGAAATGGGCGACGCTACGGTCGCGGGCGAAGTGAAAGGAGCAGTCGACAAATTAAAGAATAGTGAAGCTCCCCTCAGTACTTTGGATAACGTTCCTTGTGATACCAGCGCCTCAAATGCTAGTTCTCCGAGCTGCGATGGATGTGTTCAGAGCGCAGTGCCGGAGGTTATCGGAGTCCCCCCTGTGCAGGAGGATCCGGAGGAGAAAGCCGAGGCGAGCCCGTCGTTGTTGAGATGCGAGGATCAGGTCAGTAACGGGATGGGACATGACTCTGAGCAGGCAGCAGAAGACAGCCAGGGAGGTGCCTCAAAGTTAGTAAACAACAAAGCCGACAGCCTGTCCTCATCTCCCGCTGGAGACAGCATACATGTAAAGGCTGAGCTTCCAGCCTGTGGAGAAAGTGAGCAGACAAAACTTGCCAAACCGACGGCTCTGTGTCCGGACAGCGCAAACGCAGCGGACGGAAAATCTGGACAGTCCGGCGATCACACCTTATCGGAAGGACTGCCGAGTGGGAGTGACCCCGACCCAAGCCTCGGTGGAGAGTCCCGGAGCATAGATTCACTCGAGTCGTTCTCCAATCTCAACTCGTGTCCAAGCTCAGAGGGGCTGGATGACCGGGGACTGGCCTTGGCCTTGCAGAGCGAGTACGCCTCCGACGGGACAAAGACCTCCTGCGCTAAGGACCGAGCCGCTGGCCAGTCCATATACCACATTAAGTGGATTAAATGGAGGGAGGAAAACACGCCGATCATCACTCAAAACGAGAATGGACCCTGTCCATTACTGGCAATCATGAATGTCCTTCTGCTTGCTTGGAAGGTAAATGCTCAGATTTGTTCTGTCAAGCACTCCACACTTTGGCACCAGATGACGTTTTATTACAACATATCAATACAGGATGTATGCATTCAAGATGTTGGTGCAATTTCGCCCAGCAAAACGTATTTGGGTTAGTCTTTTAGGCGAGTTTTTGATCTAAGGTGTAGGAAATCATGGACAGCTGGTGTACATTCTTCTCTTTCAGGTTAAAATACCACCTATGATGGAAATTATAACTGCTGAGCAACTGATGGAGTATCTTGGTAAGTGTTTGCAGCTATGTTACTCAAGATCAACACATTTGTTGCTCCAAAGAAGAAGAAAAAATGCCTCGTTGAATCTTTTATGTAGAGATGTGCCAGTCTACCCCCCAGAGATCAGAGTTGGCCAGTTTTCTCTTGATCATCTCTGATCAGTGATTGGCAGGTCAAATAGTGTGAAATCAGAAACTGGGCCATCCTCAGCACTTCAACAAGATGAAGCACAATTTGAAATTGAAAAGCTGTACATAATTTGTCACCTGTGTAGCGCAAACAGTAGAGATGTACCAAAATTAGTGTGAGGATCAGCCACTTGATACTGAGAATTCAGATAGAAATTAATTTTTTGTATATTTTATTTGTATTCATTTTAAGAAGAAACAAAAATTGCAATCAGTCAAACTTAGAATTGGCATCACAGACCACGTAAAAATCATAAATCGCTTGCTTACCTACCCAGAAAAGTCTGATTGGTGCATCTCTACTTTTTAATACAGGTAACGTCACTGAAACTGGGCTTATTCTGTTTGCCCTGTGCAAAATGTCTTTGAAGAACGTTTTGTCCAATTAGCTCACTGTAGTATTTGGGGGCCAAAGTGTAGTCTGCACGATCACATACTTGTATTCACAGTTGTCCATGAACTCCCTGCCAGTCGGTTTCAACATCCTGGTGAACATTCTCGTGTTTCATGGTCATACTAGTCGGTGGTTACACACTATAAAGGCACAAGTTGGTCATCTGACTCAACTATGTATGTATTTATTTATGTATCCTCACTGTCCATCCAGAGGAACAACTTTATTCCCTGCAGGGAATATTAAGGAGTCGCAAAGTTCAATATTCCAGAGTCAACAGAGGAAGCGACCACAGCGGGGGGAATCCCCCCATGAACTTCTTCTTCTGCTGCTGTAAGGGAAATAGGAGCTATGTCTTCTGCCTGGCTGTGTCCTGCCCCTCTTTACTAAAACAGTTTTCGGTGTCCAGGAGTCGTGTCTAAACAGCTGCATTTCTGCCAGCGTTTTCTTCCAGCTCTGTCAGGGATTTACATAGCTCACTTGTGTTAGGAGTACAATATAATTTAACAAATGAAGTGTTTTTAATAATTCAGCAGTATATTTTTCCCTGACTTGTTTGTGTCCTTTAGCTAACATGACTCATCTCTATGAATCTCCCTGGAGAAAACTGGTGTGACTGTGGAGAGCTATCCGTGGTTTTAATTTCTCCCCCAAATGTGAGGATTTGTTTTTGCAACATGGTGGAACAGTTTGTTTTGTATTTGCATTTATTTACTTCACTCAAAGGCTTTAGTAGCTTTCAGAAACGTCTGGACAACTTCTA
The DNA here is from genome assembly GCF_019740435.1 of Gambusia affinis. Taxonomy (NCBI): domain Eukaryota; kingdom Metazoa; phylum Chordata; class Actinopteri; order Cyprinodontiformes; family Poeciliidae; genus Gambusia; species Gambusia affinis. The sequence continues at coordinate 15,584,955 of NC_057869.1, forward strand.
TCCTCTCCTGTCATCCCAGAGACTCAGGAGAAAGGGAGATAATTCTCCCCTAATAAAATCTGTATCTTTGGTGACGGCTTGAAGTAAGACGAGTCCGTGGGTCTGTTCAAACATCTTGTGAAATAAAAGCTCCTGTTGCCTAACACAACTAGAGTTCATTAGCTTTACTGATGCAACAGATTTATTTCTGTTTAGTTGGTGATGTGCAAGTTTGACTCTGTTGAAGTGAGTAGCCTCTCTTTCTGTACTGGTTGCTACTCTCAGGGTACTCTTCTTCTTCCAGGTGCCGAGTGAAATTCCAATGTTGGCGATTCTTTCCATGCATGGATGTTTTCATCCATGTGGATTTGATGACTGGAGGTTGATGGTATTCATCTGAGTAATTCTCTGGAAAAGCATGAGTTGACAGTGCAGCATGATGCTTTTGCCAACTCCTAATTAAATTAATGATTCTCTGTGAGATGTCACGAAGCATGCTCACACCAGACTTTTGAAAGGAGCTAGCTTTTTGTGCAATACTGGAAATGAAGCAATGTGAAAGGAGATTCTCTAAGATGATGGTGTGCTACTATAACTCTATAGGGAACCGGAAGGCATTTGGGTCTGCATAATTTCTTGGGGAACAGTTCTCCAATGCGACATACTCATGACAAAAAATCCGAAGCGTCAAACAGATTCTGCTTCTAAACAAATGCTTTTCTTGAGTGTCAGTCAAGATTGAATCAGCATCTGTTGACATTTCTTTTGCAGGCGACTACATCCTGGAAACCAAACCTAAGGAGATATCAGAGGTTCAGCGGCTGAACTATGAACAAGTAAGATCTGCAATTTGTGCAGAGACACACAGATGAAGCTTTACCTGAATGAATCACTTTCAATTTTGATCCATTCAGATTTTTTTCCCCCTAATAATTATAATGCAAAGAAAAACAAATGTACTGTGAGTTCTTTAATAGAGGTAGTAGTTATAAATCTAACATAACATAAAAGAATTACAACATTATGCCCATTTATGCTTCAAACCATAAGCCCTTACTGTCATCTGATTTATATTTAAATTGATCTAAGTACATGATGTAGATTGTTGCATTTATTGACAAAAAATAGTGGAGGTTATTATTTTTGATGCATTTATTGAATAGGGAAAAGTAATTTAGTATTTGACTAAAACATCTGTTTTTACGGCTGATATTGGTGCATCTCGAGTTGTTTTGGTTTTGTTTGGTGTCACTGATGCACTCAGAATATCCCAGCTATTTTCAGGTTCTACGTAAATATTTCCCTATTCGTACAAAGTGATCGGTCCGATGTAGCTGTATGCTCAAAAGAATGCGGGTCTGCATATTTGCATGGAGCGAGCCTGGGTCAGCGGCCTCTCAGTAACATGGAAGTAAGCAGGGAGATGATTGGAAGCCATGTGAAGCTGCAGCGGAGCGTCTTCCTGCTCCTCTGCAGGTTACATAAGACGACTCTTGCAAGTCTCCGGGAACAACAGGGGTTAGTAGTGTCAGAGTGTGTTGTTTCACATAGTACTGGATGCTTGGAGACGCATGGCTGGGTTCAGCTACCAGCTATTACTGAGAGTGTGTGTGTGTGTGCTTGTGTGTGTGGCTTACCAGGAAAGGCACTTAGAGATGGAGCTCCAGCTTCTCGCTTCCTCCCATCTCCGTGGCGTCCTGCCTACGGTGTGGGAGGGGCCCCGCCTTTTCCCCCTCTTGCGTGGCAGCGCTGGAGCACATCTGTGAATGATTTCAAGCCCGTCAGTTACAGACGACTAAAAGTAATGTGCAGTTTCCTCGTGGAAGCTCGGGCTTTCTAAATTTAAGCCGATGTGGAACGAAATCTCTTAAATAAATTGGCGGTGGCCCTCAGCATGCGGAGCTATAGTAAGGGAGGGGCCTGACTTTGGGCTGCCTTGTTATTATGGTTGTCTAATGACGGGTCGGTGAGCTGTTTTACATGTGGGTGTCGTCATGTCCGTTCGCCATCTGTCAGTGGTGCGGTTTGTTCACACAGATCATTCGGACAGTGCTGCGGGCAGACCTCAGGGAAACAGGAATGTCAGTCAAACAAACTGGATTGTCTTCCTAACATGTCGGGTGGGAATATTTAGTGACTTTCTAATAAGCTGTAAAACACAAGTTTTCACTCTTCTGTGGAAAAGCAAACACTTTAACAGAAGTAGTTCTATTTATAACTTCAGCTTGAAAAAAAAATCTCATCTGTCACGTGACAGCATTTGGATTAAAATAGCAGTTGCCTGGTTGCTCTTTAGCTTTTGTCAAATATTTACCGAGGAGAGCAGAAGAACTGAGTGTGTAGTTTAGTTGGGCTTTTGTCTCACTGGACCCAGCTCAACAAGGTGATTCATCCATGATGACTGTTCAGTCACTGGAAGAAACAGGCTAACGTATTTAGGAAACAGTGTTTTTCTTTTATTCCCAGTGTGTAATCGCTCCTTGCAGTGTGGAGTTTTGCACACAACTGTTAAATAATCCTGCTTTTTATTTCAAAATACACAATATCCCACCATTTGTGTCAAAGTGAGTTCACAGTTGGGGGCGGGGGTTATGCTAAGACACAATGAGAATCATGGAAGGGAAAAAAGATTCAGTAAAAAGAATAAAAGAAGCATTGTTCATCAAATCCATATACAGGAACAGTTCACTGTGTGGACAGAAACGGTTTGATCGGTTGTTGGAGTTGGGTTCGTGGTGCGCACAAGCAGTTTCACTTTAACTATTACAATAAACTTAACTATAAAAATTCAGAATACACTGGAAATGGGCCAGCTGCATGGAAATTTAGTTATATCAACTTCAAATGCATGGAATTAGATTGATGTATTGACGTGTGAAAAATGGCAAATGTAATAACGACACACTCAAAGCAGTAACTAAGTAAAAACTTTAAAAAAAATCTATACATTTTGCATTTAAGATGAAAAACCTTCCTTGTCTGTAAAAATATTTTGCCAAAAATGCCTCAAAAAGCCTAGATTTAGCTTTACCTGGTTTAAATTATGTAAAAAAAAAAAAAAAGAAAAAGAACATATGCTACGCTACAGCTACGGTTAGGCATAGTGAAAGAAAGTTGCCGAGCTTTTCACATGATGATGTCAGAAGTATTGTTTAGCTGAAGATGCATCCTTTGCTACAAACGATTAAGCGTCCATTACAGGAATGCTATTTTGCTGCATTTTAAGCAATACAATTATATTTTCTTATCTTCTTAAAAAATGAATAAATTATTTGGTTATTTAAAATTTAGGAAATACCTACAGCATATGCCAATTTGTTTTATCTGAATAATTGATCAAATAATCTATGACTAGAAGAAATAATTAGTTGCAGCCATAATGTATTCCACAAAACAGTGAAAGTTTCTAATGTTTGACAGTGTATACACGCCGATCATCACTCAAAACGAGAATGGAGCCTGTCCATTACTGGCAATCATGAATGTCCTTCTGCTTGCTTGGAAGGTAAATGCTCAGATTTGTTCTGTCAAGCACTCCACACTTCGGAGTGCTTGACACTCCGAAGTGTGTGTCAAGCACAGACACACACTTCGGAGTGTGTCTGTGCTTGATATAAAATGTCGGCACCAGATGACATTTTATTACAACATATCAATACAGGATGTATACATTCAGGACGTATACATCCTGTATTGATATGGTGCCATTTTGCCCATCAAAACGTATTTGGGTTAGTCTTTTAGGCGAGTTTTTGATCTAATGGTCTTTTCAGCTGCTAATGAGCTGCTATCCCATTACAGTATTGATCAAAAGTGGTCCAAGGAAGGAAATAGTGGACCGGTAACAGGGTGATGGTCAAAGCTAATTCTGCTAGTCTAATTGATACATATGGGAAGCAACGTTGGGCTCAGGTTGCTGAAGCAGTTAATGCTGGTTCTGTCACAAAGCTGTGAGAATACACAGTTCATCTCAGCTTGTTGAATATGGGGGACAAACCCTCAGAGCACTGAGGGTGGATGACAGCTTTGGCCTTTTGCTTGGAAGCTAATTCTCCCTGACACAAAGCAAAAACGGTTCAGGAATAGTCTGAGGAGCACAACGAGTTTGACATGTTGACTTGACCTCCAAATTCCCCGTGCGTCAATCCAATCGAGCATCTGGGGAATGTGCCGGATAAACAAGTCGACCCATCGCAGCTCCACCTCACATCTTCCATGATTTAAAGGACCTGCTGCTGACATCTTGGATCCAGATATGACTGCACACATTCAGGGGGGCTCGCTCAGTTCATGCCGCGACTACAGCTGTTTTTGCTGCAAAACAGGGAGACTAAGAGGCATGTGGTCATAACGGTGTGCGCTTTTATAAGTGATGACTTAATGTGAGAACTGATGCTCAGTTTACACGGGATTGTTTTAACTAGGACAATTATGATCAGAAAAGCAGGTATTGTAGAAAATGTTGCTGGAAACTGACCGTATTTTCCAGACTATAGAGCGCACTGTACTATAAGCCGCAGCTACATTTTTTATTTTTTTTTAAACTGGAAACATACATATGTAAGCCGCACCGGGATGTAAGCCGCTAGTATCTCCACCGCTCTCGGTTTTCCAAAAGTCCTAATAAATCTGCTGGATATATTAAGGACACAACCCTCTCCAAAGCCGAACCATGATTCGTTCACGCCGAGTTTACTGCCGCGGCTCTATTTCCCTCCTGTACTGCCACATCAATAGCCCTCAACTTAAAAGCTGCTTCATGAGAGTTTGAAAACATTTCTCACTCGTGCCTGCTGCTAGCATTTGCTTGTTCTAAATGAAAATTAGCACTTTCTTCTTTGATTTCCAACTTTGACTTCCAATGATTCACTTCCTGCTAAAGAGCCCCCTGGTGGTTGAAGGAACAATCCACAGAAAAGCCGCATCGGGCTATAAGCCGCACTGGGAGTAGCGGTTTATAGTCCGACAAATACGGTAGTTGCTTCTCCTTCATTTTTGGATAAAACTTAAGAAACATAATGGGGAATAGGGCCTTGACTTTCAAACCGGAGAAGAACCTGAGAAAGCTTTAGGTGCTAATATAACAGTATAACAGTGTTGAAGTGCATCTATGTTGAGCTGGGATGATTCAGCACTAATCATCTGATATCTTAAAACTAGAAATTAGAAAAAGAAAATCTGGAATATAAGCTCTATATGCTGTATATCAAGTTGGGATCTCTGTCTGGAGAATTAAAGATTGAAATTCACCGCAGGGTTATTCCAAACCACCTGGTTCTTCTGAGCTAAATATGAAATATTACTTAATGAGCCTGTGTTTCAGTAAATATCTGTTTGAAACATCATTTAAATAAGCTCATAGTAATCTATGACTCATTAAACTCAATCACATTTTAGTTGGACAAAAAGTTATGTAACACTTCTATTACTAATTTATGATGATTTTTGTAAGAAGCTTCAAAAACTTAGTATTTCTCAATTTTTATTGCACAAAACTACATGACTAATCTCTTTCATCCATCTTAAAAGCCAGACATACTTTGCATACTTGAGGCATAGGGGTCATTCCTCCTCTGTGTGTCTTCTCTAAAGTTGAATCAGTGGACATTGCGGTGTCAGGGCTCAGCTGCAGGCCCGGTCTCGACCTCGGGGTTCAGCAGAGCGTTGGAGCCAGCTGGGACACTTTGCTCTGGGCGTGAAAACAACAATGAGTTGGTTTCTGTGGGTTCTCAGGTGTGATGCTTTTATGTTTGCAGATCACTGATGTCCGCTAAAATTTGGTATTCTAAATAAAAAATAAGGGATAAATTCAAGTTATATGTAAAGTGTGTGGATTTAGCCACTAATTAAAAAGGATATATTCTCCTTGAATATGTTTTAATGTGCTTGGTAGCAAGAGCAAATTTTGAGAAAAGACAAAATAAAAAAAAAAACTTAACTGAAAAATCCTTCCTTACTTCCTCCTTTACAAGTTGTACTTTTTCTTTTCTGCAAATTATTTAGATTTAAAAGACCTTTATGTGTAATTTTCACTTTTCAAGGCCTCAGTCGGCTGAAAAAAATTAAAATAAACAAATGAGCGGTTTCTTTGCTCGGATGTGTTTAGTTAATATACCTGCTTTTGGAAATCTTTATTAATTCCTGTTCTTTCTTCTTTTTCTTTTCCAGAACATGAGTGACGCCATGGCAGTGCTGCACAAGCTGCAGACGGGTCTGGACGTAAACGTGAAGTTCACAGGCGTGCGAGTGTTTGAGTACACCCCAGAATGCATTGTGTTCGACCTTCTCGACATCCCTCTTTACCACGGCTGGCTTGTTGACCCCCAGGTACGGCCGATCTTTTTGCTCCTGAACTCCAACCCAAGGACCTCTGTGTATTCTTCAAGATCTAGTGCACTGATAATGAATTAATGTTGAATTGTTCACGACAATAAAAAATAAAGAGGAAAAGAAAATGTCAACACAGAGCACCAGATCTTTAAAACGTGAACGCTGAAGCAAATCATTAGCAATTAATAATAGACTGTCATCATGGAGGATTTGTAGAAATCTATTGCCTAAAGTCATGCTCTTAAGAGATAACTCACAGGTTGCACATTGTCCACATTTTTCTTGACTTCAAGCTAAACCTGCCATTGAAATACAAAGTTAAAGGTTATACATACTCCAAAAGAATCTAGTTCAGACCAGATGCTAATCTGAATTCATGTACTTTTCTTCCCTAACAAGTTACCTTACATCCTAACAGTTCTCTATTAAAACACAAGTGTGTTTTAACATCACCTACTGCGTCTATAACTAGATGAAATAAAAGCCGTCAGGAGGAAATAAGTAACGTTTGAAGATCTCAGAGAGTAAAAACTGTTAAGCGTTTGTTTAATCTTTCTTTCCTAAATCTTCCATATAACAGCTTTTTAATGCCTGTTGGTTGGCGTCCTTGTTTTTGCTGAAGGTCTTTTTAAAAAAATTTATCTCTGTTTGCAGATGCACGACATTGTGAAGGCAGTGGGCAACTGCAGCTACAACCAGCTGGTGGAGAAGATAATATCCTGCAAGCAGTCAGACAACAGCGAGCTGGCAGGGGAAGGTGAACACTTGCTTCCTGGCCACTTTCTGACTCTCTATTGCTTGGCTTCACTCCACGCAGAAACACTCTGCATAGAAGTATAGGCCTAATGTAGTAGATCCAGGGCATTTACTTCTAATATTTCTTTTGCTCTTTGTTTTCTTTGCCAATATCAGAACTTTTCTACCAGATATTTGCTCATTCAGCTCAAGTAGCTCCCAGCAGGACTGAAAGAAAACATTTTGATGCTTAGTCAACAATGTACTGACAAAAGATGCTTCCTCTTTGCTGTTGTTGTTCCACATTTCTGGCCCTTCCTTTGGTGACTAATGTAGCACTGAAGGTACCCATCACTTAAACTTCAACAAATCCCTTTGAATGGGATGATAGCAACTCGTAGAGGAGAGAGTGTTTCTTTCCTGACTGGGTTCCACACAAGTAAAAGATTTGGTTGTAGTGAACAGGCTGTGGTTTTTTTCTTTCATGGCCATTTGCAGTTAATTTCTGTAGAGGGCTCCTATTCAGTTTGGAAACTTGAATCTTAATGTATTTTGAAATACAGTCCGGATCAGTCCGGACCAAAGTCAGTCCGGCAACCTGCAGGTTTTAGTTCTCTCCCTGGTTTAACACCTGGATCAAATGATGGCTCATTCTAAGAAGAACACTGACATGCTGAGGAGGTTGTTACTACCAGCAGGGAGAGAACGAAAACAGGCAGGATGCCGGCCCTCCAGGGCCCACTTTGCGCCCCATCAGCCTAGATAAATATAGAAAAGAAAAATGGAGTATGGAAAAGTATTGTATTTGTTCATTTCTGTGTTCATATTTGTAGCCTCTATGTATTGTTTAAATAAATGTCTTTGTGTTCTGTAAATTTGCACTGCTGACACTATAAAGTGTTTATTAATAAGTAAGGATTTCTTAATTGGACTGTGTGTAGTCTGCTATATAATTTCAAATGATCAAAACAAAAATATCTAATATATTACAGATTTCTTGTGATTTTGAAGACTGTCTATGTCTCATAAAACAAGCAGGTCCATGTTTGTGTTTTAGCCAGGTGTGTTTTCCTCCGTGTTTCGTCACAGGCATCGTGGCAGAGCAGTTTCTGAGCAGTACGGCCACTCAGCTGACGTACCACGGCTTATGTGAGCTCACCTCCACTGTGCAGGAGGGAGAGCTCTGTGTCTTTTTCAGGAACAACCACTTCAGCACCATGATCAAATACAAGGTAAACAAGTGCTACCAACTTATTTGGATACAACCTGTGGTAACAATTTGGCATTTGGGTTGGGATTATTGGACTGCTCATCTTACACAACGCAATAGGTCAAAGTGTGTGTTTTCTTTCCCTTTAAGTGGCAATGCTTAGGACCTCTATGGTTTGTATTGTATTTTCCACATGTTTTAAATCAAGAGATATATTTTAATGTCAGACTAAAGTAACCAGAATAAATTGATTACAGTAAGTTCGTAGGAAAACTTGGGTGGCACAACCAGTTTATGGGCAGTTACTTTGTTTGGATACATTATTACCCTTAATAAATTAGCTTAGCGTTTATAAACAACGTTTTGCTTTTACTCAAGTTAGCATTGTCTGACATTACATTTTTTTTCATGCTCTGAAACATTTTCACAGTACTGTAGGTCAGACTTATGATGGTTTGTTCTGGTTGGTCCAATTGTGTTTTCCCAGTTTGTCACGTGGATATTTGTAAACGTTCATTTTTCAGCTCGCCTCATCACTTTATCAGTGTGATAAAAATTTATCCATCTGCACTGATAATTAAAGGCTTATTTAGGAGGCTTCTGATGGATGTGTAGTGTAAGTTATCAAGTTTTCCTCTTTCTTATTTTTCTTCCTTCCACTGACGTTGTCTAGTATTTTATCAATAGTGCTATAAATTGTAAAAGTAATGAATGTCATGCTCTGATGTGCAGCTGGGATCCAGAGAGCGACTAATATTTAGACCAATTTCCAGAAACATGTGTCCCATCTGTAACAATTCCCAGCTAGCCTGACACATCTGCAGTTGGAACAGACCTTTCCTGTTATCTACAGGAGGGAAGTGGGTCTGCGGTTGTTTCCAGCGCAAGCAAAGCACTGTGTGTGTGTTACGATAACAGTCGCACCACGCTTCAGGACCGCTTTGTGCTCTTCTAATCACTTTTTGGAAACTGTATGCGTCTGTACAGTCAGTAAAAAAAGCAAACGATGGCATTCGAGAGCATTTCTAACTGCTTTGACTCCAATTTCTTCCCAGGGTCAGCTGTACCTTCTGGTTACAGACCAGGGTTTCCTGACGGAGGAGAAGGTCGTCTGGGAGAGTCTGCACAACGTCGATGGAGACGGAAACTTCTGCGATTCAGAGTTCAGGTTGCGGCCTCCGTCCGACCCAGAGACAGTGTACCGTGGACAGCAGGATCAGATAGACCAGGTCTGATCGGTTCTAGCCTGACTTGTAAAAACCTAACCAGCAGTTTGTCAAAGATTTACAAGTATAACAGAGTAAAAACTTGAATTCTGAATCAGTAGCAAACCAATAGCATTCAGAGACAGAAATAAACAAAGACAGAGAATTGGAGAATCATTACACAAACATTAGTAGCATGTAGAATCTGCATAACTACTGGCTATTCAATACCTTTCCTAATAAATGCATACAATAAATAAGTCTCGCAAAATAAAAATATGAAATATTTGTTCATTATTTCCCTATTACTTCCCAAAAGAAACAATGGGATCAAAAATCTTTTGTTTGCAGCAGATGTGACACATCACACATTGTGTTTGTAGAAAACATAAAGTAAGTTTCTGTTTGTTTTTTTTTAGGACTATCTGATGGCGCTCTCCCTGCAGCAGGAGCAGCAAAGCCAGGACCTGCAGTGGGAGCAGCTCCCCGAAGGCATCAGTGACCTGGAGCTGGCCAAGAAGCTTCAAGAGGAGGAGGACCGACGAGCGTCGCAATACTACCAGGAGCAAGAGCAGGAGCAAGCGGCGGCTGCAGCAGCTGCACAGGCTCAAGCACAGGTAGAGATGGCAGGAGGTGGAGACTCCAGAGAGACGGAAAAGGGAGGGAGGAACTGATGGAGCTGCAGCGAATCTGGGGTTTAATCAACTTACCGTTGGGTTTTTGAGTCTAGCTCCATGTTTGCATCAAAGATTTTGATTTTGGATTATAAGCAGTGAGTTGTCAGTGTGAACAGATGTGTAACGTATGAATTAGATACTTGTAGTTTCATCATTTAAAACATGTTCAGAATTAAAAAACACATTTTAGATTATCTATAGTGTGCTTTTGGATTGTTCTCCTAATCTATAACCTTAGTTTGCTTGAGCTTAAAGTCTTTTTTATTAAGTTCAATTCAGTCCGATTCTAAAGCTGTAAACCTGCGCTCTCTTGTCTGCACAGGAGCCGGTTGAAGAAAGTGAGGTGGACAGAGGAGGAGCTCCAGCAAGCGCAGCTGCAGCAGCAGCATCTGGGGCCGGGGCCACACCTGTAGGCGGGGCCACATCCAGCCCGGGAAAACAGTCATCAGGTGGGGAGCGCAAAGCCAAGAAGGAATCGAAAGAAAAAGACAAGTGTGTTATTTTGTAACACACAGCATGTGAGTGTGCGTATGTGTGCTGTGTGCGTTTTCTTATCTGTGTGAAAGAGACACCACCTGCGAACCGGACAGACGGCGTGCGGTCGCCGTAGGACGACAATGACGACGGAGAGACGTTACTAACAGAGGACTGGTTGTTCCCAAAAACCACTGGTGCCTGTTTTCCTCAATTCTCAGTGGAGCCTGAGCGTCGGAGGAAGGGGCACTACAGCTACAGCAACTGGTCTTTCACAGAGCCGGCCAAACTTTGTTACAAGTCGCTCACTGCACTGCAGATACGTGCCGTGGGTTGAAATTTACCTGGGGCGGTGTGTTTTATAGAAAACACACTTGGTTTTTTTTTCAAACGCAACTTATTTCATTTTGTTTTTCACTCGTGCAGGTTATAAGCTTTTTTGTAGGCAGCAATATTTACAAAACGCAGTTTGAAAGATTTGCTTTTTTTATTATTAATTCAGCTGTTGATGCCAAGATACAAGTTTTGTTTATTTATAAGTTACACAGGTAGCTTTTCGGGGGTATTTTTTTTGCTTTGTAAGCCGAAAAGGGATTTCATTTTCATCTTGCCTGTTGGAAATCAGCTCTTGCACCACTTGTGTCCCTTCTGAAACACTACACGCTAAGGGTTAATGATGCCAGACAGCTGCCAGACACTGTAGCTGTGTAATAAGACTTTATGACCACAGCTCGCTCTGTTCAGATTTGCCTTACCAGAGTATGGCATCGTTATATTCTTCTCTGTCCGAATGTGAACGAGTGCTTGATTAGGTGCAGTACTTTGCATGGTGCGACAGTGTGTGGCGTGCGTTCGCTGAGCATTATGGTTCTGACAAGTTTCAGTTTAGATATACTCCGTTATGTTGCAGGCAAGCTACACATCTGTTGTGATTCTGATAGGCACGACCATCTTTTTGCAGATTAGATTTTAGTTTTTAGTTTGAGTGCAAAAGGCTCTTCTCATTTTTCTGTCAGGAAGCCAGCTTCCTGATGAGATGCTGGACCTTCCCTGATACTTCTGACCGATAACGAAATGATGCTGCTGTTTTTTCCTCCAGGCCCCATTAATCAGTCAGTACAAAGAATCTAATTACTTTCAGTAATTATGCTTTTTTTTTTTTTAGAAAAAAGTATCACATAATCTTTTTTCTACAAATACAAAACTGTGACCCTTGGGGAAAGGTTTCTATCATCAGAGCAACAAACAATCTCAAAGGATTAATGATTATAGATAATTATTTATATCAGTAATGTAATTCAAAACTTAAACTCATGTGTTATCTAGGTTTATTACACGAATGTGACATATTATAAGATTTCATTTTCGTTAAATTTGATCATTTTGGCTTCCATCCAATGCAAACCCAATTCTCAGTTTCTCAATAATTGATAATTCTTATAAATAATAAGAACAATAAACATATGTTCTTATTACAGAGACATTTATATATATATATATATATTTTGCTGTAGTTCTGGTGTTGCTCTGCAACCAGGTTGTGAAAAAGGAATCAGCAAATAGAGTAGCCGAAATGCTGTATTTTTCTAAATTATTACAATTAATTTGCGGTCATTAGTGAAACAACCCCAAATTTAAATCCAGATGTGTGATTGGATCAGGCAGACGTTTAAGCTGAAGACTGCAGTGCTGACAGCCGGCTCGGTTTCATGCTGAAGCTGTGCAAATTCATCCAGCTGGCTTTGTGTCAAATTTCCTCTTCTCTGCATAACTTTGCTGTGCAGCACTTCAGAGGACTGAATATGTGTAATATTTGTAGAGTTTAGGCCTAAGTGTTGAAATTCACAAACAGAGCAGCCATGGAGGAACGGGGTGCGTAATTCTCGACGCTGAAATTATGTCGCGTTTCAGTTTTGAAGCTTTTCTCTGCAACACTGAGTATGCAACCACGTGATGTACATATTTAACCTGTTGCATTCTTATGACAGGGTTTAGCTGGTTGTTTGTGTCACTATTGTACCGTGGGACTGCCTCCAGAGACATTTTTCTATCTATACATTCCAGCTGGATGCCTTGACGCGAGCGCTCAGTCGTCACAGAGGGTCTTTGCAGTGCTTGTGAAACGGCCTCTGTTATTTTCTCGATTGAAAACAGATTCCCTATTAGGACAAGAGGATTAGACGGAGGCAGCAGGCGACCCGCGAGTGTGGGGTAACCTTTTGGGTTTTTTGGTTGTTTTTTTTTTATGAGCTCTGTGTGGTGGCACGCGGTTGGCTGTGTTTCTGAGACAATCCATACATATTTTCCACAACAGAACTACTCTCAGGCCCTTTTTTTATGAAGGGACATATCCTCACGTGTCTTTTCTAGCGCGTATGCTTTTTAACGGGCACAGTTCCTCGGCCTGCAGTCGCTTTCTGAGTCACGGCTTTTTAGTACTTGTATATGTATAAACGCAGGACTTTTGACACTTTGAAGAATTTAACATGTCACTCTTACGTTTTGATCCACACACTAAAACCAATGAACTGGCTGCCCAAATAAAGACCACCTCGGACAGGGTTAAATAACATCAGGTGTACGCACCTTTCATAGAAGTTTCTCCTTTTCTTTTTTTTTTTGTGCAAACGTAATTGTTTTGAGGTTTTGTTTTTTTTGTTGTTTTTTTTGTACTTCATGTGTGTTGGCCAATTAGCTGAACACGTTACTAAACATTCCAGTAGGTTTAGAGCAATGAAATAGAACTAAGGGAAATCTGGATTGTTTTATGTTGGTTTGAACGTGTGAAGTGACATGCCACCCCTTATTTCAAACATACTTCCTTGCTTTAGCTTGATATTCCTGGTCACCATTACCTGAATCTGACGTTTCAAGTGTTTGCTTCATCCTGGGTTCTTATGGTGAAATAATCAGAGGGATGTTGTGTGTTCTGTGTCTCATAGTGGGTTCTTGTATGCTTTGTGATGGTGGGGTAAATGCTGTAAAATTAGTATTTTGACAAGGTGATCGTGGAACATGTGTATATATTTTTTTGCGATTGGTTTTGCACTGTTACATTAATATGCACTAACACGAAAAGAAACATACCTCATTTTCTATTGAACATTAATTGTGCAAGAGTGCTATTGTTTTTTTTTGGGGGGGGTACCTTTAAAAAACAAAATAAGATGTAGGAAAAAAAACAACATGGCCAATTTATTTCTAATATTGGTTACAGTTGGTCTTAAGCCAGCTGAGTAATTATTAATTGTAAAAGTCTGAAAAGGGCTGTTTTGGCTCAGACAAGAACGTTTGTCAGAAAGGTAGCACCTGTTCAACACAACTTGCTGCAATTTAATGCACTACTCAGGTTAGTGGTACATCTGTCTTAAGGCTACCAATGTACATGGTTGAGTAGCAACACATCGCTTATAGATAATGAGTTTTGTATCATAAGGAAGTAGAGAAAAGATGTTGAAGGTAAAAATCTAGAGCTTGATTCTATTAGCGAAAAAAGGGCAAGTCTCATCATATTTGCAAATAAAAAAGTGAGCACTGAAGAGAAGAGTAGGCATGATGTTAGGTTTATGCCAAACCTGGGCATAACTCAATGTTCTCCCCAAAAAGTAATGATAGCAAAGTTTAAGTTTATAAAGTCAAGTTTTATCTTGTGAGGAGTCAGTAGAAATGTTGTCTGAGAGCAGTGGGTTGAAGACCTAACCGGCTGGCACACTATGGAGGGATTTAAAAGTACTCTGTCAGGAGCTCAATCTGCCTGTAATAAACAACAGCAGCAAATTACCACTTGTGATAAGGCCTGTAGTTGGAAACACTAAAATTCTGCTCACATTCAGATATTTTAATTTCTGCTCCAATTCTGACCAGCATTGCTTATCTCCAGAATAGCCTACTTTAACTTAATAAGTGCAGTGATTGTCCGAGTTCCTCTTTCCTCCATACGCAGGCTGTGTGACTCGTTAAGTTGTTAAATGTTATTCTGAATCTTTAACTCTGTCTGCATTATGTTTTCCTATGGAAACATGTTGTTTGGCCCTAAAAATTCACTTCAAGCTATTGCTAAACTTCAGAAGGAAAGAAAGTTATAATACTAATATACAGACAGGCTGTAGTTACACTTAAACACTTCTTGATTTGGTGTAATGAGAAACTAATTAGCACAACTACAACTAATTATAGTGGCTAAATCTACATGTGGAGAACACATAAAAGCTCTTTTGATCAACTTTATGCTCACAAACAACAGCTTGAGACACATCAGCGGTCTGGCTGTAGAGGCTATTATGACTCTAAAATATGATGATATTTGCCCTTTAAAAAGTCGGTAGGTGTACTTCTAATTTAGGTAGTAATGTTTCAGGCCTGGTCCATAATTACACTACGTAATGTTCTCATTGAAGAGTGATATGCTTAAAGTAAAATGCAGAACGGGGAAGGTTTGCTTTTTAACGAGTGACTGTTGCTGTAGCAGAGGAAGCTGTTCATTCATTTGGCATGAGACGCATCCAGAGGGCCGCAACAATCTAACAGAGATTCTTTCTTCCTTTTCTTTGATGCAATATCAGGCTCCCAGATTTAACTTTGTGAAGCATGTGTAAGTGGGGAATGACATGTTAGGCACAAGGATATTTTATTATTTACCACCATTAACTCCGCAATTTCTTTGAGTGTCACATAAACGAGCAAAATGACTTTGTTTGAAAATATGGGAGGTTACTCATTGCTGTCAATTTCATTGATCATTATTTACTTAAATGACCAAATAATGTATGTAGCCTTTCACATTACAGTCACATTGTATATGGTGATGTGTGTGTATATATATATATATATATAAATATAAATATATATAACAAAATGCCTTATAGACGAGGGACATTCAACCTGATTAGAAGTTACCTGGATAATAAAAAAATAAGATCATCAAGTGGTTTGAGGCCATTATGTCCAAGAAGACCTTCATTTATTTATTGTTCCTTTGAAAACGTGAAGCATAATCTCTCTTCTTTTCCCACAGAATGATGGAACCAAACCAAGACAAATGACATTTGCACTATTTTCTTGTAGATCTCCATATTACAGTTTGTAACGCGACAGATCTGCTAGCTGGCAACTGAACCTAAATGTCCTTGGATTGTTTCCAAGAACAGAGTTTTCATCTGACGACGGTGTAAATGTCAGACTGCTCAGATGACTGCAAATGTCAGAAGAATTTACATGAGGCACTGTGGGCTCCGTCTCTGAAATATGTTCTCAAAGATGCGCCGTAACGTCAACTTCAGAGTTCATTTGAAACCTGGACAAGTTTATATGTTATGAAACCCTGGGAGAACGTAACGTGCTTTTTAGCCATTTTCTAAAAGATCATGTAAATTTACTATATATTTACTTTAGGAAATTAGATTATTAAATGTTAGTTACAAAACAAGAAACTCATAAGAAAAAATAATAACGCACACTGACAAATTTCAAGAGCTTATTTCTTTTGATAAAACACCTAAATTAATTTTCAAAAAATGATGTTAATTTACTTCAAATTCAATTCAACGCAAAAAAAAACTTTATAGATCCCAAAGTGAAATGAAATAATTTATAAAAGAATTGAGTTTTGTTAAAAGGTCTTGTGGGCTCACTGTGTTAAATATATTAAACACACAAATGTTTTTGCTGTCACGGGGAGACTTGACGGCGTCCACAGAGGCTAACCCACATAAGCTAACTGAGCTAGCAGTTTATAGTCCAGTCATTTTAATGGAGGATATAGTGAACGAATGATGTATGGTGTAAAAAAGGTGTAGAAGCAACCTTGAGAAAATTGTGAAAGATTATTTAATGCTTTGGGAGATATTTACAAGATGTGAATTGTGATTAGAATAGGGTGACCAGATGTCCTCTTTTTCCCGGACATGTCCTACTTTTCAGACCTAAAAAAATGTCCGGGGGGAATTTAAAAATCGTCCGGGATTTTGGTCAACTGCCTCAAAACATTACATAGCTTACAGTGCATTGTGATTACATTGCCACTCCGTTCCACTACTCCATTCCAGGTTTCTTTGTATGGCAAAGAAATCGGTAGCGCATGTGTGTTTTTGCAACTTTATCTTGTTATTCTTTCTCAATAACAAGATAGACATTGGTGCTGCTAATTAATTTTAAACCTTCTCAGTTAGTTTTGTCCAGGTTCTACTCTAGAGCATTAGAACATTATCGCCTAGTGGCAGAAAACCAGAAAAGACAGTTGCATAATTTCCATCCGAGCAGATTCAACCTAAAGTAAAAGGTTGTGATGAGCTAAAGACAACTGAATAATTGGTTTTATTTTATTAATAACTGTGTGCAATTTGTTTTGTGTAAATAATTTCAAAAGCAGATTATTTTCATGTCATTATGTAAAGCTCATTAACTAAAAGATGCATTTACTTTTCTTTTGTTTTTTAATAACAGAGCAGCACATTAACGGGTAAAAAGCCACTTCACTTATTAGTTTTGTTTTCTAATCAAGGTTTAATAACCAATAACATCCGGTGTGAGATTAAGGTAATAAACATGACATCCAAAGTGGCGACTGGTGCAACTGAAAGGATAAAGCTTTGAAATGACAAAAGCAGTGAAATAACAGGAATCCCTCCACATGGTGGCCTAGTCAAAGCAGTGCCCTCTTCTATTTAGTAGCAACCTGGAGCTTTTTCAAGCTTCAGGTTGATTTTATATTGTACCAAACCTTCAATAGAGGCGCTGTTCTGTTTACAGACAAGATAAAAATAAAAAATAAAAAATAAAAACTCCATGAAGATGAGAACTGATACTCTAATTATTTGTAAAATGTCCAGTTGAATTACGAACGGCAACAGTTTTCCCCTCGCCGTTTCTTCTTAGCAAGACCTGAACACGATTCAGTCCTCAGGCGAACCATCACAGACAGCACTTTACACAGCTTTATCTTGTTCGAGCAGATTAGTTCATCTTTACAAAATTTGACACCTTCATTAAAGTACAACTTCCAAACAAAATAAAAAAGTATAAATAAAAAAAAAAGGACTGTCATCCATTTCAATGAAACATCCAGATTCAGCAGTTATTTTGAGTTCTATAATACACTGAAATAAACCATTACACAGGAAACGGAGTAACACTACGCTAATGAAAATATACAAACACTTGAGAGAAGTTCTATGGACTGGAACTGGAAAACTTGTTACAAAGACGGTGGGCTGTGCAGCAACTTCCGAAATATTAAAACGTGCACAGGGGTGTTTTGTGGTAGCAGCAGAACTGAGGTCAACACTGTCCGTACAGATTAAAACAAGGGAATAAACCTCAAAGCTGCTAATGTTTCACCCAAAACAGTTACTTTAAAAATAAAGTGTTCAGGAAAATCTTCAAATAGCCAACGCTTTAAAGTGTCTGAACTCGGTGTTAGAACGGCCGCGATGCTCCTTTGAAAGCCTTGAATCCGCCCACGGTGCCGCTGGAAATAGAGTTGTTGGTGATCTGTACGATCCGGCCCAGTCCTGACGAAGAGTGGCTGCAAAACGGACAACATATCCGTCAGGACTGTGACGAAGACGTCTCTTTAGGACTTCGATCATCAGCACTGCGTCTAATCTGTGTACCTGGAGGTAGCGATCACGCCGCCGCGACCGTCACCCATCCTGCGGTTGTCTGAAAACACCTGAGAGCCTGAGCCGCCGTGCCACTCCTTCCTCAGTCCCTGATCCCGGCTGTGACGCTCCACCACGACCTGGCGCCCCGAGCTGAACGGCTGCAACCACAGACGAGTCAGGAGCAAAATCCAAAGATTTTTCACAATGCAAGTTTAATCTTTTTATATTAAATCAGATGAATTAATCATGGTGGAGAATTTAGTCAAAAGGACATAATGAAAAATGCACATTTGCTATGTCGTGATTTTTCCACAACCAGAAAGCATTTATTAGAGAAGCCTCACAATAAGACTGGGCTTAAGATCTGCCACAATAACTAATTTTGATGGATGATACATTGTCCCAAAGATTATTGCAATAAACAATGATGTTAATGTTTTGAGACCATTTTCAAAAAATATAATGGTAGTGGCATAAAGCAGGTTCACCCTCTTAAAAACCAATACATTTTGATTTCTAATAAACATTTAACACTGGATCTGACAGGCAGCTCCTCCAACCTCAAGCTCATAAAAATACCAGTGGAAATATGACAAAGATGCTAAGTAGTTACAAAGAGGAATCTAACAAGCGATTAATCTTTCCCAGACACAAACTTCTTGGCTAAATGAAAATTTAAAGATTCAAAATCTGTAACTGTTTGCCGTCACTTCCACACATACACATTTTAGATTTTGTGTCCATATTGAATAGAATAAGCTCATATTTAGTCCAACTAACTTTAAATTAAATTCACAGTTTTCAGATTTTAAATTTCCTTCAGTCTCATCTGCATCAACATGAATCATTTCTATTTTTTTTTAGGTTTTATTATACTGTTTATACAGATACAGGCTCATTTCATTAACCAAAGAATATGTTTCCATTAAAATATTTAGTGTTTTAATAATAAAAAAAAGAACTGAACTGTCTGTAGAAACTCACCTGCTCATTCATCCCCATGGGTTGACCTCTGTTATTAAAGCTGCTTCTCCCAGCGTCTCTGCCAGGACGATCGTCACGCATACGCATCGGCCCTCTGCACCAAGCACAGGTTTCATGAAGCGCAGCTTCCAAAAGCTGCTGAATGAACTGCAGCTTCATTAACAGCTTCTTACCTCAAGTCCCCCTTGCTGGAATTCATTCCTCCGTCATTCTTCCATCCTGCGCCGCCGTCCCTCGGCGGGCGGTTGTGCGACATGGCAGGGATCGGAGGTCTTGCTCCCAGGGGCGGCGGGCGCCGCTCGTCCCTGTCCCTCCGGTCCGTGTCCCCACGCGGAGGAGGCTCGGGTCTGTGGACGGCGTCGTAGTTCTTGGGGTATCTATCGAAGCCGGAACCCTCTCTGTGAGGAGCCGGCCGACTCTTCTTTGCCTCTGGTTCGCCCTCGAATCTATTACGTCTTGGAAAAGAAACGGCAATATTGGATTCATCAGAAACTAACAAGCAAAAAACAAAGCAGGAAGAGGCGCCAATTTACCCTTTGGTTGGAGAGCAACATTAAAAGTGACGTAATGTGCTTCCATGAATCGGTTAAAATGCGACGATGGGCTTCACAAAACGTGTTCGTTGCACCTTTTGCACAGAATAATTCTTGGATAAAGAGATTCTAGTCTGCCTCTTTTCACTTTAAATCCAAATAAGCTTCTGCTGGCCACGCCCCCACCTCAGCGTTTGAACTCTGATATGAAAATGGCTGCAAACAAATCTTTGAAAAGCAGAAGTGCAGCCTCCTGCACAAGCAACAAAAATACAACAAGTGGTTTCTGGATGATATGTCAACAACAAAACACTTGTCTTTTCCAGCAGCCATTGTACCACAGTAAAACCAGCAGTAAGACCAAACCTGCTGGAACTCCTGGAGTTGCTAGGTAACGGCGCAGTGCCGTCCAATGTAACACTTCGGGAGTTTTTTGTTTTTAGGGTCCAAAGTAATTCTATTAACTATGATAAGTCAAATAACGGAGTGCTTCTGTTGAGCTTTAAACATTACATTAACAGAAACTTTTACTGACATCTACTTAAAGAGCTGATGAGGAGTGACCATCAGGAATAGATACAAGAATATGATCAGCTTGATATACACTTCTTAGCCAGAAAAGCCTTTAGTTCAACCATTCAAAAATAGTAAATGTTAATATTTAATGTTTCGGGTCATTTAGTCCACGTACAGTTACTTTTGCATGTTGACTGGAGATTTTGTTTGCAGGAATATGAACTTTCAGCAGCACATGCACAGATTTTGCTCATTATAGAAACAATTCCTCAGACCCATAACCATATGGGACTGAGAACAAAGTTGCAGTTCTACTCCAAAAACTACTGGAGCAATCACATACCTGTCAAACGTGTTGGGCTGCTGGCCAGCGTCTGGAAAACGGACCCTCTCCCGAGGATTTGCGTTGGGGAAGCGGTTCTGCTGCCGGTTGTAGTTGGAGCCTTGGTTCAGACGGACCTCCGACTCGGGATGCATTTTTTTGTTGCCATTCCAGTAGGGATCGTCCCGCCGACTGAAACAGGAAGCACAGATCAATCCTACATGACAGATATGTTAACTCAAGGAATGATAAGAGTTAAATCCATGAAGAAATTATGAATGATCTTGGCAAGGTACTAGTAGCTACTTACAGGATAACAAAATATTAAAAATAAAATCTCATGAATGGCATGACACTTTATACAGTTACAAGGCACAATTAGTAATCACGCAGTATGGCAGTCCTCTAATATTGCGATAATATAGGCTAATGTTACAATAACTACATAAAAAAGGTGACAAATTTATAAAGAAATGAGGTATTTATTAATGCTTTGCAAGCCTTTTAATGAGGCTGAAATATAAACACTGGAAGTTATTCTTTTAATGTCTGTTCAGGTTTTATAATGTGCTTATAATAATTTTTTTTTTTTTTTAATGGACAATTCCGTTCAGCTTTAATCTAACTTTGATTAGTAACATCTCGCCTTCCCTGGTTTTCATACCAGAGATCTGACTTGGATTTGCTCAAATTTCATGCAAAAAACTCAAGTTCAAAACTCCAAACAAATTAAAAATGAGGATGAACAAAACGATAAATACCCGTGTTCCACCTCACGGCCTCTCTTCAGATTATTTCTCTTCTCCTGCTCAAAGCGGAGCTGCTCCTGCTGCCGCCGAAGCTCCTCTCGTTCACGCGCCATGCGCTCGGCTTCTTTACGCCGCTCCTTTAAAATGAAAAATTATTTGTGTGGATTTTACTCAAATGAACACCATCTTCAGTAGCAAACTAACGCAAATTCAAAAATGCCACTTCTTGATCCTGATAGTTTGTTCTTTTCCATGATGGCACCGACAGCTTGGTGGAAGATGAGCACTCAGCTGTGTCCAGAAAAATTTGTTTTAAAGCATTATTTATGTTTGTTCTCTTATTTTAGTCGTGTATTTAGCAAAGTGAGCTTCCTCTACATTTGCATCCTGTGTGCTTAAAACTGTGCAAGTTCTATCAACTTCCATCAAGTTAGGAAAGAATGATTTTCATGGTTTGTTCAAAAAGTTTCTCAGTGTTTAGGAATGTTTTTCTTTGAGAGGAAGCTAGAAAGTTATTCGACCTAAAGTTTTAAAATGTTGAATCCCCTGCACGAATATCTGTTCAGTTCTAATGTGTCAAGTGTTTGAGGTTTTTGAGTGAACCACAGAGGAAGATATGAGGCAACTGCATGCAGTTCAACAGCAGTAAATATGTCGAAAAGAAAAAGAGCCAAGGTGAAAGGGTTTGAGCATCAGCTAAATCTCAACCACTCAGAGTGTGAAACCCCATTGTTCCTTCAACCCACTGCACACTGTTTTCCTCTACCCAGTTTGAGCCCTGCAGCTCAAACTGGGCGAGTTGGTTCACGCTCCTTTTACCTGCTCGATGCGAATCCTCTCCCGCTCCAGCCTTTCCCGCTCCAGTCGCTCCCGTTCCAGTTTCTGTCTCTCCATTTCCAGTCTCTGGCGCTCCCGGAGCAGAATCTCCCGTTCTTCTCGCTCACGCATCAGACGGACTCGCTCACGTTCCCGCCGTTCTTGCTCTGCAATTTCACGCCGCCTGCACAGTAGGGAAAGTACATTTTAATCTCAGTATTCAAGTTTTGGTGTTTTTTCTTAATTAAAAATATTTTATTTGTCATAAATGCGAGTCCTTCAATGCTTGAAGATACCTGCGCAGCTCTGCGGCTCTGTGGAAACGCTCCATTTGCTCACGCATCCGCTGCTCTTTCTGCTCCTTGAACTTGTCAAAAGGTAGAATGACCATGTCTCCCCCTTTGTTGTGAAAGGATTGTCGCTTCTCCCTCAGCAATTGTACCTGAGGAAAGAAGTATTTAAATGTAAAGATTCAATCTTGGGGGAAAAAAAAAAAAAAAAAAAGCTTGTTAAATGTAATTTTTAGTGTTTAGGAAGAGTAAGGTTTAACCTCTTCAGGAGGAATCAGCCACTTGGGACGCCTGTCAAAGTTGGGGTTTATAAATGGCTGAAAAAAAAAACCAGCAAAAACATTTTCACTTAATGTCCTCTTTATAAATATAATATAAAACATTAAAGCCCCAAATCAAACCTTACTTTGTTAAAATATCTTCCAGTTCTAAACGGTCGTTTTTCAAAGCCCACGTCTCCTTTAGGATCATCTTCATCTGTCGACTTCCCAGGGCTCTTAGTTTCTGGAAGAAAAGGAGCAATTAGCCAAAGCAGAGACTTGATGACAAACAAAAATCCTCTCTACTGAAAACTCACGGCCACGCTTTCTGTCGTCTCTCTTTGAAGACTCTTGATCGGAGCTGGATGAGCCACTTTTTGAATCCTGTTTCTTGAATGAATCCTTGTCTGACAGCTTATCAGATTTCTTTTCTTCTTTTTTGTAAGTTAGCTGTGCTCTAAATGGCCATCAAAATTGGGGGTGGGGGGGAAAGGATCAATTAAATGTTAATGCAGGAGTAAAAACCATTGAAAAAGATAAACTCAAACTGATCACTCACTTGTTCGCCAGTTTAGTTCCAGTGAAACTGTTCTTGTTGGACTTGCTGGATCCTGCTTTGTCCTCCACTTCTTTCTTTGAGGGCTCCTTTTTGAACGGATCATTTTTAGCCTTTTAAAGATTAAAACAAAAATAATAATAATAAAAAAGTTGAAGGTATGGATCAGATTTAACAAGGAAGCATTTGAGGAAGGTTTCTGCCTCGCCTACCCTTTCAACATAAATCTGCTGTCCATGGAGCTCAGTGCAGTCGAGATGGGAGATGCAGCGCGTCACTTCGGTACCGGAAGACATCGTCACCAAGCCGTAACATTTTGAACCAGGACTGCGAGCGTTTGTAACAACCTTAGCACTCAGAACCTGTTGAAAACATTTTTTAGGAGCTTTTAGAGAACATTTCTGCAAGAAATTTCTTCCTTAAGGCGTTTTGTTTAAAATCTGCTGGCATTTCAAACCGAATACCACACCTAGGACTGAAGTGATTAATCTGTTATTGAAATAATCGTCTAATAGTTAACTGGAGTATGCCTACTTGAATAATAATTTTAAAAAAAGCCATTTGTTGGAAAAAAAACAAAACAAACTAAAATAATAAGTAAGCAAAAACTGTATGGAATAAATGTACATTTTGCCTTTAAGATAAAGAAGCCTTTGTCTTAAAGTATATTTTAGTTAAAACTCCTCTAGTTTTAGTTTCACCTGGTTCAAATTCACTAAAGGAATGCTGTGGCATTGCATTTTAGGAAATGAAATGATTCAAATTTTTTTTAAAAAGAAATAGAAATATTCATTTATTTGCATATTTTAACATTTTTCTAACATTGCATAAAAGGTTTAAGTGGTTAAATGTAAAATCTGTAAAATGTGCCCATTGTTAATTTAAATCAAAATAAATCAAATAATTGATTACCAAAAT
Organism: Gambusia affinis; assembly: GCF_019740435.1. Taxonomy (NCBI): domain Eukaryota; kingdom Metazoa; phylum Chordata; class Actinopteri; order Cyprinodontiformes; family Poeciliidae; genus Gambusia; species Gambusia affinis. Next base: position 15,609,110 of record NC_057869.1, read on the forward strand.
AAGTGTTAGTTGCAGCCTCATCTTACCTTCCCATATTTGCCAAACAGGTTCTTTAAATCAGCTGCTTTGGTGTTTGAAGAAAGGCCGCTCACCCACACGTTACGGGAGGAGCAGCTCACGCCTGTAAAGAGAGATTTGTTAAAAACACATTTGTAGTATTAATTGCAAGACTAAAGCCAAAAACTTGGATGTTGAATATTTAAGTGCCGTACCCTTTTCATCCTTTGCTGCTTTTCCATCTCTGTCTCTTGAAGAGCTAGAACATGAATGTTACAAAACCAAACAGGAAATGAGTGAAAGCAAATAAAGTCATGACAAGGGGGAAAAAAACAAAAACAAAAAAACATCCATCTTAGTGGATTAAACAGCATCTTTTCAACGGTTGAGGAAGGGAAAAAATAAATCCTTTAGGCAAGACGTGGATCTGAGCCATTGTCTGAAAAGCTTCATGGTTTTTCCAGTGGCGTGTTGGGTCAGGTGGTTAGCCAATTTTTAATCCCTGAGTCAATGAAATCTTCAGTGGTCTGGTCAACGTCAGAGAATCATTGGACCAAAAAAAAGCGTTTTAAATCATCGTGGAGGCTAATGCCGTTTTTACACTGCCTTGTGTAAAAACAACAAAAGATTTTAAAAACTTCTCGAAAGGTCAAAGTAACAAAATAAGAGTTGTTTTCTTGTCTCCGGGTTAATTTGATACACGTTAACCAACTTCAGAGAAATAACGCAAAGCAGCAAACTGCAGGGTAAGGTACATCAGTGAATACTTCCCTTATGGCAAAAAATGAAAATCATCTTGAGGCTACCCACAATGCTGCGCTCTTAGTGAGGTGGACTTGGTAGTAGAATCAAAGAACTGACATAGAAAGACAAACCTCTTTGCTTGACCTGAGGGCCCAGTGGCAGACGGGCCTTTCTTCCCAGAATCCTTTTCTTTATCTTCGGTTTCAGCCTTCATCATGGCGTCTTTCTTCGTGGACTCGTCATCGTCTTTCGTACCATCTTCTTCCATGTCTTCATCCTTCATGTCATCATCTTGGCCCGTCTCGGCACAAGTCTCAGTGCCCTTCTCTGCCTCTGTATCTGGAAGTTTCACATGTTTACCTGTTTCCAGGAGGTCGTCGCCATCAACATCCAGGGTGATGGCGTCTTCGTTTTGGATTGAGACAGACAGGTGATCGTCCTCCGCTTCTCTAGAGGAGCTCAAGGTTTCAGCATCCCTCTCAGGCTCTTCTGTCTCTGCCTCGGCCTCTGGTTCCGGTTCTGGGTCTGGGTCTGCATCGTCATCCACCTCTGCATCTGCATCTACCTCTGGGTCGGGCTCTGAGTCAGCGTCAGCCGCCATGGTTTCAGACTCTGGCTCAGGCTCAGAGTGAGCGAGGCTGTCCTCACACGGTGGAGGCTTTGAATTTTCGCGACTACCATCATCGGTATCAGTTACATCTGAGGGATTTAACAAGGATAAACATGGCAAACAGACATCTTAACATTGACATGTCGCATGTTACTTGACCTACAAAAGTAGAATATAAAGCACATTCAGTGTTAATGGTCATCGAGGCGCAGATACCACAGGAAGACAACACACACAATCTTCACTGAAAACATGGGAGAAGTTGAGGCTCGTTTCTTGGCACAACTTCGACTGCAGTCAGCTTTCGCGGTGGAGGTGTAGCTGTTCACCAGGTGAAAACAATTATACCAAGTCCATATGTGGAGTTCGGACATCTCTTATTTTTTCCTCCAATATGGATCAGAGTTCAGTCTGTAAAAGCTCCTGGAGGGTTTAAGTGCTCTTCCAATATTTCTTCAGTTGTGAAGGAAAGTGTTCCATCAACAAAAATGCTTTATCATCAAGGGAAGCTTGCAGCCAGGTCTCCAGTCACCAGTCCACAATAAGCGTGTCCTTTTAGTGGAGCAGTCCATCCATTCCAGTCTCAGTTAAAAATGAATGTGGTCCAGGGACTCTTCCTGTACGCAGCAACGTGGGACGTCTGTCCCCTGGATAGAAAACGTCCTCCATGCGGTGCTGCTTTTAGACACAAGGCCTTGGCATCATCATAAGGGGTTTCAATGAATGCAACAGTCCTTGACTTTAACTGATCCAACCTCATTCATTCAATTCCAGTTTCCCCTTGATCAAACCTGTAAAATGGTGCCCGACTCCAGTGGACAAAACCCAGATTCATTCACATGTTTTACCAGTACATTTATCACAGGTCTATCCAATCATGTCAGTCATTACTAGAAGCGTTGTGATCTTGAAACGGCTTGCTTTTTCATCTGATGAGACATAAAATGTCCTCACGAAACGTCGATCTTCATAAAACGTTGGGACTCCAGAGACAACTGAACCTTTTTATTGCAGCAGCAAATAATCAACTGGATGCATAAAGATTAAGGCGACCCAGACCTGAGGATACACTGCATCTCCAAAAAGGTAAGGAAACCATACAATTGGTCCTTCAAAGTTATCTAAAGTAGTCCATCATTACTCTATATAGCGCAGCAGTAGCAAAAGCATTCAACACCATCTGATGAAACTTAGCAAGAGGCTTTATCATCACAGTCTGCAGCTTTAAAAAAAAGGAAAAGAAATTAACATGAAACATTAATTGGCAGCATACATACCCTTTTCTGATTCATACTCCTCAACTTCCTAAAAAAAAAAAAGACGAGAATTGTAAGAGTTGAGACCATTTTCCCCCCACGTATAAACATCATCTCTATTCTATTGTGGTATTTCTTTTAAATCAGCATTAAGAAAAAAATCTGAAAAAAGCTTCCCATTTGTTATAGTCATCTGAAAAAGAAAAAAGGTTCTATAGAAATACCATCAATTTTCAGCACACATTAATCATATCAGCTGGGACAGTCAAGATTATAAATGGGCTGCTGTATTTACACGCATCATTTTTTCTCCCTCAGCCAGCAGAGTGGATGCAGGAATGAAGGGGAGCTAATCAAACTGAATTTGGGGAGTCAGAGTTTTCTCAAAGGCCTACACAAAGGCAGGAATACAGCACAGTACACCACAGCCACGTCAAAGAAAATGTTTTTACAAAGTATGGGTGCCGTTCATTTTGACCTTCCATTTCATAATGTAGCAGTTCTGGGCTAACGGACCTGGCTGTTACAAAATGTTTAGCACTACCGATGCATCCTTTCCTGTCTGCCTTGGGGACATTTTGTATGAACTTTAAAAGCTGATGATTAAATTGCAATCATCTCTAATCTTTCTCAGCTGGTGGGTCACGGTGTTCTTGTCCAGGTCTAAAAAAATGTCAGGGGAACAAAAACAAAAAAACATATAAATAAATGGAGTCTTATCTATTCAATCTCCTTGCAGAAAGGAGCCGATATTGTTCTGCAATCCAACTTCAACTCATCGTTTTACATGTGTTAATTAGGAGTGGTGAAACGCAGGTACCACACAGGCTGTATCAGATATTACTTCCCTTTTTAAACAAAGGGGTGCCCAAGTTACGTTGCCAAGCAACAGAGAGTCAGCTGGTGGCACCATTATGTGACTACAAGCTGAAACTGAGGATGTAAGTCAGCATCATTGCCTTCTAAATGGTTATTAATTGCCCTTATTATATCATCATTATGATTAATTCATGCTACACTCACCTTGGAAGACACGTCTTCTTCCACGGTATTTTCCAAATCAGAATCTGATTTCTTCCCTGAAAGATTAAGTACATACACGTACTATGGAGTCAATATATGAAAGTTGATAAGCACCATTCACACTCTCTTGAAACGATAAAATAATGTGTTGACCAGCATTACCTCTGGATTTTCCACTTAACCTAGAAGATGAATCAGTCAACTGAGGAGTCAGAATGTACTCTGGGTCACCGCCTTCATCTTCAATAGCCTTAAAAAGATATTTTTACAGATTAAAAAAAAAAATCCACCCATCAACTTACTTCTTACAAATGTGAGATTATTAAAAACACAATCCAAAATCTTGGTATATTTCAACTATATTACAAGAGGGTGGGCACAAATGTGAGAAATTAACCACAAATCCATACACCCCTCATCTATACCATTGATTGTACAAAAGGCAGAGTGAACACTGGATCTGTTACCAGTCCTTCACAGGCCAACAAAGACTAACTGGCCCAAAAAACAAACAAACAAAAAAAAAAAAAAACAACACTGGATGGCAATTTAGAGAAACCAGTTAAACTATTAAAAATCCATATATTTATTTTTAACTCTAGGAGGAAGTCGGCGTACCCGGAGTGACTCCACAAATGCCGGGAGAGGGAATGCAAACTCCATCCCGAAAGACTTCAGGCCTGGATTTGGATCCAGAACATGCGAGGCTGTATTTTAGCAGCTGAGGCTAATCACGTGAAATTTGCAACACCCGTTAATTTCCCTTTCATTTCAAATAAAATATGCAGAGGTGGGGTTTTTTAAGTACGATTAGCATTGTTCTCAAACGTACATTTTCTGTTTGGCACCGGTTTAGGGCGAGTTTTTAATTTCTATTTTTAGGATTACATCAATTCAATGCGATAGCCGTTGAAAATTTAACCAAACATACTTACTGATTACATATTAATTTACCAAACAAGATTGCGCATACGTTCAGATATGGGAAAT